>NC_056738.1:505886537-506069037 GCF_019279795.1 Protopterus annectens
ACTAAATCATAATGTAAGACACATGGCCCGATTATCTTCTTTATTGAATACAAAGAGAGATGAGCGCTTTCACGTACAGACTGTACGCTTCTTCAGATCTATTTAATTAAATCTAAAACAATTCCTTATATAGTACAAAGTAAGTGGCGAATTGCATCAATTAACCAATTAATATCATAATTGCAAAGTTAAGTGCAAAAAGCTGTTACTAAAGTGTCAGTGCTAATTTCTTAAAACAAAAGCTAGCTCACTCTATATACAAACAAAAACAGTTTTAAAAACAACGCAAAACATCAGAAACAACAAGCATGTAAAGGACATAAAAATATATGTATGTATGCCTCTACTTGTCAATATTGCATAAAGCATCTTAGTGTCTAAAAGACTCCTTAAAGAGCTCTATAAAAAGGAACATTATATCCTTAGGCTTAGGAAAGGTATAAATCCTTATATTATTGTGTTAGTTATATGAGCCTGATTTGTTCCCTTATATGCTACTACTTAAGACAGGGCTATTTAATGCCATCGATATCTATGGTTATATATTATCCTGATGTCTAAAACTAGAATAATATAAGATGGACGTAGTTGATATGTAAATAAATGAACAAATAAAAAATGAGTAAAAACAAAAATATTAAATCAGTACAGAGCTTCTATCTATCTTCAAAAAGAACCTAAAATTGGACGACAAAATCAACTATGTTTACTAAATTAAATATGTATATATGTATGTATATATATATATATATATATATATATATATGTATGTATATATGTATGTGTGTGTATATATATATATATATATATATATATATATATATATTTAGATATATATATATGTGTGTATATATATATATATATATATATATATATATATATATATATATCTGTATACATATATATATATAAATATATATATATATATATATATATATATATATATATATATATATATGACTCCTGGAGAAAACTTCCAAGGCAGATAGTTGTATTGAAAAACTAGCAGCAGTTGTAGCAGTGATACCATACTCCAAAACAATGCACTCATAGTACTGATAAACGCAGGGGAATGTATTATGTCTGAATCAAGCAATGATGAAATTGCTATGGACTACACTGAGCACAATTTTACTCCTAATCTCTCCATTTCATAATGCAAAACGTTCGCCCCACTCTTACAAAGGCACACCTCCACTTTCCACAAACACAGCTACCCTCACCCACACAACATACCAGTCAAGTTTAAGGGTTTTCCTACCTCTCTGCAAAACAATCCTGTAATGGCTTTGGCAAACAAATGAAAACGATTGATGGGTGTTGGTTCAGGACTCTCGTCCATATCTCTCAACTGTACAGATGTTTGCAGAATGTCCAGATTTTTTTGTCTGTTTTTCATAAAATTGTAGTTTTCTGTCAAATCACTGGCAAATATTGAACACTAAAGTCAGATAATTATGACAGGCATTTGATTTTCACACTTCATATCCTTAAAAAATTCGTTGTCATGCAAAACCTGTTTAGCAACTTTTTAAGTTTGTAAAAGCAGTATTTATAAATTGTCCCAATTTTGGGCCTTTGTCCCCCTTGTCCAAATTTCTTGTTCTGTGCTGTTGAGAGGTATGCTGCCATCGCTTCCTGCTGGAGCCAGTCCGCTGCACTTGCACAAGTGTCCCCCTCAGCAGGGCAGCAAGCAGGTATCAGTGCAGATTTGCTTTATAGTTCTTTTACACCACACACACACACACACACACACACACATATACATAGTGATACATTGTTAATGTGGACAAATCTGTTTGTTCAAAGTCACCAAACTTTTCTTCAAACTCAGTTTTATGACACCTGCTACCAATCCAGTTGTCATTCTGCAGCTGCAAATCTTGTTGTCCATGTTATTTCTTCTTTTCCTTGGTTTTGTTTCTCTTACCTGTAATGTTGCTTTTACTCATTTTTCTCATGCCGTCCATATCTACCCTAATTATTACTTCTAACAAATACTTTTTCTCACTCTTTCTTCTCTTCCTCCCCTTCTCTTTTTTGCGTTATGAGTAAATAATGAGCTGTCACCCTTATAATGTCAGCACCTTTCAATACTACATAATTTTGAATTTAGTCTAATAATATCTGAATAGGTGAGTGGGATTTTCATGACAGCATCAAGGAAACATTTTCCTTCATTCTGTTTTTTTTTCGTTAAGTTTTGGATTTTTCTTTGTATATTGATTGATTTTCTCAGTATATTTTATTTTATTTTTTATTTATTTTCCATTTGTTTACCAGGTTAGTCCAACTGGACACGAGGTGACTGTTTTCAGCTGAGGCTCAGGGAGAAAAGCTCCAGATACACAGTAAACAGTTATAAAAAAATAATAAAAATAAATTATGCAAACATAGCTATTTTGTTCAAAGAACATAGAACATATAAAAGGAGTAAAATCAGAGTTTTACAATTTATGCAGCATGCAGTGGTTAGAATATTGAGAAACAGTTAAACAAGATTCTATACAACAAATTTACAATTACTTGGACATAAATTCAAAAAGAAGTTTCCATTGACCAACAGGGTCATACACTAGAAATCATAACTATATTGACATGATTTATATTGCATTTATCTTGTTTTAATGATGGTATATGTGTATTATTGTATGTGCACAAATATTTGTATCAATTTGTGTATTTACAGTATATTGACAAAAGTACAGGGTCACATCAGAGTCTTGGGATGTCATTGTTAAGAAACTTGAGAACTGTTGTAAAGCTTGGCATTAAATACCATAAGTTTAGCTTATACTGTAAGAGCGTAACGATGTAAATATAACCACGTCAGCAGCCAGAATGCATTATAGGTTCATAGGTTTATACTAGGCTATCTGCCCTAAGGCATTTATAAGCCTAGCCCAAAGTTTTGTGGCTTACGCCACCCCTTATGTTAAAAAATATTGTGCCCATTAGTTTGTTGTGCCTCTGTCCAGCAGTGACACAGAGATGATTCCCGGGGTAAACCTACGATCTCCCATCCACCGGTCAAGATTTCTCTTGAACAGAGCCAGCGAGGTGCTCTGCCTCACATGGACCGGGATTTTATTCCACAGCATAGGGAGTCTCTGAATGACAAATCTATCCCTCCAGCATGTCTTATTTATATCCGTGCTAAGGTTTAAGTCACTTGCTCTAGTGGATCTGGTAGATTTGGATTTTTTGAGGTGCAGCATGTCCATTAATTCCGGGTTGGACATGGCCTTGTATGTCAGGCATAGGTCACCTCTGAGCAGACGGTATGCGACTAAATAGAGCTGGAGTTTCTTCAGTCTGGCAGCATATGACAGATTTTGGAATCCCTTTATCCTTTTGGTGAGGAACTTTTGGGGTCTTTCCAATTGCTGCAGGTGTCGGGTGAGATACATCCCGAATGGGGCATTGTACTCGATCATTGGTCTGATAAGTGAAGAGTACAGGGGAACAATGACCTCACTTGATCTGGATGTGAATCCCTTCATGATCAGGTGGGCAATGTAGAAGGTCTTTCTAACCACTTTAGCAATGTGAGTGTCAAAAGAAAGGCCACTGTCAACCTGGGTCCCCAGGTCCCTGATAACCTCTTCTCTGCTTAGTGGATTGCCACCTATATGGTAGCTTGGGGTTACCTTGTTTTTCCCGAAGGGTATGACTATACATTTTTTGGCATTTAACTTCAGGCCATGGCTCTGGCACCAGCTATCAGTTTCCGTGAGACCCCTCTGAAGGATATCTGTGTCCGATGTACTTTCCACTATGGCGCCCAGTTTGCAGTCATCTGAATATTTTCCTGTGCACATTAGGAAATGGAGAGATTGGCCCAAACTCTGGACTGATGTGTATGCTTTTTTTTTTTTTTTTTAATTCCTGGGAAATGCTATTCAGAAGTGAAGAGACATACAAGGGAACAGATTTAGTGGTGCACCAGGCTGTTATTATTTGCTGTCTATTGTCATGCAAAGCTGACTAAATAGTTGAGTTTACCCAAGCTGGAAATGTGAGACTGTAGCCCACTGAAGGAGGGGAGATGGGAGGAGTAACTTAACCAGGAATTAAAACTTGCAAAACTGCTCCTTGTGAAAAGTCTTTTTTATCTCAGTAATTTGTTGACAGTTTTGCAAGTTTCTTTCAGAGAATGTGTAGTACATTAGTAGGAACAACATTTGTAAAACTCGGCGCATACCAGTCAGTGACACATGAGCTGCAGACCCTCAAACTTGGCAGTTTTTTTTCAGGTGTTCCATTCTAAGTGAATGGAAGTCTAGTCAGACAACAAATGGTAGGGCTATTTTTTCCTCACAGTCTGTGCATTAAGAGACAGATTTAGCTTTCCAAAGGAATCACAATGTCTGCCCCCATGAGGACAGACTAGAGTTAAAAAAAAAAAAAAAAATTAGGAATGATTACTTATTTTGCTCCATGCAGCTTTAGGAGGTGCAGTAAATCATGGCAAGGTAAAAAAATATATGTTTTTTTAATTGTTTGCCCGTAGTGGTCCTTTAACCCTCTACCATAGTTATTCAGTCATTGTATGAGGTCAGCTGAAGCTGGTAGAAGTGTTTGTTTATTTAACTGAAGCTTTTTTTTGTAACAGACTGCTCTGTCAGCCAACCAGATGAAATCCCTGACAGTTAATGCAGAGAATTAAGGCTGTGAATTGTTAATAAGCTGCTACTTCTGGTCCAGGGTTTGAGTCCCTCAGCCTACATTTGTCTAACCATGTGACTGTGAGCAACTCACTTAACCAGACAGTGCTCATGGAATAAGTCTGAAAAAGTCCATGCAGAACAGTACTCTGTCTGGCTAAATCAATAAATAACCAGATAAAGAAACATACCCCCTTTCATCCCCACCCTTCAAAGGTCTAGTTTATTGTCCAGTACAAGAGACCACTCCCAAGGTGGCAGAGAAAAGAACAGGATGGCCCTTAATCATCCGCTGACGAGAGAGAGATGTGTTAGCTGCAGCAGCAGTGTTATTTCTGAATGCCCTCCCCCACTCACCCCATCAATTAATTTTCTATGTGGCAGCCAGTACAAGTGGAACTTGTACAATACCAGCATCTGACCCAAATGCAGTTCCATGAATGTGCTAACCCAGGCTACAGGGAACAAATTGACTATTTAGATGGATGGCTTGTCCTGCATTACAGCAATGCCAAGCCTCCATCAGCTGTTTGTCTTGTAGTAGACCAGGTTTCTTCCATCTCCACAGCAGGTGTGAGGTAGTATTGGCCATTCTTCTCCCCCTCCCCAGCATATCTAGGTAGGTTTGTTCATGTCATCTAATTTTAAGCACACCTTCATATTAGTCTGCACAAACATTTTACTTTTACCACATTTCTTACCGCCCTTCCTGCCAACCAGTTCATCACATGCTTGTTCGTACACATTCTGCTGGGAGTGCATGAATGCCTCTGAGGGTAGGAACTCCTTGTTGTATTGAATTTGGATTCACAGATATTAGGAAGGTTCTTGTTTGGCACTTTTGCATTTCAGATTTCATATCAAGATTTACCCACTGTGAGAATTCATAAAGTGAATTGACTGGATCCAGCTGCTGTGTTAGTTGGATGTCTTAGTAATTTTCCTTTTCAAGTTGTCTTCCCAGAGTGTAACCCTTAAGCTTTTGGGATAAAGTTTTACTAGGTTAATTCATGATGTAGAGATGTGAACTGGAGTGGCAGGAAATTATGCAAGCAGAGTAGCATCTTCAAAATACAGTGCTAAACCCGAGCAACTGATTTACATCGAGAAGTGTACATTATTTTAAGTCAGATTTTTTGCTGAAAAATTTACTTGGCATTATTTGTTTGCCTGGAAAATGCCTTTTATTTTTAATTAATTCCCCCTCTTTTTCTTCTTAGCTCATTGCCGTTTATACCGAGCTAGAGTCACAGAATGATACTCGCCTCACCAATGGCAGCTTGACAGAGAGACCAAGCCTAGATGTGTTTGAGAATGAGTTGGCTACTCATCATGTACCTTTCCATTCAGCTGGTAGAGAGATCGAAGTTACTACTTCTGCCCTTAAATCAAGTATGTATGCCTGTTTCAGTTGTAGATCCAGAAACGCATGTTATTACTACTGTAAAGTGTTTTCATTTCTTGGGCATGGACTGCTTTTTATGTTGGGACATTTATCAGTCTTTTAGTCTTGTACCTTATTAATACCTCTCATCTGGACAAAGCCAAGAATGATGGTGGGACAAAGGGCCAAAATTAGTGACTGTTTTTAATTATTGCTCTTATAAACTTAGAAAGTTAACAGAACTGTACATTTCCTAAAGGATGTGAATTCTGAAACTCAAATGTCTATCATTAGACTTCAGTCCTCAATGATTGACAGAAAACCACAAATGTTAAAAGTAACAGACCCAAAATATGATAAAAAATCTGGGCTTTCTGTTAAAATCTGGACAGTTGAGAGGTATGCCTTCATTTTGGGCCTTCTTTTACTTTCGCAGGACAAGTTTACTTTTATAGTATTGCAGTGTTCAGGCCACAGGTACTTTAATAGCAGTAATTTGTCAGTGCCAGATACTGACTTGCATATGGACAGCAGCAGTAATAATATAAGCATGTGGTCAAATATAGAGAATTGTGCTGCATAGCAGAAAACAGAACAGTGCATCAGTTTTCACTTGGAGTGTTTGTTGCTACGTTTTTAACATGGCATCCTAGAAACACTGTTGCATTCTGTAAACATTTTGACACTTTATTGGTACCAAGGAGACTTTTGGCAGAATAAGAGATAAGAGCTTACATACAGCTGCCAGCACGAGACAGTTACTTTTTGAGCTGTGTGTGTAATGATACTAAATCTGTGTGATAAGAGCAATCAAATACTACTGAGTTCATCACCACATGTTTTTTAGTGCGCAACATTTCTTATATCATTGCTGATAATTCCTCTTACATTATCAGTAATCCATGCAATATATTTTAATTGAATGGATACTGCCCAAAAAATCTAAACAAATAACTGAAGTGGTAATATAAAGCTGAGCAAACAGTATGGAGAGATGAGATGCCACATATTTTACATGCACCCATACTAGTAACATAAGTTGGAAAGGTTACTCTGTTGAGCAAGCTGAAGACTTGATTGGTTTGATTGCTCACTTTATCTGATGAAGGTGGTTGGGACTAGAGAAAGCAAGTGAGAGTCGGTGTCCAACTGTCACATAGCAAATATAAGATAACACATCACCATACAACACACAATTTTGTTTCTGTACAAAAGAGCCTTGGCAATAAAAGCTGTATAAAGACAAGACTGTCATGGTTCTTTAGTGCAAAGTGTTGGTGCATTTATATCTGCCCTGCTATCACATGCAAGTCTGCCCATGTTCTCATCACTCACAGGTACTTTCAGACAAGATTGACAATGCTGGCATGGAAAAAAAAAAGTAAATTACAGCACTATGCATTGCAGATTTTTGTAGTTCTTGTTTAGTTCATCTGCAAGAATATAGTTTGGTTGTTTCAAAATAAATTTAAAAAAGTAGCCGCCTTGATCCTCAACATCTGCATAGCAGCAACTATAACTGTATGCAGTAGCATTTCATTTCTCACTGCTTAAACTAGTGACTAAAAGCATAATTTTCCTGTGTTGATCCAAGTTTTACATTCTCGCCCTTGTTTGCTGTAGTGCTTAGTAAAGCTAGCTAGTTACCAGTGTGTAATAGTCTGTGTGATATGAAACATTTGCTGCTGCTGTGTTAATGTAGTATTTCTAGAAATACTATTGAGTTCAGGTTAATAGTAATTTGACATTTTCTGAGTTTGCAGTGACCGAAACATTCTTGTTTTGCACTTTATATGTTTCACTGTAAACATGTCTTTCTGGTTTAGTTTACTATCAGTCATGAACTGACTTTAATTATATGAAGTAATGCTGTACTGCTTAGGCATTACCAGATTAGCAGTGCGTGGAGTTATTTCATGTGAAAAAGTTGTTTGCCTATATGATAAGAATATGTTAACTAACCGCTGATTGATTTTAGAATGTCTCAGTTAATTATATATTTTTTACAAGAAGACATAGTGGACTAAATAATTCATTTATTCTCTGATAATCATCAGTGAAAAGTAATAACCAAATCTAGGCAACATAGTTCCCTTTATTTTGACATGGTTACACGAACCATATGGGAGGTCATTTGCATGAAATGTTGGGTGGGCTTGTGAATAGCATCATTCTAGTGTTTAGTCAAAAATGAGGGAACAAGATGCTGGCAAAAAAATGATAATTGGTAAACAATATTTTGGTAGAATTCAAATTGATTTTACATGATTACAGTATAATTTGGAAACTAGGGCAACTTTTGTAAGAAAAACAAATAGACTTGTGAAGGACAGCATTCTGCATTTCAAGCATAAGTATAGGAAGAAGATAGCAGAAAAATGATTGCAGCAATATACAGCATTTTGATCTTGATAACAAAAAAAAGTCAGTGCACTACTTTTGCAAGCACTTTTGTAAGCATTTGCAGGTGTTTGAAACTAATTATACTCAAAGCAGAATTAAACATTCTTGCTTTGTAGGTTTTGTTGCACTGGGGAAACATGTCACAAATATTATGAACTGAACTACTGTGTATGAAGTAAAGTTATATTGTTTTAAATTATTCGATTGCTATTACATATAGGTATTGTTTTATGTGAAGTTTTATTTTAGAAGAAGTGGCTAACAGTCTAATTTTAAATGAACAAATTAATTTTCTGTATTTGTAGCAGTGTATGGGATGGGGAGGTAGGAGCAGTCTTGCAGGCAGTAAGGGGGTGCATTGTCTGCCCTGGGTATAATACGGTGGGGCACGCTTGGCAAATACTGATGGTGTGATAGTGCAGTGCCAGCATTTAGAAAGAAATGCCAACATTGTATTTGCATTTTTTTTAATTCCTCAGCTATCAAAGGAAGTTCTCTTTTCACCTCAACTGAGTGTTGAGGAGGATGCCACATCTGAGAACTGCACAGGACACCAGATAACCTAGGTACAGTTCTGATTTGCAGAAATAAAGTCAATTTTGTCATTCATTTTGGAATGTCTGGTAGGGAAACATAATAGCCAAAACAGGCAACAGGAATAATTCCCTTTATTGTACAGTTAATATTTGGGGAGTCTTTGCATGTAGATGTACAATCATAACAGCCTGAAGTGTTTTCATTATGTATGCCTAGCATACTCAGGCTGTACTGGGGTTTTTTGCATGTACATATAAAAGCTTGTTACAGTAGTACGCATAGAGAAGTAGACATAATGGTATTGCTGCGCTCTTGACCACTGATTTAATGTAAAAATTGGAGTGACAATGTAAGCATTAGACAGATATTCTTTTTGTTTTACTAATGTTTTGGTCTTCCTGATACATCGGTGTACCAAAGAGGTGATATAGAAATTGTGACCGGGTTATGGCTGAAAAGGATTGTCAGACCAATTCACATCACACTTAAAAGAAATATACAGTATTGAAATTGTTTTGGAAAAGTCAGAATTGTACTGCTCAGTTATGAATGTATGAGCACGATATTAGTGAAGACAAAAATGATTGTTTAGGAAGCAGCACATGGTAGCTTGTATTTTGAAGTATATATGTAGATATTCTCATTAATGTTAATCAGATGATGTGTGGAGCAATGTGTTGATGTGCTCATTCATCAAGTGCCATGTATATATATGCTATTTAATATTCATGAAGTACTGATAATAGTTATTCTCTGTCAGCAGGTTATTTAGATATTTTATCCATGTTTATACTGTTCTGTTGGACTAGAACATGTGAGCAGGCCAGTACACACATGGAATACAGATATGGAGCACACTGTGGATAGACCTGTTGTACATACTTACACTATTGCTTACTATGTTATGACCCTCATCACTGCTTGTCAGTATAATACCTTTACATATTTAATTTAGTAAAGGTATTAATTACACTAAGTTGCTCCAGTAACATTTATGGTGGCAACACTACCGACTCCTTAAGCAACACTGTAGGAAGGTGGACTCTTGCCAGTATTCCTGTGCCCAAAAACACACAGACAATAGGCAACATTGATGTTCAGTCCCACACAAATAACAGTAAAACTTCTACAGGACAAGCAAACTATGAAACCTATACTATGAGTGCTTACTGCTATGTTCAGCTTATTTGCAATACGTGTAACAGTGCCTTAAGCTGTTAGTCAAAGTCAAGTTAAACTTTATTGTCATTTACATCTGCACATAGTGCAGCTAAATGAAATTACATTGCTTCGTTCCCAGTGCAAGAAACATGCATACACAAAGTTACTATTTAGTAATACTAGTTCAGAGACTTGCAGACATCACATGTGTAAAAATGTACAATTTAGGATATTGCCCATGTAGATATTGCACGGACTTGAATTTTCACATTAACAGGTACACATAAAGCAAAAATATTGCATATCGTCTACTCTGTCACATATCGTCTACTCCGAGGCGATCTCTGCTTAACATACAAGGCCATGTCAAACCCAGAGCTGTTGGACATGCTTCACTTAAAGAAATCCCAATTCCACAGAGCCACACGCTCCAGGGATCTAAATCTTGTCATCACAATAAACAAAATATGCTGGAGGGATAGGTTCCTGACTCAGAGACTCCCCAGACTCTGGAATAGACTGCCCATACATGTCAAGCAGAGCGCCTCTTTGGCCCATTTCAAAAGGAACCTTGATGATTGGATGGGAGAAAGGAAATTCATCTCGGGGATCATGTCAGTCACTCTGCTAGACAGGGGTCCAGGAAAGTAAATAGTGTGGGAAGAAATAGCCAGGGAATTGTTATGGCTAGGCTTAGGGCCGATAGCCTAGTACCAACCTATGAGTATTGCACATTCAGGTTTCAGGACAGCTGAAGATTTGGATATTGCACTAAAGTATGCTACTAGTAGTAGTGATCTTAGAATAAATGAACATGAGGGTATGTCATTTACTGGATTGGTCAAGAGAATATTCAGTTAATTGATCGAAAGAGCAGAATAGCTTCTAGCATACCTGTTGTTAGAATTCAGCAATTTGGAGGATGAGGAAAACATCTGTTGAGCCTGGAAGTCTTACAGTGCATGCTGCGGTAATGTCTACCCAAAGAAAGGTGGGAGAACATACCACAAGTAGGGTCAGTATGGTTATTTGTTATATTTCTAGCTCTTCCAATACGTCGAGATTCATGTAAGTCATCCAAGGATGCCAGTGGAGAGCCAGTGATTCTTTCCACTGTTACTACTCTCCAGAGAGCCTTGCAATCTGCGGTATTACTGTTCCCGTACCATACACTGATGATGTTTGTCAGTACGCACTTGATGGTTCCCCTATAGAAGGCTTGGAGGATGGACTTTGACAGGTTTGCTTTCCTCAATTTCCTTAGGAAGTGCAAACATTGCTGCACTTTTTTTGACAGTGTGGTTAGTGTGCATCGACCAAGACAAGTCCTCCGATATGTGTATACCCATGAACTTAGTGCTGTTGACTCTTTCTACAGCTACTCCCTTGATTTCCTGTAGTTGATGTGCTCCCTGAGACTAGCTGTTTAGTGTTGCTGATGTTCAGTGCCACATTGTTGCTGTCACACCAGCCAAGCAGATGTTCCACTTCAGTCCTATATGCTGTTTCCCCGCCTTTCCTGACAAAGACCTATGACTGTGGTGTCATCTGCGAACTTGATATTTCTGTTGGATTCATATCTGGCTGTACAGTCATGTATAAGCAAGGTGAACAGTAGAGGACTCAGGACACAGCCATGTGGTACATCCATGTTCAGATTTGTGCTTTTAGGTTCATAGGTGGGTACTAGGATATCAGCCCTGGGGCCTATATAACCCTAGCCAAAAGGTTCCCTGGCTTTTGCCACCCAAGAAAATTATTTTCCTGTGCCCCTGTCGAGCAGTGCTGCAGAAATGATCCCCAGGGTGAATTTTCTATTTCCCATCCAGTCGTCAAGATTTTTCTTAGAGGACCAATGAGAAGCTTTGCTTGACATGAATGGGTAGTTTGTTCCAGAGTATGGGAAGTCTCTAGGACAGGAATCTATCCCTCCAGCATATTCTGTTTATTGTGGTGACAAGGTTTAGGTCCCTGGAGCATGTGGTATGGGGAGACAGGGATTTGTTTAAGCGCAGCATGCCCACCAGCTCTGGGTTTGACATAACTTTGTATGTTAGGCAGAGATCACCTCTTGAGTAGGCGATATGCGATGGAGTACAGCTGGAGTTTTTTTAGATGGTCTTGGTATGGCATCTGTTTGAGGCCGGTAATCCTCTTAGCAAGGTATTTCTGTGGCTTTTCCAATTGTTGCAGGTGTCTTGTGAGATACATGCCAAACTGGGCATTGTACTCAATGAGTCTGATGAGGGATGAGTAGAGAGGAACAAGGACGTCCTTTTTTCTTGAGAACCCTTTTGTGATGGTGTACCACGTAAAAAGATTTCCTGACTACTGTGGCAATGTGGTTAGCAAAGGAGAGACTACTGTCCACCTGTGTCCCGAGGTCTCTTATCACACTTTTGGAGTTTACAGAGCTACCACCTATGTGGTAGTTCATGGGTACCGAGTTTTTCCCAAAGGGGATGACAATGGACTTCTTGGCATTGAGCTTGAGCCCATGACTTTGACACTAAGCATCTGTCTCTGTGAGGCCCTTTTGTAGAATGTCTACATCATTAGGTGATTCTATTATGGCTCCCAGTTTGCAGTTATCTGTGGACTTTGTTAGCCAAAGGCCTTCTGTGTTGTCTTGCACTTCAGAGAAGTAGATGCCGATCAGGAGAGGACCCAGGACCAAACCCTATGGTACTCCAGTCGTCACTGGTCTGAAGTCGGACTTGGAGTCAACTACTTTTACTGTGTGGGTTCTGTCAGTGAGCCAGTTGGCCACCCATCTTGTGACATAGGGATTTATGCCCAGTTTAGTGAGTTTATTTATAATTCCAGAGTGGGGGATGGTATCGAAAGCCTTGGCGCGGTCAAGATAGGCTGTGTGCACTACCTTGCCCTCGTCTGCGGCACTGATGACTGCTTCAAATAAGTCAATCAGGTTTAGTAGACATGATCTAATTTTTACAAACCCAAACTGAGTGGGGTACAGGGTTTGGAGGTTACCTATGTTTTTGTTTATAAGCTCCAAGATGATACATTCCATGGCCTTGCAGACCAGGCTCGTAAGGCTAATGGGGTGGTAGTTTCTAGGGTCTGTGGTGACACCCCCTTTGTGGAGTGGGATAACCGTTGCTGTGTGCCATTCAGTAGGTACATGGCCTGAGGTGAGGCTGTGATTGAACATGGTACTTGGGTGAGGTGCCAGTTCATTCTGTACGTAGCCTGGGAAGTTGTCTGGTCCCATGGATGCTGTGTTCTTGGCTTTGGAGAGTGCGGTCTTTACTTGCTCATCTGTGATTACAGGGGCTTTGCATTCATCCGGTATTAAGATGGGCCCTTTGGAGGGTGAGAGTGGGGTAAAGTTAGCACTGAATCTATCTTCCAGGATGTTGACAATGTCACTTGGTTCTGTATATTTAGTGTCGTTGTGCTGTAGCTCAGAGCAGATCTGAGCATTGCCATTGAGATTCTTGACATAGCTGTAGAATGCTTTGTGGTTGTCTTTGGAATCAGTGGCGATTTTATTTTCATAACTGGTTTTGGAGGATTTTATGAGGGATCTCAGCTTCTTGCTGAGGCTGACCTGGGAGTTCCTCCAATCTTGAGATTTTACTCTCTCTTGCAGCAACAGCTTCTTCCTTCTGTTGTAGAGTTTGTTTATGGCAGGGAAACACAAGATTGGCTTCCTTTTTTTGGAGGATAGCATCTTGGTTCTGTTGGGGATGGCACAATCCATGCACTCGTGTATGTGCTTATACAGTGCATTTGTGTAAGATTCAGGAATGGTACCTCTATTTTCCGTCTGCATGGGTGCCGTGAAGTTTGCCACTTCTGTCTTAAGAAGCATGAAGTTGGCTTTGGAGTAGTTTTTGACGGTGGTTTCCTTAATGGGTGGTGGGGGTTGGGATATGGATGTCTGGGGGGATTAGCTTGTGGTTGGATCTGACTAGCAAGGAGTTGACCTCTGGCATGGAACACTGGTTACGCATATTGGTAATGACCAGGTCCAGGATATTGCTGCCCCTGTTGGGGGTGTGGACAAGCTGATCCAAGGTGTTGGAATTTATGAATTCCAGAAAATGTTGAGCGAATGAGTAGGTACATGAGTAGTTTTCCCAATTGATGGCGGGGTAGTTGAAATTGCCCATAATTAAGGTATTGGGTGGTACCTTAAAATTTTTCATTATCTTAAGAAATGAGTGGGAATCCTTTTCATGGTGAGGGATCTGTAACAAGCTACAGCCTGGATTGCAGTCTTGCCCAGTGTTAGTTGCCCTTGGATAATTTCGGATGCATTATGTTGAGCAACTAGCCCGGAGGTGTGGATATCCTTAATTTATATGGACACGCCTCCGCCTTTAGTGTTTTGGACAAGGTTAGGTGGCCGAAAGGTGTGGTATGAATTATAGCCTAGTAATGCAGGGGTGCTCTCCGGAGCCTTAAACTAAGTCTCTGTCACTGCACAGATGTCGATGTTCTCCATTTTAAGGAGTGCCTTGAGTGAGTTTATTTTGAGGTTTAGACTTCTAGCATTGAGTAGCACTACCCTCAGAGTTTGCTTGCTTGTACCTGTTTGAACCTTGCCTAAAAAAGGCCCTATAGGGGTGGCAAAAGCCTTGGCCAGTATCTGGAATCCCAGGAGTGATAGGTGCAGGCCATCTCTGGCAAAACATCGTGGTCCTTCGACCATGTCGTCCTAGGCAGACAGATACTGGATCCCCTTAGCATGGCACGAGAAGCTTAGCCAGTTGTTGAAGTCAATCATTTTGTCCTTGTACTGTGGTATCATTCTGAGCGATGGCAGGATGCTACTCAGGGCTAGGTTAATACCTGCCTGGGCTACAAGATCCAAGAGATCCTTCATATCTCTTTTCATGTAGTCCAGTGAGGTACATATCAGGTCATTCACACCAACATGGACAATGACAGAGTCATATTTGTACTTGTTGTGGAGTGAACTGAGTGTGTGCGTTATGTGGCAGATCCTGACACCCGACCGGCAGCTGACAGTAACTTTCTCCTTGTTTACCCTGGTGAGTGGGACATCAGTGTGCCTGACTGTAGAGTCACCTATGACTAGTGTGTTGGGTACATTGTTTTTGCCGTATGGGCTGAGTGGCACACTGATTTTGTGGGCTATGTGTCATTTGGGTAGTGTTGGCTGGTGGTGGTTGTCTGCGTTTCAGCTTGGGAGGTCTCTGTTGCTTGGGCAGATTTTTATTGAGAGCCTCTGTGAATGTGGGTGTATGCTCTGTGTTTCTATATGTGGGTTTTGAAGGACTATGTGTTGAGTGTGGTGTGGTGCAGGCATTGACCTTCTCTTGACTGTCTAGTCCAGTCTTGGCTGGAGAGAGCCTGGCTTCCAGTTTGGCTATATAAGTGCATCACTCACAGGTTGTAGTGTTGGGTGGTAGGAGGAGACGGTTGTCAGTGTACATGAGGCAATTGCTACATTGCCCCAAAATGCCCAGATTCATCAGGTGGACAGGACAAAACACCGGAAGCTGACCCATGGACATGTCTGGATAGGTGCTTATTTAAGTACTAAGAACTGTTTTCCTCTTGACAAGTGAGGAATGTTGACTGCTGTATTAATTTGTAGTTTATTTAGTGCTTTCAACGAGTTCTGAGCACAAAGAAACAGTTTTTAGTGTTGAAACTAAAAAACTGTTAAGTGCTAGCCAAAACTAGCTAGTTTTAGCACCAATCCCAAGAAGAGAAGCAGGCCACAGCCTGTTTGGTGATCCACAGTCTTGTCCCAGATGATGCAAGGGTCTGCAGGCTTGTAACCTTTTTCTGGTAGATGCCTCAAATAGCAACCAGACCAATCAGGTATGTTAAGCACAGACACTAATAAAACCAAAAGAAAAGCTGTAGATTAGGAGAGAAGCCAAAACGAGCTGGATAAAATTAAGATTCCACTTTATTCAACACACCAAATGCCATTTGGCGTGTTGAATAAAGTGGAATTTTAATTTTATCCAGCTCGTTTTGGCTTCTCTCCTAATCTACAGCTTTTCTTTTGGTTTTATTTGTGACTGTTGAGAGCTTCCACTATTTGATTTATAAGCACAGACACTCACTCTCCAACCAGAAAGAGTCGGGAATCAATGCACTCTGCTCCTACTGTCACAAGGATCAGAATATAAGCACAGATTCTAAGCTGTCACCTATAAAGCAGTTATTAAGCTTTCTGGTGATCAGGCAGTCTCCAGGAAATAATGTAACTGCACTCCTTCTCTCACCAGGAGAAAACAGAAGCACTAATCCCAAAATGATTACTGAGAGGCAAAATGTGGGCTTTCCAATAACTGGTGGTCTTGCAATAGATGGTTAAAGGTAAGATGAAAAAAATGGTTTATCCTAAACACTGCAGTGTGCACTAGAGAAATTAGATGGGAAAGTAGGTAACTTAAGTTGTACCTGTCTAAAAGTTAAGTTTTAGTGGACAGTCACTATTTTTAAAACAGCAAGATAGATTCAAAGGGGGTGGTCACTTTTGTATTCTGGTACTATGGAATACAGTAGGATGGCCAATAAATTTAAATAGTTGAAGAGGAGTGATTTCAGAAAATGATAATTTTGTGCTTACACCAGCCAGTAAAAGCAGAGAGGAAATGAGATATATGATCAAGTTAACATAAGGGGCAGACAACTAGAAAGACAGTGGTGTTTAAGAACACAACAGTGACCGGTGTCTGATTCACAAGAGACAGAGCTGTGGTCTCATTTCAAGTTTTAGCGTGCAGTTAAAAGCAGAATACAAGTAAAACACAGTGTAAAGAAAACAAATCACAGTATACAAAATAGAAAAAGGCAGTAAAGTAATACAAAACACAACAAATAAAAAGCAAACTAACCTTTCCGTCACAGCAAACTGTAGCAGAATCTAGAGTGAGAGCTATTATTTCCCACACATACCTTTTGGAGTCTGTATGTGAGAAAGTCTAGTTTCCATTTGCACGAGGGGGTGTTAATGCCCAGTTGGATTAGTTTCATCGGTAGGTTCTGGGGGATGACAGTATTAAAGTCTATGAATAACATCCTGACATAAGTGCCCTTATTTTCCAAGTGAGTCAAGGTTTCATGAAGTGCTAAAGAGATGCCATCTGCTGTGCAGTGGTTTGACCTTTAGGCAAACTGCAATGTATTTAGTGCTGCAGGTATCCTTGCTGAGATGTGGTCCTTGATCAGCTGCTCAAAGCACTTCATTACTGTCAATGTTAGAGCAACTGGGCGATAATCATTCAGACTTGCTGGTTGTGGTTTCTTGGGTAAGGGAATGGTAATTATGTTCTTAAAGCTTCTTGGTATGATGGCTAATCACAGTGATGTATTGAAAATGTCTGTGAGTACCAATGTCAGCTGTGCAGCACAGGCCCTGAGAACCCTGCCCATAATGTTATCTGGACCAACTGCTTTCCTTGGGTTAACTCATCTCAAAGTTCTCAGTACATCAGGTGTGCTGAGGCATAGCATTTCTTCGGCCTGACCGACAGGTAGTTTATTTGTTATTAACAGAGTAGAAACATAAATCTACAGACATGCAATACTGCAATTTATTTCATGTCATTAAAACTGCTTATTTAGGTAATGAATACTTTTCATGTCAGGACTGGAAGTGATATGTTTTTTCTTTGCCTGTATAGCTGTGAATTAATAAATGCAGCAGGTCATTTATGATCCTTCAGTGATATTGGTCTGTAGCAAAGCCTATACACAAAAGAAGAACAAGTTCTAGTGCTGCCAAGTCTTAGATATTTCTTTGCATCCATTAATGCATCATTAATTCCAAGTGTCAGAGCTGCAGTCCAACAACAGGCATTCTCAGGATTGTGCAAGTTTTGCAACGAATAAAGATATCTATAGATCACATCCTCTGGTCACCATGGTGGTTGTATATTTATTTTGTGTGTGTGTGTGTGTGTGTGTGTGTGTGTGTGTGTGTGTGTACGTGCATGTCCCATGCACTTAGAGACCCACACACACACATCTACTCTCCCAGTGGTAGGCTTGCACATATCATAGTACTTATGGAGAGTAAGTTTACTGGGTAAACCTACTGCTTGGGTCATATTCCTAGTGCCATCCCTCCCTTGCTAGATGTACACACAGTTGCTTGACAGAGCCTACCTTGACAACATGGTTACTGAATCGGCTTTCTGGGTTTTATGTAAAACCTCTTTTGTCAGTATATGAGATTCAGTAGTGTGTTTGTGTTATTCCACTACGTACTCAAATGATTGTGTTGTGTTAAAATGGGCTCATCTGTAGTCTAGAGTGAGATTCACCACATAGTTGTAAAATAAAATTAAAATGTGTTTAGCTCAGTACCAGTAAAAGTGATGGATGGTACGTATGGTGTATTCTGCACTGCTCTTGCCTACAGGCTGATTAATAATGTACTTTCCAAAGAGTTTATTGTTCCATTAGTTTTACCTGTGAAATTATATTACTCTTCAGATTTAAGAAGTATCACAAAAATCTCACCATGAGATTGAAGCCTGTAACAGTTAAGTTGTGGAGGAAATAGCATTTCAGTGTTCTTCCTGTGTTGTTTCAGAGATGCTTATCCTTCTCTGAACTTCTGTTCTCCTTTGAGTAGTATCATGCCCTGTGTTTTGATTTATCATTAATAATTTAATTCGCTGCTGAATGTTTAATAGTTGCTACCTGTCTTTTAAATTATTGATTCTGGTTTACTGAAGAATGTCAATTAACTGAGTTCTCATATAGCTGAATGCTTTTATATTAAAGTATGCTGTAATAGTAGTAGTAGCTTCTGACCACAAATCTATCTTGTTGTGTCTGTCTATAATGTTTTATTCCTTAAGCCAGTCTCCTGGGTAAAATGAGTTGTGTCCCATTAGGACTAACCAGTTAAAGTGCAGACAAGTAAATAAATGAATAAGCAAAACATCACTGTGTCTGTATATATCAGTGCAGAAAAAAATTGAGGGTCTGGAAGGAAGGGTGCAAACTAATTTTCCTTTATTGCACTTTGCATTCTACAATATTAGGACATTGCTTTACAGCAGGTATTCTCCATTCTGTTCATTACATAGAGTTAGTTTGCGATTAGAATGCTATTAGTAGATTTCATATATTCATTTTTAAATGCCAGTTTTTTTTCATTTGTAACTGTAATCCTAGGAATGTTTGCAATCCACTACGCACCTAGTTTTCCCTTGCATTAAATTGAATGAAGACTCCTGATGTGTTGAGATGCGACATCATTGAATGCATTCAAGGGTATAACACCAATATAAAAGTAATATTTTTGTGCAAATCTGTTTCATAAATTAGACTATTGTATTCATGTTACTCAGATGGAGATGAAATGGTTATTGGTTCAAGAACTTAATAGTTACAGGTCACTTAAATGCATATATTTTGTTGCATCTGTCATTCATACCTTCATTTAGTCCTGTGAAAACAGTTGTATACGCAGGAGGAATTGTGACACCAGATGCAGAGGTGCTTCCTCACAGAAAATATTGTTAGGAGTATTTCCTCAAAGCTCACAAACACTTGGCTTGTATCCAGTGCATTCCCAACACGTGTGTACTTTGCAGTGATTTGTTTGCACTTTTATAAGATATTTAAGAATACTACTGCTGCATTTTGTAATTATTGTATTTCTTGCCCTTTATCACTTAAACCGGTGTACTATTTATTGCCCTTGCTGCTGGTGTCTCTGCTTTGTAGTCATTTTAAGTTTGTGTCCGGCTAGCTTGTTTGAGTGTCCTGTTTGAATTCACTTTGGACTAACTGTAGTGTGGTTTTACATTAAGAAAGCTGGGACTGCTTTTATAGTGGGAGTAGGACGTGGCCTGATCTGCCTTAGCTTGGGATTACACATGAAGGCTTTAAAAGAGATTGCTAGATTGGTCAGGGGGCTGTTTTCTTTGTTTAGTCAATTTTCTCTTCCTCTATCAATTATGTATATTTTACATTGTTGCTCATTGAACAAGGGTGGTTAATAGTGCCCCTGATATTTCCACAGTACTTGGTTGTGGAAAGATCAATTAGTTGGTACACTGAAGAACACCCCCCACCTTGAATTTGATCTTGGTCCTGATTGCAGTCTATACTCTTACAGTAACCAAGCTATCCAGCTGTAAACCCCTCTTGTGCATCCCCTTGTAGAACAAGAAATAACGACCCATAGTTGTGGACATGCATATCCCTGCTATTTCTTCACCAAATATGGTGAATATGGACATCTTGAGGCAATATTTATTGACAATCACTTAATTCTTAAACTGAAATGGTGTGTGAAAGATGTAGTTACATAATGACACTGGAGCACTTATAATAAGAGATAATCAGTAACACACACACTACACTTATGTCACATAGTGTGACCCAGACATGTAGACCCTCATAGGCTGAGGCTCTTAAATGTAATCTCCTTAAACCCGAAATACCTCCTAGACATTGCACAAATAAAATAAGTGTCCTCAGCAACCTCAAGAGTATTCTACAAAATCAACACCTAACATGACTGGCACAGCCCCATCCCATATATCTCCACTTCTAACATCTCCAAACAGCCCAATATTTTGGTCATAGGAGACTCCACTGTGAGAAAAACATATCGCCCTCTTACCATGCTAAGTAAGGAGAGATAGAGAGAGATAGCTGTCTATCAGGGGCTTGTGTCTGTTAGATCATGCTTCCACTTAGGTTGTTGAACCACAAATACCAGTATGACTTTTATAGTCCATGTGGGCATAAATAATCTCAGATGCATCTCTTTGGACTACATGAAGATAGACATGAAAGAGCTCTTGGACTATGCATTCTACCTTCTCCAAGGATGATGCTGCAATATGAACAGAAAATAATTGACTTTAAAAATTGGCTTAGAGTATGGTGTCATTTGAAGGGGGGTACAGTATTTGTCAGCCTGGGAGGATATAGTTGATAGACCATGCTGGTTTGCCAGAGATTATCTGTAGGGTCTATATTATATTCTCGAAAGCCAACGATGTCAAATCTGACATCGTCGACAAGAGAATATCGAATGCTCAGAATCTCGAGCGTATAAATGAAAATCTCTGTTAAGGGGAGATTTCCGTTTACTGCAATGTAGTGCAGTCTCGGAGTTGGTATATTTAAGTAGCTTAAACCCGTTATGGTTTTTTTTTTTTTTTTTTGCCTTTTTATAAGGTCGATGTTTGAAGACATCAACCATATGGTGTCGACCATATGTTCGATGTTTTCAAACATCGATCTTAAAATATAGACCCTATCTGTGCAAGTCCCTGCTGGGATTTTGAATATTGGCTGAGTGCCAGGAGTCTAAGCAAGAAGCTCCAGTTCCTGCAAGCTGTCCTCACTCTGGTGAATGTAGACGTAAGTTTAGTTACTGAGACATGGTTTAAAGCTGCGGAGAGCACCCTGGTAGTGGAGGGCTACAATGTCTTCTACACGTTTATACCATCTACTGCAAAGGAAGGGACAAAAACAAACACACCTCAACCCTGGTCCATCTGTATGACACTCTGGAGAATCTCCACATCTGAATTACCTTAGACAAAGTCCTATGCAATATCCTTGCAACCTGTAGGATCCCATGTGTGACCCATGAAAACCATAGTATATACTTAAATGTGCTGGAGATGCTTCCCATCCGGCCTAACACCATTCCTGTGGGTGACTTTAACTGCCCGTGTATAAACTGTGATTCATACATGACCCCTCACATGCAGACTGAAAGATTCCTGGACTTTATAAATGCAAACAACTTGGACCATATAGTCTGTATGCCCACTAGGGATGCCAAAAGCCTCAACCTGGTTCTCATTTCGCTAGTCAGGTCAGACCATAAAGCTGTCTTCTTTGAAGTAAGGGTAAAACCAAGGACACCAGACAATCCTAAAACTTTTAGGAGTTATTCTAGGGAAAACTTCTATACTAAGTGACACCCTGGCAAAATTTCAAGTGCCCAGCAAACCCTGAGAAAACTGGCTGCCTTTGCAGAATCATTCACAGAAATCCTTATCATATTAACAGCTGCATAGAAAGAGCTTGTAGATACCTGGCATAAGCACAGCATCAACTCAGAAAGCAAGTCACTCTGGTGGAATCCAAGAACTAGTAGGTTGTATAACAAAAGGAAACAATTCATGGCAAAATGAGGAGGTGCAATATCCAACAAGGTAAAATATCCCTCACAAAAAGGCCGATTGCTAGTGAGGTGTCTCAGGGCACAGTGCTGGGGCTACTTCTCTGAGGTCAAGGCCAACATCATGGTCCTCTGGCAGCCCACGTTTGCAGATGTTTGCAAATTGGGTGCAGTCATTGAGTCCTCCCAAGATAAAAACAGACACTAATAACTGGTGCAAGAGTCATGGTCTAGAACTCAGTGCCAGAAAATGCATCATAGTATCTTTCTGAAAGATGGCCATTGACAATACACCCCTGAGAGTAAACTCTGTAGTCATGGATTTGTTAAGGTAATCATTTGAAGTGTTGGGAACAAGGCCCCAAATGCAAGACTGAATAGCTGAAAGACTGGCCTTGTATAAAGAAGTTTTAAGGAGAAGAGTGATTTTTGAAATTCACTCTTCTATTTATTTATTTGACATTTGTTTATTTGGTGGTCTGACTGAGTTTACAGAACCCATTTTCAGCAGAGGTCCAGGGAGAAAAACTCCACATACAGTACAATACAAATACAATATAATCCAATACAATAAAGATTACATTAGAAATAGCATCCAAAAAATAAGTTGAAAGAACAAACTGCTACAAGATGTAATATATTACTACACAATTCTATACAGTTAAAACATTACAGACTGTAATAGTTACTCTTCATACATGATGTAGATAGTGTCAAAAAAAAAAAAGTACGTAGGTAGTGCAGTGTGTGACATTGACTGTTATAGTACATGCAAAATAGAATATTAGTTTCAGTTAGGAAAATAGCAGCCAGAAAGTTAATGATGTAGACATATAGTGGAGAGAGAGAGTTAAGAAGAAAAGACGCAATAAAGCCTGAACAGTAGCTTAAGCATATGGTATAGAAACAGAGAAGGAGTTAGAAGAGCCTTAGGATCTTGCAGTCTGTGAGGGATTGAAATGTGATGGAAGAGGAAGATCTGAGGATTAGGCAGGCTTTATGCAGGAGCAGAGCCATGTATTTTTGAGATGATTTTTTAGAGACTTTGAAATGAGTAAGGCCAGGCGACCTGGTAGCTAGAGTTAGTGAATTCCAATGTATAGAGACAGAGTATGAATACAGAGTGTGCCCAGGTTCTCTTGTGGGTTTTGAGATAGCTAAGAGATTTTTGTCTTCTAATCGTAGGGATTGATTTGGTGTGTAAGGTGCAACTAGATTGGCAAGTAGGGCAGGCAGTAGGCTTGAAAATAAGGTTGTGCAAGGTGGATAGCTGAATAAAGTCAAGTTGGTTGGGTAGTTCAAACCAGTTTAATTCTAGGAGTGGTTCACAGTGGTTTGTGGCAAACTTTGCAACTTTGTTGTAGCACTTTTCCAACTTGCTTAGGGTAGAATTCTGTAAGTTAGTTAAGATAGGGGCACTATAAAGAAGGGAGGGAAGTAAAAATGTTTTTGCAAGGGTAGTTTTGGTTGCTGCAGTAAATAAATGTTTGTTTGTATATAAGAGTCCCAGATTTTGATGAGTTTTCTTTATATTTTGCTGTATATGGGGGTCAAATGAAAGTTTATTGTCAATGATAACACCTAGAAGTTTGGTTTTCTGCACTATTTCTATGGCAGTGTTATCAGATGCAAGGATGTTGAAATGATTAGTGACAGGGAGGTGTTTTTGGGATGAAAGAGTACTAGTTTTGTCTTCTTTGGATTAAGAAATAGTTGGGCATTTCTTAGCCAGGATTCAACTGCTGTGAAGGACTGTTGAGTTTTTGTGAGTAGTTCTGGAAGTGATTGAGCAGTGCAGATTATGGTGGAATCCTCAGCATATTGAATGAGGGTCCCAGGGTAAGAGGCAGTGTGAAGGTTGTTTGTGAAAATGTTGAAGAGTAGGGGTCCTAGGATGGAGCTTTGGGGGACTCCAGTTGGGTTGTAGAGAAAGGGTGAGAGTTTGGTGGACTGTTTCACTACTTTGCAATCCTTGAGGTAGCTCTGAAACCATTTTACTGTGTTATGTGAGAAGCCTAAGTTAGACAGTGTGTTCAAAAGTAAGGGGTGAGCCACTGTGTCAAAGGCCTTGGAGAGATCAGGCAATACTGAGGCTGTATAGCATCCTGCATCTCTGGCCTTGTTCACGGTGTCTGTAAAAGATAATAGGGCTGTAGCTGTGCTGTGGCTAGGTTGGAACCCATGTTGGATTTTGGTTAAAAGATTGTTTTGCAATAGATATTGCATTACCTGCTGATGGGATACCTCTCTTGAGAATTTTGGATATGGGTGACAAAATGGATATAGGGTGGAAATCGGATGGATCACAAAAGGGTTGACGCCTTTGTGGATGGGGGTGATATGAGATTGTTTCCATATGGTAGGTACTTCTGATTTGGATAAAGACCTATTTATAAGGATACTGATTGGGTAGGTGACTGAGTTAGCAGCCAGTTTGAGGTGGTATGGGGGAAGATTGTCAGCTGAAGTAGAGCAGGGTTTTAGCTTTTGTAGCAATTTCTTAATGGTGTCAGTGGGTATGGGCTGAAATGAGAATGGGGTTTGTATGACATTTTGTTGAGTAGGGGGGTTAGTAGTGACAGGGTTAGAAGTAGTTGATGGCCTGGGGTCGATGTTTGAATAGGTTGAAGGGTGGGGGGCCCACCATTAGGGGTGTTGGTTAGTAGATCTGAAATATGAAGTGCTTGTTAAAGATTTCGGCTGTTTGTGATGGAGGAGTATCAGGTAAAAGGGTGTGCTCTCCATTTCTTCCCGGATTAAGTAGAAAAGATATGGAGTGCCAAAATTTACTGGGGTTGATTTTATGCTGGAGCTGAAGCTGGGAATAATGTGACTTCTTATCTGTGTTGATAATAATTTTGTCACTTTGTTACGTAGTGTTTTGAAATTATTATTGAAACAATTGTTCTTGGGGATTTCAACATTGACTGGAACACTTGCTGTTATTAAACCCCACAACCCACATAAACCTCTGTGGATTTATTGAAATCATAACCTCCCCCACCAGGACAGGAAAACCCAATAACTAGGAAAGTACCCTAAACTGGATATTCGTCAGTACCCATCTTCAATCCTATAAATCAGGCACTTTGCCTGATGACCCAGGTGACCACTGTCTCACCTATGTAATCAAGCTCAAAGTAGACTGCTCCTACCAACCCACTTAAAGAACATTAAGAAACAACAAGAAATTTATTCTCACCAAGTTTCAAAATGAAATTAAGGCATGCAACTGGTCAGCACTAAAAAGTCTCCCCCTAAATGAAGCAGTAGCATACTTTAACACCAAATTCCTTGCTATTCTTAACTCCCATGCTCCCAGCCGCTCTATTAAAAACAAAGTTAATATTGCACCGTGGCTTTCTAAAGATAAAAAAAACAAAATTTCACTCAAAAACAAAGCATGGGCCACCTACCGAAAAACCAAAGCCCCACTTGATCAACTAAGATTCAGACAGCTAAGGAATGACACCAAAACATCGATAACCGTAGACAAAAAAACACTACTACCATCTACTGCAAAAACACCAAAACAAACCTCAAAAGTTCTGGGCAAGAATAAACAAACCACTCCACCCCTCCCCCCTCAGCTTCCCAACAAAAATCCCCAGTAGACATTGCTAATAACTTCAACAGCTTCTTCACACAGACTATCCAGTCTCTAGCCAGCCAACTCTCTCTAATGGCTCTAATTCTAATGCAGCCGCACCCAGTACCCAAGTATACTTTACCTTCCAAACCTGTTCCTACTCAACTTATTCATGCCCTACTAGCCGCACCCAGTACCCAAGTATACTTTACCTTCCAACCTGTTCCTACTCAACTTATTCATGCCCTACTAGCCGCACCCAGTACCCAAGTATACTTTACCTTCCAACCTGTTCCTACTCAACTTATTCATGCCCTACTAGCCGCACCCAGTACCCAAGTATACTTTACCTTCCAACCTGTTCCTACTCAACTTATTCATGCCCTACTTAAGAAACTAAGACCCATCACCGTGGCTGATGACCTCCTCCCCGCAGACTATCTGCAAAAAGCTGCTGACACCATAGCATACCCCGTTTCAATCTTGATCAACAGAGTTATATCTGAAGCTACTGTACCCACTATATGGAAAATCTCCCATGTTATACCTCTCCATAAAGAAGGCAGTTCCACTGAACTGTCTTTAGACCCATAGCTGTTCTATCACCTCTAGCTAAAATTATGGAGAAGTGTGTACACATACAGCTCATGCACTACCTCACACAGAACAAGCTGTTGTCCAACTTTCAGCAAGACTTTAAGCCACACCACAGTATTACTTCTGCCCTCCTCTCTTTCTCCAACATCATTAACCACAACCGTAATAATAACAAAGTATCCTCGGCACTCTTTCTAGATCTATCCAAGGCTTTTGACATGGTTGACCACAAAATGTTTATAAATATTTGAAGGCCTTCTCCCTAAACAACCATGCACTCCAATGGTTTCAATCCTACCTGCAGGTCAGGCAACCGGCAGTCCTATGGCAGGACAAGCTACCATCTCGCCTACCCATCGCATTAGGAGTCCCCCAGCTCTTGATACTAGGACCTCTTCTTTTCTCCATCTTTATCAGCGACCTTCATTCAGTCATCCCAGATGCTACACCTGCATTCAATATGTGGATGACTTCACCTTGATTTGTTCTGACACCTCACCAGCTGCTTTATTCACATTAACCTAAAATACCTTCAATACAGTGGAAAAGTGGCTCTCCAATCAACATCTAATCCTAAACCCCATCAAAACTAAGCTGCTCCTCTTCTCCCCCACACGCAGGACCCCCCTGCCATCCTTCAACATAACCATTAACAATGGCACTATCATCTCCCTAGAAGCCCAAACTAAACTACTGGGTGTTAGTTGATAACCTAAAGTTCGATGTGCATATCAATCAAACTATCAAAACCATTAATAAAAAACTTGGGTCCCTTTACAGACTCAAACATTTCCTTACCCAACTTGCTAGAACTGCAATTGCTCATTCCCATCTACTATCAACTCTTCTCTACACCTAACCTCTATTCTCCAACTTAAACAAAACAGATCTTAATAAGCTATCATCCTGCTATAACCACATTGCCAGATTTGCTACTGGCACAGCCTACCAGACACACCACTGTCACAACCTAAATCGCCTAGGATGGCTTGAATTTCCTAGCCTACTGGAGTTCAGCCAGCTAATAGTGGCTCATAAAGTCCTTTACCAACCAGAAAATACACCTGCACTAAAAAGTATCATCAGCCCCTACACCAGCACCCGGCCACTGCGATCATCCACTAGACTCCTCTTTCAAACATACAAATCCAACTACTCAGCTGGGGACTCTCTGTTTGCCAACTCTGTTGGAAAAAATTAGAAAAGACACCCAGTTGACTTGACCCTAGAACCCTCACTAACTCAATTAAAAAACAAACTCAAGAAATACTTCAATACTCATTGGTTATGTCCTTGCATTAACCCCAACTAGTGACCTCTCTATTACTTAGGTGCCTTACCTTCAACTACTAACGTTTTTCTACCACACCATTTCAGGAAGGGTCAATTGTATAACTGCTGCTCAATGTGTCTTAAATCTGAATGTAATGTTATGTATGTTTAACTTTGAAAATAATGTTATGTTTTATAAAGTGTTTTATAATAATTTAGTACTCTGTGTGCTAAATGCTGGTATTGGTTATGACTGCAATCTGCTTGAAACTAGCATTTACTAAATGTTCAATGTGTATTATCTTGGAGCTTTTCTCCCCGAGCCTCCGCTGAAAATAGACATATGTCCAGTTGGACTATCTCGGTCAACAAATGTAAAATAAATTAATTAATTAATTAACACAATTTTGTTCATTGTTGTTTTGTTTCCAGGTTGACCAGACTAGGTCCCTTTGCTTCATCAGGTGTTTACATTCCTTAGAGAGCCATGATGCTGAGTTCTGTTTGATTCTTTTCATACAAATGGGAGCTCGTGTATTAAGTATGTGAAGGAAGGTGTTATTAAAGTATAGTACAGTATCATTAAGGGGTGGTTGTTTAAGGGGTGTCCAGTCTATTTCATATAGGAGATTGTTGAATTTATGCTGACAAAAATTAGTTGGAGTTCTTAACTGATTTTATAGTGTGTTATCTTAGTTGTTGGGAGTTTGTTCTGAGGGAGTAAGCTAGCAGATCGCTCAGTGAGCTAGACAGTGTACCACAAGAGGTGTAATTGGCAGGGCGGGATACTAGAATCCAGTCTAAGGTGGAATGGCAGGTAAGATCTTTGCTGTATCTTGTTGGAGCATTGGTAAGCTGAGAAAAAACATGCACATTTCTGCTATTGGTGGGGGAGTCAGAAGCTATGGTTTACCAATCTATATTTACATCTTCTGAGGTTGTTTGGGATGTCCAAGAAAAATATTTTCCAATACTGTTACATTGCTGCCTGGTGGGATATATATTAGTATTCTGCAAATTCTTTTTGATATATAGAGTTTCGAAAAGGAGATTAGTACCTCAGCATTGGTAAAGATGGGTATATTACTGGTGTAGGGTGTGATGTTGACTGTAGAGGGATATAGAAGTGCTGTCCCACCCCCTTTTTTAGATCTATCTCTTCTGAGTATTACAAAGTTTGGCAGTATTATTTCTGATTCTTTTACATTGGGATGTAGCCGTGTTTCAGTAAGGGCTAGTATGTCAGGTTTATTTTTATCAATCCAGGCATGCAGTGGGGCTATTTTATTACATATACTTCTAAGGTTAAGTAAGTATGTTTAAATCTTTGGGGTTACTCTTGTGGTTAGGGTTAGAGGGTGGGCCAGGGTTAGGATGTATGTCTCCACATTTGTGTAGATAGGTAATGAGGAATGTTTTTTATTCCTAGGTGTGTGTACTTTTGTCAAGTGTGGTTTCATAGGAGGTGAGGAGGCCAGTTTGTGGCTTGAGTAGAATGGGAGAGGTATAGGGGAAAAGCTGGGGTGAGATACATGAGAAGCTGTGTTGTTTATTGGGGAGAGGGTTAGAGGAGGAGGATGTGTATTGGTGTATGGGAGTGTGTGCGTATATAGCTGTAATGAGGCTGAGAATTAAGAGTAAAGAGGCTGGGCAAGTTAGGAGGAGCATGTCAACTGTGATAGTGAGTTTAACATAGTAAATGTGGTATTTGTATGTATGAATGTAGTATCAGGTGTAAATAGAGATTGAAATGTGATGTGTGCAGCTGAACATAAGGTTAGAAATGTTTTGACTTCAGAGTGGGCGTTGATAATTTGATAATGTGGTTAGGTGTTTTACCTTGCAGTTTGTGATAAGAATGGGTGGAGGAAATGCAATTGGTCAGTAGTAGAATTATGGTGAAATGCTAATTTTATATGTATAGTAGAAGAGAAGGTGGTGTTAATTTAAAATATGTTGAGGTGGTGATTGTATTGTGATGGTAAACTAGAGTAAGATGGAAAAAAGTATAGTAGAGGGCATGTGAATTCAAGGTGATGGATGTAAGGGAGAGCAGATAAGGTTTGGCTAAATAAAGGAAAGTAACGTGTGCATGAAATGTGGGTGTGGACAAGGTAGAATTGTATATAATTGGATCATAGGAATGAGGGGGAGTGGTCTGCTTAGGATAAGAGTAGAGGTGCTAAGGGAGGGTGGGATATGGGGAAGGGGAGCAGAGTGAATGGAGCGAACTGATCAGGAAGAAGCCCCACCCAAGATTGTTTACCACCATAAACAATCAGTGAGGTAGGATGTTCATGGATACAAAAGACACGGTGTCTGAACTCTAAATACTGGTCTTGAGTCACAGCATCTAATTTTATACTTTTGGGCTTTTCAATGCCTTTCCAGGGATATATATTACATTGATAAGAGTAAAATATTCTGAAGTGTTAATGTAACTTCACCTTCAGCAGTAGAAGGCCTGTGAGTGAGTAGGGGTGGGGATAACCTTCCAGCAGATTCAACACTACAAAACAATGCACACTAGACTTAACATATTAAGTTATTTGCGGATTGCCTTACATAGATTTAACTTTGTGAACATTTGCCAACTGCAGGTGAAATTCAGCTGTGCAAGTTCTTTAGGTAGTGCGATATGATAAGTCTGACTACTGCTGCAGAAGGTGTTTGTGCTTGTTTCACTGGGAGGGAGAGAGAGAAAAAGTTAAGGATTTCTTGATGGTTGAACTAGTTAGGTACAGTACTATTTGTCTGTACTCATCCACCTTAAGTAATGGTTGGCAAACAAGAGTAGTGCACTATATTTCACAGTTTTTGCATTTCAGTTTCCTAGCCTTTAAACAGGACAATAAACTTACAGGAGATATTTGCAGGTATGCAAGTTTGGTATTACTAAATAAAAATGGTGGCTTCCACAGTATAGAAGGGCAGAAAGAAAAATAAACTAACCTAACAAGAGATATGTGGATGCATGCAAGTGTGGGGTTACTGAAATGTAGGTTTAGAAGTAGAAATTTGTTAGTTCATACAAACCTAAAATCAGGTATTAGAATAGAAGCCTTCAGCAAAAGTGAGTGGGAACATATATACATAACATAAACATATGTACTACAGATTAACAGGAAGAAAGAAAAGAGATAAATAAAAGAAAGAACACTTAGCCAGGTGGCAACAGACTGTAGACTTACTTAATGTAACTGCAGTACAAACAACAACAAGAAAAATTGAGATGGTTTCACTGAATCCTGCTGTAAAAGACCAAGCCAGTAGAAACTTGCTAATACAATTGCTACACATTAATAGCAGAAAGCCAAACTTTGCTGCTATTACTGCAACCTAGAGTAAAAAGTCAGTAGACACGTGCTGATATATTTACCACACATTAACAGCAAAGACAACACTTAGCCACATTTAAACACAGTGAAATCTTAGTTATATCTTTCTAGTACAAGTTTGAACTAAACTGAAATAAACCATAATGATCACGAATCCAATGTACCTTTTTGTAGAGTGAAGCAGCTGGATGCAGAGAACATGGGAGACATGGGGTAGTGTAGTGTAGTGACTCTGAAGCTGGCGCCACAGCAGCAAATGTAGTGAGAGAACAAGCTGAGATACATGGAGGAGCATTCAGTTCCTTGAGTGGAAAGTGGTCCCCCCCCACCCCCAGGTGGTTTACCACCATAAACAGTCAATGAGGTAGGATGTTCATGGATACAAAAGACACGGTGTCTGAACTCTAAATACTTGTCTCGAGTCATAGCATCTAATTTTATAGTTATGGGCTCTTCTCGTATTTTCAGTCTTTTTTCCAGCTTTTCTGCACTTAGCATTTAGAGTGCTGACATTTCAGTAGGGAGACATTTAGAAATGCCTGTGGGCCAGTGATGGCGAACCTATGACACACATGTCAAATGTGACATATACCCCACAATGTTTTGGGTGACACGTCAGCAATCACTAACGCCGGAGTTACCAAAGACTCTGCTTTTGTATTCGTTGCTCATATGAAGTACACTGCATTATATTGTGCCAAGAGCTTTTAACATGCCAAACCCAAAAGGTTTGCCATCACTGCTGTAGGTAGTGATTTGGCATTTAACCACGTGTCTACTGTATTAAGAAAATCATTCTATCTTGCACAATTTGCTCCAGACACTGGACCCTACCCAATTCGGCTTTAAGGGCAGATCTTGCCTCTTAAACCTAGTTGATTTCTTTGAAACGGTTACCAAAGCCATAGATGAGGGCAAGGTAGTCCACACAGCCTACTTGGACCTCGCAAAAGCCTTCGACACAATACCCCACTCGGGCATCATAAATAAGCTTACCAGCTTAAATATCAACCTCTATATCACAAGATGGGTTGCAAACTGGCTCAGAGATAGAACCCACATGGTCAGAATCACAGGTGCCATGTCTGAATCCAAACCAGTTACAAGTGGCGTCCCACAGGGCTCAGTTCTGGGACCTCTCTTGTTCGGTATATACTTCTCTGAGGTTCAGGCTAACACGGGGGGATTATGGCTGACAAAGTTCACAGATGACTGCAAACTGGGGGAGATAATCTAATCTCCAGCTGACACAAGCATCCTCCAAAAGGGTCTCACAGAGACGGATGTTTGGTGCCAGAACCACGGCCTTAAGCTAAATGCTAAAAAGTGCATAGTCATCCCCTTTGGGAAAAACAAGGTGCCCACAAATTACCACATAGGTGGTAATCCATTAAGTACGGAAGAAGTCATTAGAGATTTGGGGACCAACGTAGATAGTAATCTCTCCTTTGATAATCACGTTGCCAAAGTGGTTAGAAAGACCTTCTATATAGCCCACCTTATCACGAAAGGGTTCGCATCTAGATCAAGAGAGGTCATTGTGCCCCTCTACTCGTCACTCATCAGGCCCATAATTGAATACAGTGCCCCTTTTGGGATGTACCTTACCCGACACCTGCAGCAACTGGAGAGACCCCAAAAGTACCTCACCAAGAGGATCATGGGCTACAAACAGATGTCCTATGCAGCTCGACTAAAGAAACTCCAGCTCTGCTCAGTTGCTTACCGCCTACTCAGAGGCGATTTATGCCTGACGTACAAAGCCATGTCAAACCCAGAATTAATGGACATGCTCCACCTCAAAAAATCCAAGTCCCTTAGAGCTAAACACTCCAGGGACCTAAACCTCAGCACAAAAATAAATAGGACATGCTGGAGGGACAGATTCATTTCCCAGAGGCTCCCCTCACTCTGGAATAGAATCCCAATTCATGTTAGACATAGCCCCTCGCTGACCCTCTTCAAGCGAAATTTGGACGCGTGGATGGGAAATCGCAAATTTACCCCTGGGATCTCTTCTGTGTCCCTGCTAGACAGAGGCACAGTAAACTAATCTTAAAAGGGTACCTTCTGTGACCTACTTTACAGAGGCACACAGTAGGTTAATCTAATAGGGAGGCGGAAGCCAAATACACTCTGGCTAGGCTTATAAATGCCCTAGGGCAGATAGCCTAGTATCTACCTATGAACCTATGAACCTATTTATAAGCATGGGTATGGTATCTAGAACAAAACATGTCATCATTCCATTGTGCTGTCATAAGACCAATCATTGAGTGCACTGCCACATTTGTATGTACTTGGCCAGGCATATCAAACAAATGGAGCATCCTCAGAGCTTCATCTCAGAAAAGAATGTATGGTGTGAAAAAGTTGTTCTATGCAGACTGCTTCAAATCCTTGTCCTTATGTTTAGTCTCCTCAAGGCTGTTGAGAGGTGACCAGTGCCTGGCCTACAAAATATCCTCTGATCCACCCTTAATAGACCTGTTGCACATTTGTAAAATAAATAGCATCAGGAACACCTGATTCAGTGACTTAAACATTGCCTACAGCAAATATAGGACATGGTAGAGGGGCAGGTATACGTCTCAGAGGCTCCCATTTGTCTGGATCAGACTTCTTATCCCTGCGCTTACTCAAGTGAAACTTGGATCAGTGGATGGGGAGCTGTGACTATACCCATGGTCTGGTGCCTGTCTCTAGAGAGAGGAAGCTTGTAAATGCTTGGCCACACATGACCAAGGATATATACCCCGATAAAACCCTTGGGAACCAATACCTATCAAATGTTATTGGGAAACAAGGCTGGGCTTAAAAAGGCCCCTTGGATTGATAGACTAGTATTCTACTATGATACTATGAAAAAATAAAATAGTATTAGTTAGTGATATTTTGTGGCACTCAAAACTCACTGTTTTTAACTGGAACAGTGACAAGAAGCAGTGACCTGTATATTATAATTTAATTTTAATATTGTGGCAATAATTTTGAAGACTTGATTTATTTGATTGCAAGGTTGTATTGCCCTTTTTCATTATAACCACCAACATCAAGTAAAGCTGTAGTTGGAATCTTTTAGTGCCATAACTGACAGATTACATTTTTCAAGCGAGAGCTCTAAAATTTTTTGTAATAAATGTTTTCTTAAAAATAACATACAAGGCTAATTTCTTCCTAATGGTGTAGGCACTACAGCTGCTACAACTGTTTTACTTCTCCATGATATTACTACCAGGCAGGGTATGATTTTGAAAGATTAGCATCTGGCTTGTTAGGATTTTTATAAATGGCAGTTGTTTATCCTATGCACTAAACAACTGAGTACTATCCAAACACTTATGAAGTTGACTGCCTTCCCATATATCTGGAACACAGTGGAGCATAAGAGCTTTGACTGCCTTCCCATATATATGGAACAGTGGAGCATAAGAGCTACTGTTAATGTTTTTATTCTACACTGTATATGTCTTTTTTAAAGAAGAAATATTGTTATTCATTTGTCACTTATGACATTGGTAGTTCTACATTTATGTAAATTAAAACAAACCATATTGACATATTCTCAGTTGCAAACATTATACATCCCATATGATGATCTATACAGTCATTGTCAGTCAAACATTTCAAAGCTCATTCAACCTCTAAAACATTATTCTGCATGTACTGTTCCCATATTTCCCTTTTTTTCTGTGTAATTTGCTCCTACCTTTTTCTAAAGATCCCACTTCCAGTGTTGTTGTCTCTTATATTTGCTATTTGTAGCCTTGCTGTCTTGAGACAATTTCGATTCTGTATTGCAGCATAAAAAAGCATTTCTTTAGTTACACCAAAGTGCTCACCCAGTATTTCTGCACAGTCGTCTGCAGGGAATTTTTAAAGTTTGTCAACACATTGCACTCCCAAAAATATGTTCCCAATTACCTCTTTCTTCCCCATCACACCACCAACATTTGCAGTCTACCTGAGGAAAATTCTTTGGGGAGTCTGCTTGGGGTATGAAGCTATCGATGAAAACACTTCCAAGCAAAAATACTAAGTCTTCTAGATATGTTGCATATTTGGGAGCCATACATATATCCTCCCATTGCTTTTTTGTGAATTCCTTATCCATTCTCTCATCCCAATCCTTTCTAACCTTCTGTGATCAGTTCCTATAGTTATCATACAATATTTTATATGCTGTACTAATTGTCCCTTTTTTTAGCAGAACCTTCTCTTCTAGATTCCACTAAAAATTCTACCAGTGCTGGTCTTTCACTTAGGATCTCCTATTCCTTTCTCTTTTTCTATACTAATATCGATCTTTCCCTGTAATCCAAATGTATTCTTTTCCTCTTCCCATTCTACTACCTTTCCCCTTCTAATTATTTGCTCCAAATACCTTGGTTCCTTTACCAGTTTTCCCCAGTAAATTCCAGCCCCCTCTTGCCTGTTCTCTGTACTGCTAATTGCAGTCATCCATATGAGAAGAATCTCCTTTCTCTAGTCCTTTGTTGGCTTAGTTCATGGAATACTTTCTGCTACTTTGAAAATAATATTCTGTATGGTTATTGTTATTCTTCATAAGGATCTGCAGCCAAAATTTCAGTCTCTCCTTATTTCTTGACCTTTCCTGTTTCATCATCATCACCATCACCCCTTTGACTTTGAATTATAGCTTTCTGCTTTTGCTATATATAGGAGCCTTAACTGTGTAGCATTAAAATGACCTTTCAAATCAGGTAATCCCAAATCAATGTTGTTCTATTGGAAGGATCAATTTATCCCACTTGACTCTTGCCCTCTCAGGCAGAATCCTTCAAATATTTAATAATTGCTATCCGCAACTTCTCCTCTGGTTGATAAACATATGCCTGATCTGTGTATAAAACTAAAGGGACTAAAAACATGTTCACTGTTTGTATCTTGCTATCCATATCCGTAAAACAGAGCTTCAGGTTTTTCAGTTTTTGTATTGTCTTTTGTTTAGTCTCTTCCCACATATCCTTAGCTGCCATAACAGAATCATTTTTAACCTGTACTCTTAAGCACTTAATTTTGTCATGTCCCCATAAACATACGTATTGCTGAAACAGTTGGGTACATAGTTTGACTATTACCTTTGTTTTATCTTAATTAATTTTATATCCTAAAAAGACTTGAAACTGTTTTAAAAATGTTCCACAACACTGAAATATCATTTTCTGGTTTTATCAGGTACATAATAGTCTGCAAATAGTCAGCTTTTCTTCATTGTCATACCTGTTGCATCTTTGAATTTCTGAGTCCCTTATTTTCTTTGCCAGTACTTTTAAATATAGCACAAATAAAGGAGAAAGAGGACAACCCTGCATGGTTCCTCTCTTCAGACAGAACTTAGAGATGAACCCCACACTTTAATTTTTGCCTCTGATCCTTCATGTAGCCTCCTAAGTAACCTTACTATTATGTCCAAGGTTGCAAATGCTTCCATTGCCCTACTCATAAAATCCCAGCTTACTCTGTTGAATGCTTTCTCTGCATCAAGACTACCAATAGCAGCAATATTTTCTTATATTCTGCTTCCCTCTGGATCATCAGTTTTCTGTTAATGTTGTAAAATGTTTGCTTCCCCTCCATGAAGCCACATTGATCCATATCTATTAATTTTGGTATCCCCTTTGCCATTCTTTTAGCCATTCTAAACCTAATCACTTTATAATAATAGTTTAGAATTTAAATAGGCCTGTATGAAGCTGGATCTCATGTGTGCTTATCATCCTTCGGTATCGCAGCCACTTCACTTTTCTTCCAGGATGTTGGCGCTTCTCCTCCTTTTAAAATAATGTTAAACAAAACCTTCCAGATTTTTGTCACTTCCACAGGAATGCTATCTTTTCCTAGAGACTTTCCTGTAGATTATAGATCACCATTTGTATCTCATCTTATACTATCCTGTTAATTGAGCCTCATACAAGTCTAACCTTGGCATATTAATTCTTCCAAAAACATTTCCAATTGTATTTTTTTGATTTCCACATTTCTTTGCTTTATACAGATTTTAGAAAATTTTCAAAATATTTCTAATACCTCTACAGGATTTCTGCTAATTTTCCTTGTTCTGTACTTCCTAAACCTGGCGACAATCCTTTCTACTTTCTGTTGCCTGAGCCATTATGCTAAAAGCTTTTGTGCTCTGGAGTTTTGCTTAATAGCAATCTTTCTAAACTCATGCATGTTACCCAGGTAGTCCCTTATTTTTCCTCTAGCACTCTGCAGTTGCACCTCTTTGTCCTGTGAGATTTCCCCCTATTCTGGAATACTTTAATATTTGTCACACCCTCTAAATAATTCTTGCTGCTTCTTAACAGTATCACTTTTTCTTTTATTTCTCCTTTATTTTTTAAACTCCACTTTCATTTTATCCTGGTCTCTTAACTATATTTTCTGAAGAAAATTTTGTCTTCCCTAATAACTCTCAAATTTCCACTACCCATTTATTAAATTCCTTGCTGTTTAATAGATAGGTGGGGTAGTGCCAGTGTCTTATTTTTCATTTCATGACCCACATTTTATTTTAATTATTATTGGTGAGTGATCTGAAATAGTTATTGGATGTGTATCAAAACTTTCAATAAAATGCACATGTTCCTGTGAAATATTAATTCTGTGTAGCCTAGTAGGTTTTTGTACCTACATAATTATCTCCAAAATCCTAGTACTGAATTCATGTCTTCCATACCAAATATTTTCATAGAGTTCTTTAAAAATCGACCCTCTTTTGTTATATTTTCCCTTCTAGACCTCTCAGATATATCCTTACAGTTGCAAATCAAATTCTATTTCCTACCTATCAGTAATATTCCCTGCTGAAAGCTGATTCTTTCTCTCTTAAGCTGTACTGTAGCAGTTTTAGGTGGAATATAAATGCATGCCAGTGTAATCCTCATCCCTTGCCTGTAGTCCCTTACTACCACAAATCTGTCATATTTTTCTTCCTATTCTATCACTATTAGAGCTTCTCTAGCAATTAATATACATGCAACCATTTTCCGTTGATCCAAGTAGTCTGCTGAATAATCATCCTGAAATCCTTTCTTTATCAAAGTCACATAGTCTGTTTGAAAATGTGTCTCATATAGCATGGCAGTTTGTACTCTGTATTTCTTAATATAGTTCAGTACTCTTTCTTGTTTGTATATACCTGTGAGGCCTTTCACGTTCAAAGATAATATGGAAAGTGTTGCAGTTATGATGTTATTCCCACCTCTTACATATAACAGTTTTTTTTTAAATGTCTAGTTTCAGCTTTTTGTCTTGCATGCATACACTAATGTTTGGTAGGTTGGTTTTCTATACTGCTTTTTCTTGTCATAGCCATTTGAACCTATTCCTCATTGTAAAAGACTTTTAGTTTATTCAAAACACTCAAACAAAGGAAGAAACACTCCCAAAGCCTATTAATTTAATACAAACGTATCAAATTATGTACATCTTCAAATGAAGTTTAACCCTCCTAAAAGGAACAAATGACCCTAATTGACAGCTGAACTCACAGGCTTTAATTGGCCTTCAATGAGGATTATCCATGCTAAGATGCATAGCACAGCATTTGCTTCTGCTTACACTAATTGCTGTATGTTTTTATTATCTTAATTCCTCTCCCAGATGTAGAAAACATCTTGAGGGTTTTCAGAAAACATTTTCTTATAGCAGTTGAAAGAAAAAAAAGTACTCCATTTTTATTTCCCTGTTATCAGACTGTTTCCATAGAAACTTTATAAAAAAACACATACCTAGTTGTGTTCAAGCTTCTGATATTGCACTGTGAACATTTATTTGCTAAAGGAAAACTTTTCATTGCATTCTGTTTTTTATTTACTTGCTTCCACTTAAAACTTGTTAGATTAAGCAAAGTACCTTAATCCAATGATTCCCCAAAAATTTTACTTGCATCATGCTCTGTATACTTTTACAACAAAAAGTGTTTTACTTAGTAATCTCTTTCGTCCTCCTTCCCTAATGTTCTTCCAAACATTAATGACATCAAATAGGACATATTCTTTGGAGTCCCCTACAAGTTTAAGAAAGTCAAAAAAGTCCATTATTTCCTGGGTTTCTTGTTCTACCATATTTTACAAATATGATGGATGCTTTGTTATACTACATTTGTTCATTAATTTCTGAGTTGCTGGTTTTCTTCATGAAGATTTCCATCTCCCAACTCCACTCTCTATACTTCATTTCCAACTTAATCCTGGCTCTTTTAGTCCACTCCTGCACTTTTCTCTGTCTGTCATGCATTTTCCTTTGGAAGATTGGAAATTGGTTTCACTAGCATAGTCTGCCTATGAGCTTTATTATCAGAAGAATAAGAAGCAGAGTCCCTTTCTATTTGATAGCTCAGTTTTTGTTGGACAAACTTTTGTATTTCCTCCGTAGCATATTCTGCATCAAAAATGATTTTGATCCTCCAGGAAGAAATAGTCTGAAGAATGCTGGATATAGTAGCTTGAATCTTGCACATGCCCCTCAACATTTCCTGACTGCTGGAATAAATGTACTCCTCCTCTGCCTGGTGTACAGTGAGTAATCATTTTTTACATTCTTAATGTCTTTAATTTTTACTATTTTGTCCTTTTGCCAAAGTTTTGCCAGAATCAGCTCTTTCTGCTGATACGATTGCATCTCTTCTTGAGCAGTCTCACTCATACCCAGCCTTTTCTTCATTTCAGCCTCTTAATGTTTGCAGTTTTATCAGCTCATCTGAATTTCTAAAGTTTCTTCCATTGTCCTAGTATTTTATTAGAGTTGATATACTCATTCAGTGTTTCATTTATTTTAATCAGCTCTGAGCACATTTGATTAATTTTTATTCTGAATTACTGAGAGTCATGTCTTTCACTACAGCTGGAGCTTGAACTTCAGCTTTTTACTGAACAGCTGCAGGATTCTTCCCAGCCAATGTTTTCTCATGTTTTTTGTTGCTGATTTGCTTTCACGTTCTCTAGATTTCTTCTTTGCTGGTATCTAGGCAGTGCACTTACTAGCCAGTAACTGAAATTTACCAAAAAAAAAAAAAAAAGACATTCACTGGCTCTGTTTTCTGAGTTTCTGTTTTCACACTGGGAGATCTAAAATTAAGCTGTTACTCAGGGTGCAGCCATATTGCAAGTCCTCCATGCCCTGCATATCTTGAACCAGATGTATTCTAGAACCTTACTTTTTTAGAACTGTCTGCTTTTGCATTTTATGTAGCTTAAGGTAGAGAGAATTTCTGTTTCACCTTTATCATATTAGTGATACCAGTTGCAAGATTCCTCAAAGACAGTACAGGCAGATTTGCAATAGATGTTCTTTTATAATGGAATGCTTTCATAATTGTAATCGTTGCCTTCCCCACCCTGCATATACCCCATTGTTTGTGATTTCCTCTATTTTAGATTATATGTCTTCACTGCTAGGCTCCATTAGCTGGCATTTTTTACAAGTCTGTGGAAGAACTTAGGTCACTGAGCTGAAACCCTTGCCTTTATGCTAAAAACAAGACTTATTTCATAAACCTGTAGTACACAATGTTTGAATTAGTAAGAGCAGCCCCCCACACACACACAAACATACATGCAGACATGATCCATGCCCTTCTACATGCATGAATACATACTTAACCCCTATGAGCATATGCATTTGTTTTGTTTGAAAACAACCTGAATAAAGAAAATCCTTAGGTTATTTTAACATGAGCATAATCTTTTAGGTCTTTTAATAGTTTTGTATTAAATACTTTTTACTGAAGTTTCATAAAACAAGTGAAACAACAAGAAATGTATCCCTGACATTAAGTGCATGATCCCAAAGCAGTAGGTCCTAAATATATAAAAAATAAATAAAAAAAAACTGTGTTCCAAAAAAAGGGTGGGGGCTATTTTATGAGGTCTACATCTTTGCCTTCCTGGCATGAGCTGCCCCTCCCACACCCTGAATTAAAGACCTGAAGGGAGTACTTAGAGGTACTACAACTTCTGACTTAAGTATAGTTATTCCTTGGTATTTGCGCTTGTAGTTACGCTCTTCTAGAGATAACAATTATGCCTACTGGAATTTCAGCAGACATCCAAAGAAAAGACCCAATGCTATCTAACATAATATGGTTTATACCTTTAATGTAATCCAACATTTATAGTAGGAATTTCATGATGGCCACACTGAGCACATATCCAGTGTGTTTTGTTAAAAACATTTTCCTTATCTTGAATATTTATTCATCTTGTATCTTGAAGTTTACCCTTATTAAAAGCTTGTGCACTAAAATGTACTGTGTTGCAGTATAACTTCTCGCTGAACCACATTCGTATCATTTCTTCAGCGTACCATTGGACAAATTTGTGTTTCATACTGTCTGGTCAACATTGATTGCCAGTTACTTGCTGCTTATGGATCCAGACTAAAATCCATTATACATTCCCCAGCAGTAGTCAGCCTTAACTAGATTCATGTTTCCTGTGACGACTGGATCAGACACTTGCAGAAATTTAATAAAGGTGATTATGAGTAGGTTGGACCCATAGGGACATTTTCGCTTGCTTGGAATTTCTAACTAGTTTTACTGTTGTAAGGAACTGCAGTGCTAGTGTCTCTTCTCTGTTCATAGAATGAAATCCATCTGCTTTATAGGTGCATTGGATAAAAGAATGGAGCTAAACAAGACCTGGCTTAAGGATGCCATAATTGGTCTTTTTCTGACTGCTTTGTTAGGTGGCTCTTTGTCTTTAGAGCAGTGCCATACCAAGGGAAGGACAGTAGGAGCAGTATACCATGGGTACAGGCAATAAGCAAGGGGTTCATTACCTGTAAATTGTTTAGCTGCTGTATGTTCAAGGTGTTAAAGATGATTGGTAGAGCCCCCCCTTTTTTTTTTGCTGATCAACTGACCGCACAGGGCATCACATAATATAGTTATGCCAATGCCTTTGAGGCAGCCTAGTTTTTTAGTCTGCGTTCAGTGTGAGGTATGTGTTTGAGGTCATTGTCTAGTGAAATAGCAAAGTACATAATTTTTCCCTTTTTTCCATTCCATTCCATGTTTATTAAGCAACTTTAGTCAATACAGTTGAAACCTGCCAAAGCAACTGGGACAAAGAGTCCTTTCCAAAAAAAATGTTAAATGAACTTAAATTATCATTGCATTAACCTACATCCTTTAATGACTGCAAACCCAATAACACTGGCATATCTGAAATAATTAACTATTTAAAAAAAGAGTATTATCACATTGGGCCAAATTCCAAAAGACATGGCTTCAGTGTCACCAGAGTATTGTACATTTTTTATTTTTTATATTTTTTTCCCTTAATAGATTTGTTTGTTTTTCAATTGAATTATACAGTTTATAGGTCACATTAAAGGTGGGAAAAGTTTTGAAATGATTTATTGTGGTTTCATTTTTTATATCACAAAAACCTGGTATTTTAGCAAGGCTGTGTACAGTTTTTATATCCACTGTGTATGTTAATCGTGCTTTAAAAAAAAAAAATAATAATTGTATCTCTATCAAAGGATAAACTACTTAACCATTCTTAAAGAGCTGGCTGATTATCTGAATAGTAGAGATTAAATTACTGTATCTTTATACTGTGATAGCTCATTCATTCAACTCAGATTGTTACCTACTCAGAACTTTGTGCCCACTTATATCCAAGGGCTTAATCTCTAAATTCTTACATAACATAGGGCCTAAAACATCTGTGTGGCCAGATCCTATTCCTGCAGTGTTAATCAGTAGTGTAAGACAGATGATTAAACCTGTTATCTACTATATATTTAATATAATGTTAAAAGAATGTGTTGTTACAGGTCTATTTCTAAATTTCGATGTTTCAAAACTTTGAATTTATTATGGTGAAGACCATAAGATTGAAGTTTTGAAACTTTGAAATGTAAATAAAAAAAATGAAAACAAAAAAAAAAATCTTTTTAATGTTTTTGAAGGGGGGCAAGCTACCCTGCATCTCCTACACCCCTGCTAATTAAATGTACCAACTCCGAGATGGCACTACAGCAAGGAAAATGATAAATATACAATTCTGCTTGTATGGCAGTCTTCTTTTAAATGGTTTGGAGTTTCAAAACGTCGACCTTATGGTCTCGACCGTAAGAAATTGGAAGTTTTGAAATTTCAAAATTTAGAAGTAGGCCAGTTGTTACACCATTATGGAAAAATCTGTTATATCATCAGTATTTACAAAGGGTGATAAACTGACAATTTTAGAGAATTAGCTATTCAGTCTCAATTCAGTTTTATGTACACGTTGAGTAGTACAACCAATGTCAACCTCTTTTTGCTATGATGGTTTTACTAATTTTATATCAATATACATATAGTCAGGGCACATTGACAGTAACAAACTTGGTCAAAGTCTACAAACAAGTCACCTTGGCTATTGAGCAAGGCTTATTTGTTGGTGTTGACTTTGCTACAGGTCTGTCGATGACTTACTAATATTATAACCCATATCTGATCAGATGGCTAAACAAATGGCTTATTGGCATAATTTAGTGTGTTTCAATACTGGGCTCCTATTTCGATTTCTTAATAGTAAAGTCAAAAGTTCCACAAAGCTCAGCCCTTGGACTGTATCTTTTCAATTTGGTTCTTTTTAACATACCCAACAAATAAACACTGATGCTTTTCCAGATATGCAGCCAACTGCAAAATGCATACTTTTTTAAGTTGCAATGCAGAAAGGTTCTTAACAATTGATGAGTTTCTAAGCGAGTTTTATAACTGGGCAGGAAGGATAGGCTTAAGCTTTAGCCCTAGCAAATGCCAAATGATGTATTTCTGTCAACCTAGTGTCAAAATCGATGTATTACTTGGTGGGAAAACCCTATTTGAAAAGTGTCTGTAAAGACCTGGGTATTCTAATGACTCCAAAGCTATCCTTTTCCAGTCATGTTAACTCTACTCAAAGCAAAGCTCTTAAAGTCATAGAATTAATCTTACAATCAGTATCTTTCAGAGACCAAAAGAATCTGTTACTGTTTTACAATTTATACATACATCCAGTTTTAGAATATAACAATATTTTCCTCATGTACATTAGGGAAAACTTAAAGAATTTGGAATCAGTACAGCTTAAGTATACTAAAGAAATTATGTCTGAGAGAAATCTAAACTGTAATACCACCTGGGGCCTTCCCCGAAAAGAAGTAATTAGCCTAGTGGGACTAACTTAAGATGCAAGGCTTGATTCACATCTTTAGAAGGGAAATTGGCTAGAGTTAAAATGGCTTCTAAGGGCAGCTAGCCTAGTACTTGGCTATGAACTATGATACTTGAATGGGAAATAATGTATATAACATGAGCTTTAATGAATCAATGTTCCCCGACAGCCTTCTGACTTGAATACTGCTACAAAAAGAGACCAACCTTATGTGCTAGTATGTCATGGGTATGTTAAACTAGTGTGGATTAAGGCATTATTAAAAGAAATTTAAGTGAAGTTACAGTGATGACTTCAGATGTGTGCAGTCAGGATTAATTTAGCAGATGTTTATGGGTTATAGTTTAGATATGAAGTATAAAACTTAAATGCATATTCTGTTGCCAAAGTAAGCATTTGCCTAGGCCAATTCCAAATGGTCAGCCCTCCTTGTCAAGTATTTTAAAGTGCGACTTTTGTATACTATTACCTTTGTGAAGTGAACTTCAGAAAGAACTATACATGCATGATATTTGAAAGCTGGTTTTATAAAAGATGTTATAACACATGGTTGACTAAGCCTTTTTATCATAAGAAGTAAGACAGAGGATGCATTTCGTACATGATATATAGTCCTTAAATTGTGGTTGAAATTAACTAATGGATATGCAGAAGCGTATTGACAGTTATAAAGCAGTACTAGAACTAGATACTGTATTGTGTGCCCAGAACCATCATTGTATTTATATAATTATATGCTTGTGAATAAATTTTTTTAACATTTACACATTAGATTGTCTGTTTTATTTTCCTTGACTGGGCTGAAATGGTTCAGTCCACTAGCTTGGTATATAAACATATAAGTACATTTTTGAATCTTGGCCACCAAGTGATGCATGGAAGAGGTATATTTTGACTTATGATTTTATGATGTTATATTAGATATGTGCATACAGTATGGTGTCACTTCCTAATGGATTGCTTTCTTCCTGATTATTGTTAGTCCTCTTCAACATTGTTACTTCTGAATGTCTTTCCTTTGGTCCTGGGTTTTAGAAGTAGTTTTTCAAATGTTCTGCTATAACAGGAATAGTTTAATTATTACATGTCTTGGATTTTCCATTTTCTAAAACGTATCAGTTTCCTCCTTTACTCTTTCAGTAGTTGAATTTTCCATTCTTCTGCCACTTTCTCCCAAACTGATTCTGTATGTCAGCATTATTCTGATAACCCTCTCTAACATACTTCCACTTTCTTGCTTAATGCTCAGTTTCTCATTGCTAAGAGCTGTTTTATATATGCAGACTGAATTTCTTCCCATCAGTAGTAGTTTTCAAAATATTTTCTATGTCAAGATCTTTTGTTTTCCCATGGGATGCTGAGAAAAATTGTATATTATTATTCCATATAGATCTTTTTTTCCTTTTTGTTGTCATATTCAGAAGTTATTATCCACTGTTTAAATTTGATGGACGTTTTCTTTAATCCGGTTTTCTTTTTCATTATTTAACTGCATTATTTCTTCAATAATGCTACCATTCAATTTCTATTATATTCCATCTTCTTTAAAGTTCTTCTCAAACACACAGAATAAAATAGAAAACAAATCTGGAAAAAAATAAAAATAATAAACTCACGTGTTGAATAATAATTAATCATAAAGCAGAAGATAAATCAAGTGAATAGAAGGAGAATATGGTAATTTACAGTAGCACATAAACATTTTTTGTTAGAAAATTTTATGATGGAAGAGAAAGCAACTTTTTTCCTGTTATCATACACAAATAAGGTATCAGTTCTTCACTTAACATCTGACTGAGAACAAAGTTATATGAATGCCATGCTGCACTCCTCAAACAATTTTTTTTGCAGGCTGCCTGACTAGAGTTTGACGGTTTCCTGACTGGCACATATGCACATGCAACTGCGATCACAGAACAGTGCATTTTTCAAGTAGCAAGGACTTTTGATTTTTTTTTTTTTTTTTATGCAGTGATTCAAGTTTCCCTTGCACCTCTTGACATAGTGGTCTGCACCACATCCCCTCCATGCATATATGTAATAACAACAAGACTGCTTTATCCTAGTGAATACCAAATCACTGAAATATCCCACGTGAAGCAAACTCTTGGAATTAGATGCAATTGTTGCCACATAAGATTGTCAGTCAGTAGTATATTGCACTTAAACTTGACTCATGTTTTGCAAGGGTACAAGCCCCCACTGTCTCTAAGCCTCCTTACTTGCATATACTGACTCAACAGTCACACCACCGTTAACAAGGGAGAGGATCTTCAGTGTAGCACAGAGCAGTCTTTTGCAAATGATGACACCATGCTAGATGGTTTAAATTAGGATAAGGTTTTAGGAATAGTAGCATTGAAATAATTTGATTGACAGGTTAGAACCAAACTCTTTAGCCTGCATCAGATGTAGTGAAGCCAGAGAAGGCAAAGGTAGATACTGTAGCTTCAGTAGTGTATGCTGGTTTTATTCTGTTTAGAAGGGCTAATGATGGAGTATACTTTAGAAAAGAATAACGTTCAAGTATCAGGCATATAAAGAAATAAAAGAATAGTTTAATTATTACATGTCTTGGATTTTCCGTTTTCTAACGGAAGATGATCAAAATGTTCTGCTGCTGAGCTCTAAGGACAAGCTGCTGACCATGGCATAAAGTTTGCATGTAACAAAGAAAATGAAATAAGTAGAGGGATTTGCAGTGTGGTGCAAATTTTATCTTGTCAAAATGCTACAGTGGTTGTTCACACCTATATAATTCTGATATAGATCTGCATATATTTGTAGCTTTATGCCAAGATACATTTCTTAGTAATACTAATGATGAGGAAGCCTAATGTATCATATGCCCTGGGAAGTGCTCGGTATTTAAAACTGTACTGACTGTTTCAGTATATGTCATGGCTGGTAATCGTACATTTTTACCAAGCATACTTGTTTTCCAGCTGCTGATAACCATTTTGTCTTTTAAAAGATTTAGCCATCAACATTGTATAATTTTTAATTAGAACTAAACCTGCTATAAATTATTTTCCTTTTTTTCCCCCTAACAAGTCTGAGATACCTAGCCGTAAACAGTTTAGAAGATGGTGGTGCCTCGTCATTATTATATGTTAGAACCGTTCAAGATGTCCATGTTGGATTTTCAAAATCATCTCAGTATTTTTTCCTTGTTAACCTGAAAAGTTGAGTAGTCTCGCATCATTTATTTATTTATTTATTGTTTTACTGTTGCTCTGGGAATACTGCTATGTTAAGAAACTTGTTCAGTCATACTGTACACTTGCTTGACTCCTTAATGCTCACAATTAAGGCTGTTGTGACGTTAAGCTGCTTAATCTTGTAGTTTCTGTTTGTGTACTGTATGTCTGTAAGTCACTTTGCCAGATAGTGTATGCTCCCAGGTCTCAACTAAAAACAGACTTCGACGCAGGTGGGCAATCTGCTTAGTAAAATTTAAGACCATAGATAGTTACTAGGTATGCGGTCCAGGAGACCATTTAGAAGCCTGTCCAAATGTCCCCAAAGCACGGTCTGGTTAAGTGAATTGCTTAAGGTTACACAATAGGCAAATGGAGGGGGCGGGTATCAAAACCTGTATCACAGGAAGCAGCTCATGGCCTTAATTCTCTGTGCAGCCTGCCAGGCTGTATAGTAAAATACACACAGAGACTAGTGGATGCCTTAAACCTATTTCTGGTAGTGTCAGTTAAAGGGTTATCTAGTTCTACATACTTATTTCAGCCATAACATTGCATTCTTCACAGATTTAGTCTGTGGATAAAATTTAGTGTTTACAGTTTGTTTACATTTTGAATAGTGGATCAGATGCATTATGCTTCCTTAAAACCCATGGTGGCTAATGAAGTTAGAGATGTTTTGGAAATTTTATGAAAATTTGTTTAAAGCAAAGAAATGTGCAAATCAAGAAAGAGCTCAAATGGAAATACTTATGGAAGTCTTAAATATGACAAGGTGAGAAGTAGCTGAGGCTCAACAGTTAAGAAAGGAGGAGTTGAGATAAAAATGGTGAGGTACAATCAATCTGCATGACAGTTTCCAGGAATAGATGATATTCCCATGGACATTTAGAAGCTAGGATAGAAGAAAATGAATAAAGATCTAGAAGGTTTTGTTTCGCAGTATTTTAAAAGGAGGGGAAGCAACAAAATTCTGGAAGAAGCTGTGGTGGCTGTAATACCTAAAGATGGTAAACAACCATCAGACCCAGCTTCATATAGGCCAATTTCAATTTTAAACTGTGATTCTATAGGTGGATTTGACACTTAAATTGGCCATAGGTGTGTGTGTGTGTGCAAGTGTGTGGTGTAGAAGAGGTACTGTTGCAGGCTAGACACCCAGTGGTGTAAACCATGGTTCTAGATGATTGTCACTATTGGTGACACAGGAAAGGAAGCGTGTTACCAGGAGCGCAGAAAAGGTGGTGCTTCTTCGAGTATAATCCACAAGCCAGGTAATATTTTCTTAGATAGGCAGTGGTATAGCAACTCCAACAGTGCCACGTCAGTCAGAAATCTTTATTAATCCTAACCACCTACGCTCCCTTAATGTGTGCTTAAATCATTTCATGATAAGGTTAGATGGGAGGATATATGAGAGATTCAAGGCAGAAATTTAAGTGTGAGGGTTTCTCTTTGATAAGTTGTGTCTAAACAGTAGAATCAGACAGGGGTGCCCTCTTTCCCCTAGGTTTGCTTTGTATATAGAGCCATTGGCAAAGAAAATAAGGTGGAACATCCACTGACCCAGGCAATTGGTTATAGGCCCATCAACCTAACTAGCCTAATCTGCAAGGCCATGGAACACATTATCATGGACCTTATAAACAAGGACATTGGCAACCTCTAAACGCTTGACCCCACACAGTTTGGCTTTGTTAAAGGGAGATCATGCCTGTTAAACTTGGTTGACTTCTTTGAAGCAGTCACCAAAGCCATGGACTAGAGGAAGATGGTGCACACTGCCTACCTTGACCTAGCCAAAGTCTTTGACACTATTCCCCACTCTGGCTTAATAGATAAACTCTCCCAGCTAGGCATCAACCTGTATGTTACCAGATGAGTAACTAACTGGTACACTGATAGAACCCACTCAGTCAAAGTAGGGGAAGCCACCTTTAGTAGTATACCCATAACGAGTGGTGTACCCCAAGGATCGGTCTTGGGGCCTCTACTATTTGGGATATACTTTTCTGAGGTTCAAGCCAAAACCAGTGTTCTGTTTCTGACAGTGTTTGCAGATGACTGCAAGCTGGGTGCTGTCTTAAATTCCCATAGTGATGTGAACATCCTCCAAGACGGCCTTACCCAAACTAATGACTGGTTTCAGAAGCATGGCCTCAAACTGAATGCCAAGAAATGCATAATTATCCACTTTGAGGAAAATGTCATTCCACTAATTATCACAATAATGTATTAAGCATGCACTCAGACGTGAGGGACTTGGGCACCCAGGTTGATAGCAACTTGGCTTTTGACTACCACATTGACTCCATTGTACAGAAGGCTTTCTACATGGTCCACCTCATAAATAAGGGTATTTCATCCAGGAACAAGGAGGTCATAACATCCCTGTACTCCTCCCTTATCAGACCCATTATCTAGTACAATGCCCCCTTTGGCATGTACGTGCCAAGCACAAGCGGCAGTTGGAGAGACCACAGGGGTTCCTGACCAGGAAAATCCAGGGTCTAAAACACCTATTCTATACAGATAGGCTAAAAGCCCTGTCCCTCTACTCAGTCTCTCATAGACTCAAAGGTGACCTGTGTCTGGCGTACAAGGCCATTTCAGACCCAACCTTGATGGAGTTGCTGCATATCCATAAGACAAACTCCACTCGCACAACGCACACGCAAGGCCTTAACCTTGTCTGTGACATTAATACAACTTGGTGGGATAGATTTGTGTCCCAAAGACTCCCCCATCTGTGGAATAGACTCCCTCTCCATGTCAAGCAGAGTACCTCTCTAGCCCTTTTTAAGAGGAACCTGGATGGGAAACAGAAAATATACCCCTGGGATCCCACCTGTGTCCCTGCTAGACAGGGGAAACAGGTGCTGACTTTGAGGGAACATGAGCAAAATTCTTGGCTAGGCTTATAAGTGCCTCCGGGCCAGTAGCCTAGTATCATCCTATGAACTCAGAAATTCAAGTATTTGATTTGTATGGTAATTAATAAAAGTTAGCTTTATTTGCAGATGGTTGTTGTTGTTGTGTCTTTCGGCTTTTCCCGGTTAGGGGCCGCCACAGCGGAACTCCGGTCTGTTAATGATTGGCAGTAGATTTTTACGTGCTGAGTTGCCAGCTCTGACGCACAACCTTCAACGAAGGTACGCCCATTCACGCATGTCTCCACACAGAAGACGCTCTAGCTGAGAATCAAACAGGACAATGTCTTACTGTAAGGCAACAACGCTACCGCAGCACCACCACCGCAGTTTGCAGATGGTATTTTTCTGTAATTGATCAATCCATAAAAGGTAATTTTTGAGTTGTGGAATATTTTGAGATAGTTTTAAGCCTTTTTGAGATACAAAATTAATGAACATAAAACAAAAGCTATAGATGTAAACTATGTACCAACACAAGAATTGGACCAGCAATACCCATATTTATGTGGATGTGATGAAATGAAGCATTTAAGAGTATGGATTAAAAGGAGTACGTTATGGCAGCTAAGGATATGTAGGATGAGATTAAAGAAAAGAAAATACAAAAATTGAGAAAGTGGAAGTGCTTGTTTATGGATATGGATAGCCAGATATAAACAGTGAAAATGTTTTTAGTCCCTTTAATTTTATATACAAGTCAGGCATATTTTAATCAACCAGTAGAGAAGTTGTGGACAGTAATTAATAGAGTTGAAAGAATTTAGCTGGGAGGAGAAGAGGGCAAGAGTCAAGTGCGATAAGCTGATCTTTCAACAGAACAAGGTGGTTTACATTTACCCAACTTGAATGGATATTTTAAAGCTACGCAGTTATGATTCATATGCATAACACAAACAGAAAGATATAATTCAAAGAGGAAAGGGATGATGATGAAATGGGAGGAAATTAAAGAAATAAGGAAAGAGTCAGATTTTGAATGCAGATTCTTAAGAATAACAGCCATACAGATTATTATACTCATAAAGTAGCAGAAAGTATTCTAAGAACTAAGTAAACACTAGAATGGAGAAATGAGATTTTGCTGATAGGAATGACTGCAATATGGAGTGCAGAGGCCAGGCAAGAGTTAGCTCAAATTTATGGGAGCAAATTACTAGGGAAGGAAAGGTAATAGAATGAGAAGAGGCCAAGAAGACATTTGGACCACAACCTAGAGACTGTCTTCCCTATCGGGCATTGATATCAAGAGTATAGGTAAAGAGAAAGGGATAGGGGAATCCTAAATGAAAGACCTGCTGTGGTAGTTTTTAGCTGAATCTAGAACAGAAGCTGCTGTTGAAAAAAGGATAATTAGTAGGGCAAATAAAATATTGCCAAAAGCATATAATCCACAAACAGGATCATTATAGTTAGCAAACAGATATAGTCTTGATATATTTAATGAAATGTACAGTTATTTATTTAATGTGGTTATTTATTCAAAATAAAATAAGATGCACTTAAAGGATGCATAATATAAAATGTATATAAAAATGTATTATGTATTCATATGTATTGTTTAAATATATGGTGCTATCATGTACAAAAGGAAAGTGCAATAATCTAAAAGTCTGTAAATGTTTATTTAAAGTACTGTTTAGTTTAAGTACTGATTTGGTAGTTCTGCAATTGTTAATTGATTAATTGGAAGAGGGGGTATATATAGGGACATAATTGTGTTGTAAAAATGTTCCAGCGGAAGGCAAGAAGCCGAGATACCAGAGCCTGTTAATAAAGAATTCAGTGTGTCCCGCAATGGTGTTCCTGTTTGTGGATTATATGTTTTTGGAGGTATTACGTTGGTTTGATGTGTATAGAAGTTATCGTTTTCCAGGAAGATGGGGACCACTGAACCTCCAGGTACTACTGCCAGCACTTTGTTCGCTGACTTGGGTCATGACCGAGAATGTAGATTGACTTCAGTAGATCCCTGGCTTCTACATCTGAGAGTGGGGAGATGGACAAATTTCAGTCATTAGAGAGACTAATGATCTAAGACGTAATGGTCTTTTATGACCTCAAACTTCTCAAGAAATATATTGCATTGAGTATTACCCCGGGGGGCCTCCGTGTGGACCTGTTGCCAGCTGGGGAGTTAACAGATGAGAGTGATCTCCTGGCTGAATGGAGGCAGGCCTCACTGCAATGTACACTTGCTTGGTTGTGGGTCCTGATTAGAAGGAAAGTACGAAATTTGGAGAAACTACTGGGGGATATTACTTTGTTACAGGATTCCTTGTTGAGTGAAATCCCCCCTCAAAGGTACAAACAGTTTTTCAATGAGGTTAATGCAAATGTACAAAAAGCGGAAAGTAATGTCATTGAGCGTAAAAAGAAAAAATTAAATAGAGATGTAAAGGATTTTGAAAATGGTCTGCTCTACACTCATCCATGTAGGGGACATACCAGTAATTACAGAAAGGGTAAACGGACTGTATTTGAAGTCCGTGACTCATTGGTTTCATCAGGCAAGCAATATTCAGGCAGGAAAAGTGTTTCATTTGAAGAAGTTAATTCAGAAGACTCCTCAAACTTAAAAAACATGATGAAAGGGCAACAACAGGTTCAACAGCAAGCCAAACCAAAGCGGGTACGAAGAAAAAACAGAAGAAGCAGACAGAAGTTAAGATTGTGTTTCTAATCATGATGTATGTGATGGACTATTGAGTGATTCTTTTGCTTTTGACAACCCAAATTATGTAAATAATCATGATAATATCAGTGTTATTCAAGAGGATGTTTGTTTAACTTCTGAAATATGTGCAGAGAGTTAGAGCATTCAAGAAGAAAACAATGTATTAAAAATTGTTAATCTAACAGACTTTAACATTTCTGATGATACTCAAAAGGTATTACTTAGAGGGGCAAAGTTTGTTCCAACTAGAATTCCATCCCTTGCAGACATAATTATAGATGTTAAAAAGTTTTGACAAAAATTAAATGAGTGTTTTTTTCAAATAAAGCAGGATGTGGTTTTCACCTATGAAGAAAATGTCAATGAATCTTCAGAAGAAGATAATTTATTGAATTTAAATATTCATGAAAATGTTTCAATTATGTGTGGGATTTGGTGATGGGAACCAGGGTGATTATGCTGAATCTAATGTTTCATCTGAACCATTTTTTACTGGATATTGATGTTTAGACATGACTAAATGACTTCTGATAGTAATTTCATGCCCCCTAGAAGAAGTGAAGCTATCAATGTGTTTGAAAGTTTAGTATGTAAAAAAGTTGAAAATTGCTATGGTAATTTTGTAAGGACATTCTATTCTTACAATCTCAGTAAAGAAGAGTGGCAGGCATTGCAGGAGCTAAGGTCCAACCTGGATAGGATAGTATAGTATACAAAATAGCTGACAAAGGAGGTAATTAGGTGTTGATGAGCATGTCTCAAGATGATGAAATGGTGTTAAACATTTTGTCTGAAGAAGGATATTATGATAATTTACAATATAATCCTTTACAAGGATATTTAACAGAGTTAGGTGACATTTTGTAACGTGGGGAACGATTTGTTTTTTTGAAAAACAAAGATGTTAAAATGTTGATTGTTAATACACCCAGACATCCATTTATGTATGCTGTTCCCAAGATCTATAAAGATTTATCTAAACCTCCAGGTCGACCTATTATTTCAGGAATAGGATCTTTTTTGGAGAATGTTAATATTTTTTTGGATTTTCATTTTAAAAAATGTTTGACTGCAATACCTTCCTATGTTAAAAATACTCAGGAAATATGTCAAGATTTGGCAAATTTTGAATGGAAAGAGAATTACTTTTGGGGAACAGTAGATGTCAATGCTTTATATTCTAACATTGATAGAAGATGGGGCATGGAAGAAGTGGCTAAGAGATTGGGGAAGGACCACGTTCAGTATTTTTTGCTGACCCTCCTTGAATTTTGTTTAACTCATAATTATTTCAAATGGAAGAATGATTTTTTTCTTACAAAAGAAGGAAACGGCGATAGGGGCGGTTTCCGCCCCATCTTATGCCATCATTTACATGGGGGATTTTGAAAGTCAGTTTATGATGATAAAAGATTATTTTGTAAAAAAAATGTAGTTTACTACAAAAGATATATCGATAAGTTATTTATTTGTAAGGATGATCCATCTGAATTTGAGGAATTCATGGAAGCTCTGTGTAATAACCCACATGGATTGAAATTTACTTGGGGTACTGATAGATTCAGTATTTCATTTTTGGATGTAATTTTTTATGTAGATAGTGAAAAGAGGGTGCAGCACAAGCCATATAGGAAACCTACAGCTGTTAATTTTCTGCATGCCACTAGTATGCAGCCCCCCACACCTTATTGAGTCATTGCCATATGGAGAATTTAAAAGGATTTTCATGAACACCTCTGAAGTCAATTTAAAAGTAGTGGGTTTAAATGAAGTGTGTAATAGATTAAGAAACAGAGGTTATGATGACAGAATATTACAAAAGGCAAGGAACAAAATTAAGGGTGTAGGGAAAGATCACGCTAGGGTGGGTAGAAACTGTAATGAAGGAGAAACCAAAATGGAGAAGAAGAAAGATTTTTTTTTTTTAACTAGGTATTTTGTTTTTTTTTCTACTTTGGAAAAGATAGTTAGGCAGGCACGGGATATTGTTAGTGAAGACAACTCTATTTGGCTCTTTGTTTCCTAAACATAGTGTTTTCATATGGTATAGAGCCACGGTGGTATGGCAGTAGCGTTGTTACCTCACAGCAAGTGGTTCTCCCATTCGATTCCCGGCTTGGCTTTGGGAGTGCCTTCTGTGTGGAGTCTGCATGTCCTCCCCACGGTTGGGTAGCATTCGAAAGACATGCGTGCGTAAAAGGGGCGTGCCTTCGTTGAAGGTTGGGCATCCAGCTGGCACCTCGGCTTTTCATAAAAAAATCTACTGCTAATCATTAGCGGACCGGAGTTCCACTGTGGCGACCCCTTACTGGGAAAAAGCCGAAAGACAAACAGTGTTTTCTTATGGTAGGTACAATAATCTTAAGGAATTGTTGAATAGGAAAGGTTTGAAGCCAACATGCCAGGATGTGATGGGTAGAACAGTAGGTGCCTATAGTTGTGGAAAATGTTCAGTATGTAATCGGGTAAAGAATTTACATGGTAGCAGAATTAATGGAAAATTGTATAGGGCCATTGAATTTTATAATTGTAACAGTTGTGTTGTGATCTATATTATAGGGTGTGACTGTGATCCCATTTCCTGGTATGTTGGTCAAACTACCAGAAAGGCTAACTTTCAAATTTTAGAACATTTGGGTGATGTCAGAAGGTAGAAGTTAGAAAGTCCTGTAGCCATGCATTTTGTGTCTAAGCATCAAGGGTTAGTAGTTTATTTTTCAGTGTTATAGCACGACTAATCAACAATAGGGGAAACTTTAAAAAAGAATTAAAAGTGGTTATATACCATGTTATGAAGTTGTTTGGATACTTGTGTTGATGCAATAATTGTATGCATTGGGATATGAATTTTGTACATATGTACATTTAAAATTGCTATTGAAATAAGAAGGAAATTTAAAGGTCATTGCACTATACAACAAATTAGAGTATTTCATTATAGTTAGATAGCAAACAGATATAGGCTTGATATATTTAATGAAATATTCAGTTATTTATTTATTGTGGTTATTTATTTATTGTGGTTATTTATTTAATGTGGTTATTTATTTAATGTGGTTATTTATTTAATGCGGTTATTTAATGTGGTTATTCATTTAATTAGTTTTTTTATTCAAAATAAAATAAGATGCATTTAAAGGATGCATAATATAAAATGTATATAAAAATGTATTAACATTATGTATTCATATTTATTGTTTAAATATATGGTGCTATCGTGCAAAAGGAAAGTGCAATAATCTAAAAGTCTGTAAATGTTTATTTAAAGTACTGTTTAAGTACTGATTTAGTAGTTCTATAATTAATTGATTGATTAATTGGAAGAGGGTGTATATATAGTAACATAATTGTGTTGTAAAAATGTTTCAGCAGAAGGCAAGAAGCCGAGGTATCAGAATATGTTAATAAAGAATTCAGTGTGTCCTGCAGTGGTGTTCCTGTTTGTGGATTATATGCTTTTGGAGATATTACGTTGGTTTGATGTGTATACAAATAAAATATTGCACATTGACTATAGGAATCATTTAGAGGAGGTTAGAAAAGATTGGCTAAGCAATTCACAAAGTAACAATGGGAGGGCATATGTATTACTCTCAAGTATGCAACAAAATCTAGATGACTTATGACTTTTGCTTGGAAGTATTTGCCTAGATATTTTATATCTCAAGCAGAATGCAAAGAATGTTTCCTCAGGTAGATGGAAAATGTTGATGTATAAATGGGGAAGAATGTGGTAACTGGGCACATATGTTTTGGGAGTGTAATGAGTTAGCAGACTTCAAAAATTCCCTGCAAAGTACTCTGTCAGAAATATTGGGTGAGCATATGGATATAACTAAGGAAATTATTTTTTGAGCTGGAATTCAGGGTCTAAATTGCCCAGATCAGGGTCTGAATTGCCCAGACATAATAAATCCTTGCTAAGTTTAATTCTGGTGGCTGCCAAAAATGCAATTACTAGAAAATGGAAATTAAAATCAGCATACTGTATTAGAAGTATTGAATATTGTAACAGACATAAAATAACTGAAGTGGGATCTATATAAAAGAATTAGGAGCAAATTACACAGAAAAAAAGTAAACTGTGTGAGCAATGCATGCAGAATAATGTTTTGGAGGAGTGAGATTTAGTGAAATATAGAAGTTGTACATTTTATGCAATGTTCATAGGTTGGTACTAGGCTATCGGCCCTAGGGCCTATACAAGCCTAGCCATAACAATTCCCTGGCTATTTTTTCCCACACTTGTTTACTTCCCTGGACCCCTGTCCAGCAGGGCGACTGACGTGATCCCTGGGGGGAATTTCCTTTCTCCCATCCAGTCATCAAGATTCCTTTTGAAGAGGGCCAAAGAAGTGCTCTGCTTGACATGTATGGGCAGTCTATTCCAGAATCTGGGGAGTCTCTGGGTCAGGAACCTATCCCTCCAGAATGTTTTTATTGTGATGACAAGGTTTAGATCCCTGGAGTGTGTGGCTCTGAGGGATTGGGATTTCTTTAAGTGTAGTATGTCCAACAGCTCTGGGTTTGACATGGCCTTGTATGTTAAGCAGAGATCGCCTCAGAGTAGATGATATGCGACAGAGTATAGCTGGAGTTTTTTAAGGCGGTCAGCATAGGGCATCTGCTTTAGTCCTGTGATTCTTTTAGTGAGGTATTTCTGCGGCCTTTCCAGTTGTTGCAGATGTCTTGAGAGGTACAGACCAAATGGGGCATTGTATTCTATAGTGCGTCTAATGAGGGATGAGTACAGTGGGACAATGACCTCCTTTTTTCTGGATGAAAAGCCCTTAGTGAGGAGGTGTGCCACATAGAAGGATTTCCTGACTGTTGTGGCGATGTGGTTCTTGAAGGTGAGACTACTGTCCACCTGTGTCCCTAAGTCTCTCTCTTGTCACACTTCCGGTGTTTAGTGTACTGCCACCTATGTGGTAATTCATGGGTACATGTTTTTTCTCCAAAGGGGATAACTGTGCATTTCTTGGCATTGAACTTGAGCCCATGGCTGTGGCACCAAGCATCTGTTTCTGTAAGGCCCTTTTGTAGAGTATCGGCATCATTTGGGGATTCAATAATGGCTACCAGTTTGCAGTCATCTGCAAACTTTGTTAGCCAGAGTCCCATAGTGTTGGACTGTACTTCAGAGAAGTAGATGCCAAACAAGAGAGGTCCAAGGACTGAACCCTGAGGTACTCCACTTGTCTGGAGCTGGATTTGGAGTCAGCTACTTTTACAGTGTGGTTTCTGTCAGTAAGCCAGTTGGCAACCCATCGAATGACGTAGGGATTAATGTCCAGCTTAATAAGTTTATGTATGATTACAGAGTGGGGGATGGTGTCATAGGCCTTGGCAAGGTCCAGATACGCTGTGTGGACTGCCTTACCCTTGGCCACGGCTCTGGAGACTGATTCAAAGAAGGCAGTCAGGTTCAGTAGACAAGATCGTCCCTTCATGAACCCAAACTGGGTGGGGTCCAGTGTTTTAAGGTTGCCAATGATTTTGCTTATACGTTCCATGATAATATGTTCCATGGCCTTGCAGATCAGGCTCGTCAGACTTATGGGGCGGTAGTTCCCAGGATCCAAGGTGGATCCCCCCTTATGGAGTGGGATAACTGTAGTTGTGCACCACTCACAAGCCTGAGGTGAGGGTATGATTAAACATGGCACTTAGGCGGGGTGTCAGTTCATTTTGTAGTTCATGTAGTAAACAGCCCGGGATGTCATCTGGTCCCATGGATGCTGTATTCTTAGCTTTGGAGAGTGCGTTTTTTTACCTGTGTGGCCATTATTACCAGAATTTGGCAATCTTCCGGTATTGGCTCTCTGATTATGTAGCCCAGGCTGGTATGACCCTGACCAGCATCTTGCCCTCACCAAGAATGATGCCACAATACAAAGACAAGATGATCAGCTTTAATAGGGGGTGAGAGGGGGGTGAAGTTGGCACTGAATCGATCTGCCAGGATATTGGAAATATCCTTGGGAGTCAGTATATTTAATGCCATTCTATTGTAGCTCAGAGCAGATCTGAGCATTGCCATTTAGATTCTCGACAGTTATAGAATGCCTTGTGGTTGTCTTTGGAATCTTTGGCAATTTTATTTTCGTAACTAGCTTGGAGGATTTTATGAGGGATCTCAGCTCTTACCGAGGCTGGTAAGGGAGTTTTTTTGCATCCTGGGATTTTCCTCTTTTCTGCAACAGTTTCTTCCTTTTGTTGTAAAGTTTGTTTATGGCAGGGGACCACCAGATTGGTTTCCTTTTTTTTGGAGGAAAAAGGAGTGCATCTTGGTTCTACTTGGGATGGCACGATTCATGCATGAGTGGATATGCTCGTACAGTGCCTTAGTGTAGGACTTAGCAGTCAAACTTTCAGTTCCCGTCTGCATGGGTGTCATGAAGTTTGTAACTTCTGACTTGAGTAGCATGAAGTTGGCTTTGGAGAAGTTTTTTATGGAAGTTGGATTGATGATAACTGTACAAAAATATATGTGATGTGTAATGTTTGTAACTTGGAATATGTTAATGTGGCCAGTTTTCTTTTGTATAAGTGCATGTTTGTGTGCATCTAAAGTTATTTATTGATAATTCAATAAAGGTGGTTAAAAATGAGTGGCTTTATTATCTTAATGTTTGGATCAAACTTTTTCAAATTTTTTGCTGAATTTTAAAATTAACATGAAATAGTTCTTCACTTGAAAATCTGCCACATCTGTGCATACTGTGTTGTCACTTCTCTGTTTATCACTGATGTCCTTCAAGGATGCATCTGCAGTCCTAACAGATGAGTTGTCCTGCCTCAGGCAGCCCTTCGGTCGGCCGGATTCCAAAGTCTGGGTCTGGCCTCGGCTGATGTCGCACTTCACCCGACGTCATAGCTGCTAGGGTATAAAGGCATCAGCCGACGCCATTTTCCTCAGTCTTTCTTGCCGCGCGGTGCCCGAAGCAGAAGCTGTTCGCAAGTGCCGGTCGGTCAGATCCAGAGATTTCAGCTTACCGAAGACTTCTAAAAAGCTAAGTACCCCGTTGGGGACTCTTTCTTGCCTCAGCCGATGTCAGACAAAGTAAATAATTGTTTAACTTGTGGGAAACAAATACCTCATAAGGATTTCCACTCTTACTGCCTACCTTGCTTAGACCCAGACCACGACGTATCAGCCTGTTTAGCCTGTGCTTCCTTCAACCGACGGACTCTTAGACGTCGGTCGGAGTTTGCTGAAGAGTTTTTTGCTTCCACTTTTGCATATAAAATGCTGTCGGAGAGTCCGACTACACATTTAGCTAAAAAACGCAAAGAAAAGGACCGACACTCGCGGCCCGCGGTTTCGGCTGAAACCACGGTTAGGCCTACCGCGAGTGTCTCGGTTTCAGCTGAAACCAAGACCCTCGGTTCTCCCTTCGGCCGAAAGCATGCCTCCGATTACCGAGGCCACAGAGGCCATGGCTGAGTTGGCTACAGAAATTCCTGCTGAAGCAGGCACACAAGAGTTGTCTGACACTATTCCATTGGACATCTCTACTCCTGCACGTGGGGCAGCTAGACCCCCTGCTTCTATGTCTATCAAGGCCTTTTCCAGGGCTAAAGCAGCCAAACTTTCCAAAGCCTTACCTTCAAAAGCTCCCTCTCACAGGCCTACCTCTAGTTCCCAGATTCTCAGCCTTGCTGAGGACCTTATTTCTTTGATCAGGGGATCCCATCCTCACCCAGATAGGGCCTCACAACCCCCTCCTGATAAGAGGCCTAGGACTGAACCCCCTGAACCTCTGTCCTCTGACTACTCCTCGGATGGTTCAGATGTATCGGACCATCAGGAAGGCCCGTACTCTCCTTATGAGGAGTCTGATGCAGAAGACTCCATTCCTTCTGCCTCACCTCCAGAAGAATTTTCTTTTGGGGAAACCCTACACTGTATGAGGGAACACTTCCAATGGCAGGGTCAGGATTTCTCTGATTCTAGGAAAAGGCTAAGGACTTTTTTACACTTACCACAGCATAGGCCTTTAGCCATTCCACCTGTACTTTCAGTTGTTGATGATGCATACAATGATGCCAGTACTGCCCCTGATTCTCTTCCCCCAGCCCCTGCAAAGCCTGATAGATTCTACAGGGTCCCGGATTCTCACTACCACTTGTATAAAGCTCATGCTGCAGACCCAGAAACCATTTCTCAGGGCCCTAAAGGTGTTGCAGCTGCCTCTGCCAAAAACCCACTTCCATCTGAAAGAGAATCTAGAGCATTAGAGAGATGGGGTAAAAAGGTTTATACATCTGCTACTCTTTCTGCCAGGGCTTTGAACTGTCAATTTCACATGATTCAGTACCAGGAATTTTTGTTAGATCAACTGAATAAAAAGCTGGCCTCTCCTGAACCTTTAGACCGTAAGTCCCTTCAGGATTTGGTACACAATTCTCAGCAGGTCAGTAATCATTTCTTAAAATGTGGCTATGATGCACTGGAGGCTTCATTTAGATCAGCTATGACTGGAGCAGTGATTCGAAGGCATGCCTGGTTAAAAGAACAATCCTTACCAGACCATGTTAAGTCTAAGCTCCTGGATCCCCCTATGGAGAAGCGAAGTTTGTTTGGCTCCCCTGCACAGGAGGTTCTAAAGAAAGTGGAAGAGAAGGCAAAATCTGTCCAAACAGTCAAGGATTTTTTACAGGTCCAACCTCCAAGGTTTAGCAGAAATTGGCCTTCAAAGAATTGGTCCTTTCCAGACACCTCCAGACCACAGAGAGGCAGAAATAGACGCCCAAGAGGCAGAGGTCAATCTAGGGGTGCCTACAGGGGTCGTCAGTGGCAACCTGCCAACCAAAGAAGTGCCGCCACAGATGCGACTGCAACCACTTCTACAGGACAAACACAATGACTTGGCTCTGATTCCGCCTACCAGGGAACAACTGAAAGCACCCTTGGGCGGAAAGCTAGCCTTATTCTCAAGAAACTGGCATTGTATTACAGGAGACAAATGGACTTTACAAACAATAGACAAGGGCTACAGGTTTCACTTCCACACTCTACCAAAAGAGAGTAATGCCAAACCTTCCACCAAGCCAGACATCAGAGGCTCTAAAACAAATCAGCAGTTTACTAAGGATGAGAGCAATAGAAAAGGTACCATCTATGGAACAAGGCCAAGGATTTTACTCCAGACTATTCCTTGTACCAAGAAAAGAAAATCAATGGAGGCCTATTCTCGATTTGTCCACACTGAACACATACCTCATTGTTCCAAAATTCAAAATGCTGACCCTACAGCAACTTCTTCCCATGTTGGGCAAGGAGTCCTGGCTGGTGACTCTAGATCTCAAGGAGGCATACATGCACATCCCTATACGACCAGATTGCAGAAGACACCTCAGATTTCTTGCAGGATCAGAGCATTATCAATTCTCAGCATTGCCCTTTGGCTTATCTACTGCGCCCAGAGTATTCACGAAATGCCTGGCATCAGTTATTGCTCATTGCAGGCTTCAGAGAATTCAAATCTACCCATACCTGGACGACTGCCTAATACAAGCGGACAACAAGACAAAATTAATAAAGGATTTGGCCAATGTCATACAACTGCTGCAAGCCTTGGGATACACAGTCAACATACAAAAATCAAGACTAGTGCCATCCCAAAGGATAACATTTTTGGGTGCAGAACTGGACACAATAACTCAGATGGCTTTTCTCACAGAGGAAAAACAAAAGCAACTACTAGTCTATTTCATGGCCTTAACAAGACAAACTCAGCTTACTGCAAGGAAAGTCCTGCAGGCCCTGGGTTACATGGCATCCTGCATAATATTGATCCCACATGCCAGGCTGCATATGAGAAAGTTGCAATTGTACCTAAAGAATGTATGGTCTCAACACAGACACAGTCTAGAAGCCCAGATACCAATCATTCCATGCCTGAAAAAAGAATTCCTGTGGTGGGCCCAGGCCTGTCAGATAAACAGAGGACTGCCTTTCCACAAACCACATCCAAGACAGACCATCACCACGGACGCCTCAGACCTAGGCTGGGGGGCACACATGGAAGACAAGTGCATCCAAGGCCTATGGTCACAAGACCAGCTAAATCTACACATAAATCTAAAGGAGTTGCTGGCAGTGAAACATGCAATCAAGGCATTCAGACCATTCATCCAGCAAGGACACCTGCTGATAAGGACGGACAATACCACAGTCATGTGGTACATCAACAAACAGGGAGGCACACATTCATACCCTCTATGCCGGATGGCAATGGACCTGTGGAACTTGGCCCTGAATCTCAACATCCAACTGCAGGCCACATTTGTACCAGGAAAAGAGAATTCACTAGCAGACAGCTTAAGCAGGACTACCACGGATGCTCACGAATGGATGCTGCATCCGGATATTTTCAAAACCATAACAGAGAAATGGGGAAGGCCAGAGATAGTAGACCTGTTTGCCTCCCCACACAACCACCAACTGAAGAAATTCTGCTCAAGAGTATACCACCCACTTGCCTGGAGGGTGGACTCCCTTGCTTTCAGCTGGAAGGACCTGACAGTATATGCCTTTCCACCTCTTCCTTTGATGTACAAAGTTCTACTGAAGATCAGAGAGGAACAGCCAAAGGCAATTCTGATAGCTCCAGACTGGCCAAGGCAACATTGGTACCCGCTACTGAGAAGCATGTCTCGGACGCATTCATGGCATCTACCTCTATGTCCTTTACTTCTAACCACAGAACAATTACAAACCCTGCATCCAAACTTAAAAATACTACAGCTAACTGCTTGGAAAATTGCATAAAACAAAATCAACTTGATTTATCTCAGAGGGTCAAGGACATTATCCTGGAGGCTCGCAGACCTTCCACAAGGAAAACATATTCAGCCAAATGGAAAAGATTCCTCATTTGGAGTGCAAAAAAGGGGGGAAATGTCACACTAGCAAACCTAGCACACATCCTGGAATACTTAGCAGAACTGTTCCACAATGGCCTGTCCTACTCTTCCATTAAGATACATGCATCAGCAATTTCAGCAGAGTACAACATGGATCCTCCGGTCTTCTCTCATCCTCTCCTCAGACAATTTTTGAGAGGGATCAAAAATGTAAAGCCTCCAAGAAAACCACCTTTACCTGCATGGGATCTCAATTTTGTGCTAGAAAAGTTAACACTTCCCCCCCTTTGAACCAGCAGCAACAGCAGACTTACAGTTCTTATCTTGGAAAACTGCTTTCCTGCTAGCAATCACTTCAGCAAGAAGGGTATCTGAGTTACAGGCATTAATGGCAGTGCAGCCTTCCCTTATCTTCCATCAGGATAGAGTGTCTCTGAGAACCAATCCTACTTTTATGCCAAAGGTGGTATCCAGGGTATCCTTGAACCATACATTTACCTACATTCTTCCCCAACCCACAGAACAGGGGGGAAAAACTACTACACACCTTGGATGTACACAGACAACTGCGCTACTATCTGGACAGAACCAAGAACAGCAGAAAAACTGACCAGCTTCTGGTAGCATATGCAACAGGAGTGCAAGGAAAAGCAATTTCAAAACAGACAATTTCAAAATGGATAGGAAATTGCATTCAGTTCTGCTACTCATTTCATGGAAAGACAACTCCTGAAAATATCAGGCCTCACTCCACTAGAGCTACAGCCACCACTACAGCTTTCCTACAAGGAGTGGCTACCAAAGACATTCTAGAAGCTGCTACTTGGAGCTCCGTGCATACATTTGCCAAGCATTATAATCTTCCTTTATACTCCAGATCCCGAGCAGGTTTTGCAACTGCTGTTTTACAAGGGATCTTAACTACACCATCATTATCTTAGTGCCTCCTCCCCCAGATTAGCTATGGTATTCTACCCATTTGTTAGGACTGCAGATGCATCCTTGAAGGACATAGTACAGTTTTGTACCTACCATAAATGTAGATGTCCGATAGGTATGCATCTGCAGTCAGGATTACCCACCCTCCTTCCCCTCTGTGGTATTCCTAGGGTACTTACCCCTCTTTTAGCTAGCTGGGGGAATCTATTATGGTGTATTTGTTTGTATGTATATATGTATATATATATATATATATATATATATATTTGGCTTTCTACTGTTTGGAATTATCTGCATTTATCCAAATTTAGCCTTCCTAGAGGGCACCTGGCATCTGGGGCAAGAAACACTGAGGAAAATGGCGTCGGCTGATGCCTTTATACCCTAGCAGCTATGACGTCGGGTGAAGTGCGACATCAGCCGAGGCCAGACCCAGACTTTGGAATCCGGCCGACCGAAGGGCTGCCTGAGGCAGGACAACCCATTTGTTAGGACTGCAGATGCATACCTATCGGACATCTACATTTATGGAAGGTACAAAACTGTACTTTAGTTGGCTTTCCCCATTCACCATAAACATCTGTTATTTGAATAGCACGCCTGTGTATTCATAATGCCAGCTTAACGTTAACCAGACAGCACCTCTAAATTCTGGGATTTACTGAAAATAACTTTGGATGTAACATAAAAACATCATCTGTACCCTCTGTTTTTGTATAAATTTCAGACACCTGTAAATATTCTGTGTGAAATGCTGCACATCAAGTCAAGCAAAAAAAAAGTGATGAGATGATTTGTTCTTGCATATCATTAAAAGTGAAACAAATCTGCTTCATCTTGTGCCATTGTAACTTTCAAGATGACTGTTTCAGAAAGATATCTCTAGGAAGATGCGTTTTGGCTATTTAGTTTAGACGATGGAAGCAGGACATCAGTGATGGATGTTGGTCACAGCGTGGATAGTAATTTTATTGTACTGTACATGATCATTTTTGTCTTCATTACATCTGTTTTAACAGCATGAGTCAGGTGTGAAAGTATGTGCTTAATCACTGTTGGAGTGATAAGTACCCTGTAGCCTAATGGTTATGATACAGATGACAATATGGGATTGATGTGTAATTTTGTGTTTTTTTTTTTTTAACTGAAACTGTACCAACATTCAAAAACAAGACTTTTTTTCTACTTTAAGTGCTGTAAGGAAAAGAAATTTCAAACCATGTTTTAATAGCGTTATAGTTAAATGTGATTTCTGTAGATTAAGGTTTAACCTCTTTCTCTGTTTCTAACTGCAGTTCCCTTCTGTTTCAAGTCTTAGCCCCACGGTTAAGTGAAAGTCTCTTTTACCTTCATTCTAATGGTGTACTCCATCTCCAGATGGGTTTGTTTCTCTCTCTTAAATGTAACAGTACCTTTCGCGTACTCTGTTTCCAGTGGGGCTTGTTCCTGTAGTAAATGTAGCAGTACCTTTTGTGTACTCTATCTCCAGTAAGTTTTGTTCCTCAATTAAATGTAACAGTATCTTCTGCTCCCATTTATCTCAGTCACATTCATAGGCATGTTAATAGTAGCAGAACACGTGGGTACCTTTTACTACGCAGATCTTGACATTTTTATAGATTGTCAGTTTTCTTCTACCTGTTTCTCAGTTATCCAGTGTGATTCATTTTCTGAAAGCGTTGCTTTTGTGAGTAATAAAGAAGTAGGCAGGTTTGTCTTCATGTCCGGTTAATGATTGTGAACAATAGTGTTTGAAATACTAGTGCTGCAGCTATAGATAAATAATCCATCTGTGTAGCTACCTCCCTTCCCAGCCTGTTGTTACTTTTCTTTCTATTTCACAAGAAGTAGGCAAAAAAATAAATGTGTTCAGGATAGATCTCCCCTTTAGAAAAGGTTTTCCTTAGGGAAACATCTGTTGTACTCATCTACATAGGACATATTGGAAATGTATATCCTTTTTCAAGAGGGTAGCTATAGCAGAGTAAGCTTTACAAGCATTGAACAAAAATTACAGAACCCAGTAAAGCCCTTTTTCCCTTAAAAGGAAGTACCAGAATTCTGAAGATTATTTTGTATAAATTCTATACACATACATGCGCACAAGCATACATGTACGCAATGCTGCCACACAACATACACATTCATAAAGCTTATGCATGTATGTGTGTGTAAATCTAGTATATCTAGTTATCTACCATGCCATAAAAGGAAATACTAGAAACAAATATGCTTCTTATAGCTCATCAGCCTTCTTAGGGCTGACTTTTGTTTAGAAATGGTGATAAATGAGACATTATAGATAAATCTGTGGTGAAATCTCAAGGTTAGTTTGCAAGCAGAGCAATTTCCTAAAGTAATTGCCTTAAGAGCAGAAATTGGGAGAAAATGGTCAAATGCTTTATTTTGGAAAAATCTGCATTCATCCTCATGACAAGAGATCCTGGGAATTGTGTACATTTCTGATGAGAAGTAAGGAACATTTCTGAACATAGCACAAAAAATACTGAATTCATTATGTTGGCTCTAAGGTGTAAATACTTTAGCCATGATTGTAATTCTGACATGGATGCTTCTGACTTGAGGGGAAAGGGAATGAGCAGCCAACACCAATTTACTTATCCTAGGGAAGGGTCTTGGAGGAGTCCCAACATGGGAATACCATGTGGAGGCAGGCCACATATGCAGTTACTGCAGTGGGAACTCAGAAGAGAGTAAGTTTACTAAAGAGTGCACAGCACTCCAGCTATAAGATCATGGGTATGCAGAAGTCTGCACCTGCACTGGATTTACATAATGTGCAGTTAGTGTTTCAGGCAGCAGTGAGGATGGGAGGAATATCTGCAAATTCTTCTAACCCTATCTAGATGAGGGCCAAGTACTTCTGATCTAGCTTTCTTCTCCCAGTGCCATTGAATAACAGGGACTGGGTGAACAAATATGCCAGTAGATGACTGATGCTTACAGGGGTAAAAGAGTGAAAGACATCATTTAATGTTTTTCACTGTTATTAACCCAGATCTTTGTGAACTACAAATCAGGTTGTCTGTGTCACAGAATTCACCAGTCTTCCTGGATTTATATTCTGAGCCTTTTCCAGAAATGATGTTAGAGCAGGTAAAGATTCTTTTTCATAGTCTTGACCATTGGTGGGTTAAGTGCATCGTGGGCCTGGGTGGTTTTCATGCCATGCACTCCCCACCCCTACACACTGTTTTTTGGGACCATGTAATAAATGACTCTGTTATGGATTCACATTTCTGGTTGTTTTAAATAATATAGTTTTAAATTATATTTTTGTTTAGTCTAGTGACGTTTGTTTTTGTTCCTTTGTTTTAAATTTTAAGTAGTATTGAACATTTTTTCCAGCAAAAAAATGAAATGCATTTTACTAATTAACTCATTACATCTGAGTGATGCCTCTAGGTGCATTTGCAGTTAACTACTGCAGATGCCTCTAGGTGTCAAATATTGCTTGTTCATATTTGCATCAATAATTCCAAAACCATGCTGTGTACAAGTTTTAAAAACATTTCATCTTAAAGCTTACACAAATTCAACTGTATTAATATTTGATCCCTGTCTAGTGCAAGTAAATTGATATTAACTGTTGTTTATATGATATCAATTTATATAGGTATAATTTTCACATTTTTCTAAATATCTCAACAACCAAGTAACACAGACAGAACACCTTTCCCCCATATGAAAGCTTTCAGCTAGATGAATAAAATGCTGCTGACAGTATGTGTGTAACTTGAGCAGTTGCTGAGATTCTGTAAGCTGTTTACAAAATATTGCTAATGTAATACTGTGTTTACTTCCTGAGCTCCGTTGGAGTGAATTAGTTGATAGCAAAATTACCCATTTCTAAACATTCCATATATAAAAGACAACTCAGTCTGCTGTCATTGTAATCCACTATTGACCACTTGACTGTGTATAACTCAACATATCTGATTTGATAAAAATGGCCTCAGTAAAATATTCCAATTTAGTTTACACAAATGAAAACTAGTACTACAAAGCCAGACTTATGCTAATCTAACCAGAGTACGAGAGCATAGTCGGTCATTTTCATCTATAGACTGCTCTTCCAGTCAGCAGTTATAGCCCCATTAATAGTAGTAATAGTCACAGTATAATATATATGTCAAGTCTGTTTCACACAAGCATATAGTAGTCACTACAAAGTATTCCAGCTTGTTTTACACACATGCACACTAGTCCTTCAAAGCCAAACTGTTTAAACTGAGTAATCAATATGAATTTAAATCAGTTCCATACCCAGACACCCCCACCCAGCAGATATAGACATTTTACTGTGTAAACCTCCTCTGGTTTATGATAACATCCAGATAAAACCCCCTCACTGAACAATATACTTACCCCCTACTCCAACCTTACGTCCCTTAGGTCATCCAAAAGTATACAAGTGTTGACCATTAAATCTAACAACTCGGGTGGTGAAGCTCTATATGCCAATTCCATTGGCAAAGCCTGGAATGCCCTCCCAAGCAACCTAAGACTTATGACCACTCTGCACCAATTTAAAATTCACCTCCGAGCTCTACTAAAATCCCAATGGTTATGCCCATGCTCTAATCCAGACTAATAGCTCATGTCCCCGGCTCAACCAGGCCTACCCAAGCCTCCACCCAACCCAAAACCTTAAGGGTCCTCTATGTAGCCCTGACAATCCATCTTTACTAACTTGTATCTCTTTTGAATTATATATACAATTACTTACTGTTTTATTTTGCATATAAATGCCAGTTTACTTACTTACTCTAGTTTTGTCACTATATTTGTTTATGTACCTCTGTTCTTTGGAGCTTTTCTCCCTGGGCCTCCACTGAAAATGGATATGTATCCAGTTGGACTAACCCGGTCAACAAATGTAAAATAAATAAAATAAAAAAAAAATAAATAAATAAATAACAGATACCTCTCAATCTCATAGTGCAAGAAAGAGGGACACAACCCAAAAATTTGTTAAGGACAAAGGCCCGTTATCAGGGACAGATTTTAAACATTGCTCCAATATACAGAAAGTTGCCTGAATGACAATTTCTGCATTAGTATTTTCTAAAGACTATGATGTCAAACTCAAATGCCCATAATTATTTAGTAATTACAGTCTTTATTATGACTGGCTTGAAAGCCATGAATTTTGAGGAACAGACAAAATATATGAGGCAAACTCAGGGACATTCTGTGAAATCAAGGAGAGTTTAGAGATTTTTTTTCCACTCAGACATTAGCAAGAGTATTCCAACTCATTCCACATAAATGCACACTAGTCCTGCAAAGCCAAACTTTGACTGTGCAAAGAACAAGAGGGAAAGTTAATTTCTTCCACAGATTATCCCCATTCACTCCACCCTTACCCATTCATTAGTCACTTTACTTGTCAGGTGTCTGTGCGTGTAGACTTACACAATGCATACACAAGCAAGTACACCACAGAAATGGTGATTATTTGTGGGGCAGTGAAGGTTAAAGGAAGCATGCTATTATTTAAATATTCAGTCTTTAATCATTGACATAAAACATTAGCATGCCTGCATGTTTAACACAATGAACAAGAGCATGGATTAAATGTACTTTTAGCTTCACTCAAGGAAGCCTAGAAAAACACAGCAAAATTGTCATGGTGTCTTTGCAAATGTAACAAAAAGTGATCAAAATGCATTTATATATACAGGAGAACAACATCCACAATTTCTCCTTTCACCTGTATTTTATAACAGAATAATTAAGATTCAAATTGGTCATTTAAAAATATCTCTGTTTCATAAAACTCCTTGTTAGAAGGTTGAACAAACATTCAGTGTTTGCTTCAAACTGTCTGCCATGTAAAACCACTTGACTTTTCATGACATAAGACACCAGTTTTTAGCTACAGATTGAAGTACAGTTGCAAAACACATAATAAATTGGGTGAGGAATAGGATGTCCATGCCCTGGCCCAGCAATCAAGGAGCCTCAATCCTTAACACTAACACCAGTGAGGGGTGTCTATATAGGGAAAGGATAATATATACACACACAGTAAAGTACAATTTCCCTTAAGAGCACACACAGATCACAGTCAGTCTGGGGCTGGTTTCTCCCTTTCTCTCCAGGTCCCCAATAAGATTCCTCACTGGCATAGCTATAGGGTCCAGATCTCAGCCTAGTGGGCAAGCTAAAAGCTCCAGCACCTCTCCGTCCAACCAGTGCTTTGTGGCCCTCCCAAATAGCAGCTGACACACACAAACACACGCACACACACTTACACACATACTTTCAGATAAGAGTTATATACAACCACACAGACACTCCTGGGGAAGGCTGGCACAGATTCTCCAGCTGTGCCCCTTTTCTTCCCAGTCTAATAGGTAGTACCAGCTGCTACCACCCACTAATATCAGCTACTCAACAGCCCTTCTGAAAGGGTGTCCAATTATTACTGTGCAGTATTATTATCCAAATGTTGTGTGACTGAACAGTCAAGGCTTATTATAGTGACTTGGTACAGTGTGACTATATACATGCAATGTACTCTAGAGCTTAAATTAACTCTACATAAGACAGCCACAGTTGAAAGGCTTAAAAATATTTAATAATAATAAAAGCACAAGACAATACTACTTACTACACAGTGCCAGTTAAGATTTCAGAGATCACAGAGAAATACCTAGAATAACACAGTAGAAAAATTTTCACATCACAAAAAAACACTTAGTCTAATATTCCTAATTCCAAGCTATTTCTATGAGAAAACACAGTTCTAAATAACTTACATATAGAAGCAGGCAGTGCTGGTGATGGATGTTCTCAAGGCAAAATGCCCAGAGCTCTCTGATTCTCTTTCTTTAAATTGATAACACAGAGCTGCTTCACATGACATCATTCTTCACACTTCTCTGGTGTTCCCAGGCTAACAGAAACTACATTTACATTCTTTACACCTGGTCAGAAACCAGAGCAATAAAAGGACATTTATACATGCACATTCTGGCCATTAACTCCGGTCTTAAAACAATAGGCAGGATGCCTTCCTCTAGACATACTGGCTCTGAATTTTGACATCAAAGACCATCACAAAATGCTTGACTTAGCTTTCTTACAGCAGAGTGCACTGTTACATTTTTGCAATTCAGTATCCAATGTGGTCTTTTCACATTTAAGAGAACAAACCTGTGGTTTTCATTTGTCGTTTGTCTTTTCAGCTTTTCCCGGTTAGGGGTCGCCATAGCAGAACTCCGGTCTGCTAATGATTGGCAGTCGCTTTTTATAGTGCCGAGTTGCCAGCCCGACGCCCAGCCTTCAGCGAAGGCACACCCATTCACGCATGTCTTTCAGAAGCCACTCGACCGCGGGGAGGACATGCAGACTCCACACACAAGGCACAGCCTGTGGCTTACATTAATGTTTACAAATGACAGAATTATCTACAAAATTCATTCTGGCTAGGCTGGCAGCTTTCACCTATCTTCACAAGGAATATGACTGTGATTTGTAGAAAAAAAAGTAAATTTATGAAGGTACCTCTTTTACAACATTGGTTTCTGCATACACCTAATTTGTATACATCAACTACCTTAAAACACAAAACAACACTATTTCACAATCTGCATGCTAATGAATGGCTCCTGCAAAGCTGTCCACTTCTGAAATCTAGTTACCTGCTAGATTGTTTATTAAAAAAAAAAAATAATTACTTGCCATCCATGTTTGTCCATCTATCCCTACTGTTTTTTTCTGGCCTGCTTGAGATCATCCTGATTACTGTTTAATATTCATGGGTTTAAAATGCCAAAAACTGATTTGGTCAAATAGTCAAGTGCACAGGTTTATCCTCCCCATATATCTTAGCTGGGATTTTGAGTAGCAACAGCATGTTTTGGTTTTGCTTGCTTGCTTATTCAGTGCTTTTGTTCATTTATTTTGTAAATAAAAATAAATAAGCAAGTGGACAATGGCATCGCTATTCAAAGAAGCTGCAGCTGAGGTGCCTTACTTCTGAGCTGGCCCTAAGCCTTCCTGAAGCAGAAGGTCCTGGGTGACCACCCAAATCTCTCTCATTAAAATATGCTAGTGGTCACGGTGAGTGCATTCTTGGAATTATCACAACATTTCATGAAATTAACCCCCATTTCTGAGTGCAGTAACAAAGATAATACAGAAACTGTGAGCCATATCAGAAATTGATACCAGACACATTTATTTGCATTTTGCAACTTCTTATTATGGATTGGACAGGTAGCTCGGACTTTTTCAGAAATGCTAAAATAGTTTTTATTTTTAAATGTTATGGGATGTATTTTTAGGCTAGTTTAAAAACAGGAAACAATGCAAATTGTTCTAAAGTAGTTGTTTTATGAATAGGTATCAGAAAAAAACTCTGCATTCATTCTTCTTAAAACAACACATTTGGCAGTTTTCCCAATGGAAATTAAATAAATTATTTCAGAACCTCACTGTTGATGTAAAGAATATTGCACTTTTTCTACAGTTTTTCATTAGCTATCACTTTTCCCAAGCAATACAGTTGATTTTGCAAAGGGATGTAACCCACACTCCATCATCAACCATAGACATTTTTTTGGCAGAGACCTCCATTTTGAGCAAAAGTATGGTATAAGCATAAGTAATGCATGCTTAGTATTGGATACGTGATAGTAAGTGACAGAGACAGCAATCTAAAATTAGTATGAAATCCCTTCAACTGATCAAAATGCCATGCACTTGCACAGTGCAGCTGTATGAAATATGCTCAGTCAGGAGTGGAGGGTTTGCATGCAGTTGAGAGTTTTCTTTTAAATAGAGATGGGTCTGTTAACCATTTGAACAGAATAATCCTTTATTACTGCATATCCCTACTAATTCCATTGCCATGCTGTTAATTTAATGAAACACTGGTTTACAGTCTATGCTAGTTCCAGTAAAACAGCACTGCATTCCTCTACTCTGGCAACTTGTTTGATGTATCGAGTTTGATAGAAAAAAATAGGCATATAGTATTTGCTTCTAGAAGCCTTGAAAATAGCCCTGCAATTACTGTTTGAAATTAACACTTACTGGTATTCTTAACATTATAGGTTACTATATGAAACTAGATGAATTCTGTAATTAACATAAACAAGCATTTTAATCTCAATTAATTCCAGCAATTTAGCTCATTATTCTCTTAATTGGTATCAGAGTTGAAAGATCAAATGCATTTATGTATTTTTCCTCTTTCAGGAATACAACTGAAAAATGAATTTAACCCCAAGTATAGTTTTCAGTGTATAAAACAGTTTGGGAATTCTAGAGAAACTGTTGTTTTTAATCTGTCTTTTTACTTACTGGGTTAAACTTGGTTTCATTTGATGCAGCTGACCAGATTTTATAAGCTACAATTTTCTAAATGACAATTTTATGTATGAATGATTTACCAGATTAGATTTCCTGTAGTTCATTCTTCAGCCAGTCCCTTTCCTGAATTATTTCAGAATGCTTTTGCATAGAATCGTACTACAACTGCAGGTCTCTTCCCGGCTATCCTTACATTCATGTACTGTCTGCCCTTCATAATTAGACCTTTCCTATGTTCTGTGACTAGGCTGTCCTGTGTATCATCAAGCACCACTCACTAGGAATTTATTTTCCCATTCATGTTAGATCTAAAATAGTGTTTTTCCAAGAACAATGTCCACTGTTTTAGGGAGTTTCTACCTTCCCCATTATTGTAGGACCGCACAGTTTATATAAATTCGAGGCGGGGGTGCAGAGAGGGGCTTGCTTCCCTGCAGGAAAAAGAATGATTTTCGCCTGTGTATGATAAATATGGACTGTGTGTTATCTTTTGAGATCACTAAGAAAAAGCTTCTTCTGATTATATTTTGAGGTAATGTAGGAAGTAGCATTTGCCATAGCACCTTATTACAGCAATTCTGTATACTTTTGAGGCCATTCTTGTAGTATCCTTGACATTAACTGAGTAATCTGATGTTGTCCTTTTCATTCTTCCTCACTAGTGGGTTCGAATCCAATCCTCAGATCCAACTTGGCCGCATATACTAGACTTCAGATCCAGCTCTCCTTCCTCTAATAATGCCCTACTCCATCCTCATTGCCGCAGATCTCATTTCCACCATCGTGTTAGATGTAGGTTCTGTTGTCGAGCATTATAAGCAGTATTTTTTCTTGTAATATTTACTAGTTTATTTAGATAACTTTTCTGAAATATTGTAGTTTTTTTCTGTGTTCCTTTTCTCTCTCAGTTTCACCTAAATTAGGCTTTTTCCCGTACCCTTTCTTAACTTTCTGCTCAGATTTGAGTAGTTTTCATTCCATTGTTGATAACTTTTCCTTACCTTTAGGTATTTTCTTGTATACCACAGCTGGTATTTTTATCCTTTTTCCTTTCTTACGCTGTTTTTTTGTATTAAAAAAAAAAGTAAATAAAGTAGTTGTTTATACTTTTACTATTATGAGCTTGTTTCTTCCTTAACTCTGGTATTCTCCTTGGCCATGTCAGAGAAAACAACTGAATTTAAAAAGTGCTTTTCTTGTGGGCATAATATCCCAAATTCAGATGCCCATAAGAAGTGTGTTTATTGCCTAGGACAGGATCATCTTAATACGGCCTTTTCCATTTGTGCTACCTTTAATCCCAGAGCATTATCGAACAGGTGCAATAAACTGATTCTAAAAGAGTTGCTTCTTCTGGTGCTGAAACCCCCTCTAAAACATCCAAATCCATTTCTTTAGATGCCAGGAAAAGATCCCCTCTGAAGTCCCCAAGGGTTTCCTCAGAGCTGCTGGAAAAAATTTGAAAAATTTCTGATCCAACCTTTTCGGATCTGAAACCTCTTGGGCCGCCCCCAGATCCAAAGCCTGCATCAGATCAGAAAGGTTTGGCTTTTTTTGTCATATCCCCTTTACCATCTACTACTTCATCAGATCCTAAGTCCTTGGATCTGAGAACTAGTTCTGTTCATAGAAGTTGTATGCCAGAGTACATACTGAAACTTGTTTCCCTTTCTCTGCCCATGCAACTTTTTTAGACTGTGAAGAAACGCACTCGACCCACTTCCATGGCATCTTCTAGGTCTTCCAGAAGTCTGTCAGAGGTGGATGTGGATAGGATGATGCGTGAATTCCTCAGAGCTCAGCTCCATATGGGGTCCTTTCAGCTCCGTCCCCTACTGGATCTGTGAGAGCACCTACGGAAGTCAATTGTTTCTCCTTCTCCGATCTGACCCATGGTTTTGGAGTCCCAAGATCTGAGGTCTCCAAGAGTTTCTGCATCGGATGCAAGGATAGTTTTTTCCTTCACTCTGGCAATTTCCCTGACTGGCTCTGTTCCAGTACCATCATCTCGGAGTGGGTCTTAAGAGCTTAGATATTGGTGCCAGATCTCAGGAGTTGGGTTTGGCTCCATTTTTATCAGATCCGTCCCTTCCTGGACAGCTTGGATCCAATTCTCCCCTGAGGCTTTGATCTGGGGGTGACCCTGATCTGCCTTCTGCAGAAGACTCTGCTCTTTTGAGGGGAGGAATGGGTTTACTGGGCCATCAGCATTCAAGGTGGTAGAAAGGGCCTTCTCTCTTCATAGAGAACTGTCACCTCATGTCTCTGATCCTATTCCCTGCTTCTCAATGGCTCTGAGTCCATCAGGACCTACTCCACAGGGGCAGCCAATTCCAGTTAGTCTCCAGATGGTTCCACTAGAGGAACTCCCCCTCTCTTCCGATACCTCCCATGAACATCCCACAGGGGAGGCTCTTCAAAAGAGGACATGTAAGAGGAGGCACATAGACTCCCCCATGGAGTCTGAAATGGTAGAGACAGATTTTGTTAAGGGAGAAGGATCCCCCAGATCACCACCTGATGACATCTCATTTGGAGACATCCTCAAAATCCTTAAGCAAAAAGGTGTCTGGTCATCCCAAACTCGTTTTAAGGAATCGGTGTTCCTAGAGGCTTTTGGTGCTGGACCATCTATGTCTTGGATGACCCCCCCCCCCCGGTGGACAAACGTATTGACCTGGTTTCCCCACGGGCATGGAAAGAGATTGCCTATACCCACGTGCCTGGAGAAATTTGTAGCTCCCCCCATCAGACCACCCTCATTGGAGCAAAGGAGTCCTGGTTGGATGCTATGGTGGTGGAGGCGGCAGCCACTAAGAAAGAGCTAGAAGCAAAAAGCTCATCTGTCCAACCATCGAACAGGAAGTCCAGAGAGTTGGACAGATTAGGAAAGTGAAGCCTCAGCCACCTTCAGCCTGAAGCCACTTAACTATTTTGGACATTTTACTAGACTTCAGAAGTATTTGACTAAGGAATTATCAAACTACCTCTCAGACTCCATGTCTGCTGTGGACTTCAAAAGGACTTCCTCTTAGCTGGCCACTCTCTTGTCTATTGAAACACATCGATGAGTAGGGTTGCCACCTTCCTTTGTGGCTAAAACCGGAGTAAAGCCACACCCCTCGTGTCACCAGTAACCCCACCCACCCCACCCCTCTCCCGCCCACATGACGCCCATTCTGTGACACTGCGATGACATCACTCGGTGGGAAACACCCTCTTTCTTCGTTCCTGCTTCCTGCAATTCGGCTGATTTTGAAACAGAATACCGGAGTTTGTACAGTGTTTTCTGGACTACCGGAGAATCAGTTTGATTTCTGGATAGTCCGGAAAAAAAATGGAGGGGTGGCAACCCTATCGATTAGGCTAATATTTCATACAGCTCAAGGGTACCGGAACCATAGGGTGAGGGGAGGCAAGTGCCCCTCCCACTAATACAGCTGTTGGCAAGTAGGCTTCGGCAATTAAAAAAAAAGCACTTCACTCCACAGTGGCAAAATCTTTTCCTTTAAGGAGGCCCATGCATGAATTGCATGGACGCCAGTGTGGATGTAAACATTCTGCACTTGAGTGTGGAATTTAAGTTGGTGCTGCCAACATTGAGAGTCTGTACGCGTGTGGGTGTGCATGTTTGTGTGGGTTGCTGTGTGGGAGCAGAGAGAGAAGATAGGTATGTGTGTGTGTGTGTGTGTGTGTGTGTGTGTGTGTGTGTGTGTCTGAGAGGTTCCCTATCAGAAGCCTGAAACACTATAAGCCTGAAAATCAAAATTCTGAAAACTATAGACTGAAAGTTCAAAATCCTGAAAGACCAAAATCCTGAAACTCAAAATCCTGAAAACACAAATAATGCTAATATGTCACTATAAAGACACTAATATCTACCAACTGACCCTGACCCTAAGGTCCGTCACTATCACACACTCACCTGACCCGCGCCCTAACCCTAACTCACTTAAACCGCCCCTAACCCCAATATTTGTCACTATTGCATACATGCCTAACCTGCGCCCTAACCCTAACTCACTTAAACCGCCCCTAACCCTAACATAAAACCAACCGCACACTTACCTGAACCCAACGCATGACCCAACACCACAGGGCTAACAATAGCAAAGCCACAATGCCGCCAGTATGTCCATTTTGTGTTTTCAGGATTTTGAGTTTCAGGATTTTGGTCTTTCAGGATTTTGAACTTTCAGTCTATAGTTTTCAGGATTTTGATTTTCAGGCTTATAGTGTTTCAGGCTTCTGATAGGGAACCGTCTGAGAGCAGTGTGTTAGAGAGAAAGTAGGTAGGTGTGTGTGTTGTGTATGTATGTATATATATATTTAATGCACCTCTCAACAGTTCAGATTTAGCCTCATAGTTTTGGTCTTTTTCTCGTAAAATTTGTGGCTTTGTCAAATTAGGAAGGACTGAAGAGACTAAATAATGACCTAAATGTGAGTTGTATCCTTAAGAAAATACACTCTTAACACAAATGCTGTTATCCTAGCAACTTTGTGTGTTAAAAAGAGCAATATATAAATTCTGTTCCTATTTTGGGCCATTGTATCCCCATTATTTTAGGCTTTGTCCAGATTTCTTGCACTAAGAGGTTGAGAGGTATGCTTACCTCTCAACTGTCCAGATTTTTGCAGCATGTTCTCATTTTTGCCTCATATTTTTGGCCTGTTCCATAACATTTGTGGTTTTCTGGCAAATCACTCAGGATTGAAATAACTAAAGAATACCATGCACTTGAGTTTCAGACTTCATTCCCTTTAGAAAATGCATGCTAAGACCAATGCTGCCGTTCTAGCAACTTTCTAAGTCTGTAAGAGCAATATTTAAAAGCTGTCCCTATTTTCGGGCCTTTGTCCCCCATTATTTTAGGATTTGTCCAGATTTCTTATGCTTTGAGTTTGAGAGGTATGATATGTAATGGCTTAGGGGAGAGGGCAGGTTAGTCAACTAAATCAGGCTTTCCTTGTAACTTGGTTACAGGAGACAGCCTGAATCCTCTACACTGACTACCAGACTGCTGAAGGAGTTGTGAGCTTCCGTGGAAACAAGAGCCTGAATCCTTTACACCAACTACCAGACTGCAGACAGAATTGAGTTAGAGTTTCAGTGCATTTTCAAGGGGTTATGCATTTCAGTTAATTATCATGGAATTGTGAGTTTCAAGGGTAGAAAGTTTACTGTTGCTCATGTAGATGGAATGTTGATGTTGCAGTGCCCTTTTGATTACCGATTATTTAGTCCATTTTAAGGGGGATAGGCATTCTACACTCCTGAGTATGAGACGCCTAGTAACTATGAACTTGTTGGTTTGTCAGTCATTCTGTATTGCAATATAACTAGCTTACCAATATTTTTTAATGTAACATGGGCATTTAACTCTTCAAGGGCAGCAGGCACTGAATTTGTAGATTAAACATTGAAATGTAAGGTTGTTTGCCATTGGCAACCTCTTCATTAGTTACAGATCTCTTAAATGTGGAATTATTTGGTTAACTTTTACTTCTGCAGGGATTGTGCTTATTGAATGATATTGGTGGATTGTAATGACAGGTGTTTGGCCTTTCGTGGTTGAAATTTTCTGAAATGGGTATTTTTGTCATTATTGGTGCATACATTTTTTTCATTAATTATTAGAAGAATGTTCAAAACTAAATGAAACAACAAAGTGTCAGTTGTAAAAAAAAAATGAGCGTTTTTTTGTTTGTTCCATGTTTGGTAATCAAGAAAAGAAAGAGCTTATTTTACAACTGACACTTTGTTGTTTCATTCCAACTTCCAATAGTTTATGGTTTTCAGTGTTGTTTACTGTTAATAACTGTCATAACATTGAACATGCCAGTGCAGTTCTGTGGACCTCAACCGAAGTGGCAGCAGCCCACCAGGTACATTCTGGGCGGTCATTAATAAAGTAATAACAGTAAAAATAGTAATGACGATGATGATGGTGATGATGAAGTAATACTTAAGGTGGGCAAGAAATTGAAATGACTTTGACTCTGCTGTTAATGTTTTCAGAAGTTAATACAGTTTTTTCCTTGCTTTGTCTTTTTTTTCATTACTGTTAAATGTCCACAGTTTTGTTAGATTTTTAAAGTCACGCGAGAAACATTAATTTACTTATAAGCACAATAAAAATACTGTGCGATTTTAATGCTGCTTATAAAAATGTTATTAAAGCTTCTTGCCTGACTTTAAGCCTTCAGTTAGGTTATTTATTATTGTTTTTCAAGTTGCCCAGTTTTTGTTGCACTTCTGTTTTATTTAATTGAACAAATGAAAAAAAAATGCAGCAGGTTGAGCTTTAAAGTGCTTTTGCTCACAGTTCTTATTTAAACCTCAGTACCTCAAAGCTCAAGAGATAAAGCCAAAAATGTAATGGCTCAAGGTAAAAGGTCAGAGGGAGAGATTTCAAGTATAACATTGCTCTTTTATGCTTAGTTGCTAGAATAAAAGGTATTAACATGCATTTTCTGAAGGATATGAAGTCTAGAAGTCTGAAACTGAAATGTCTATCATCATTTAAGTTTTGCAGTCCTCAGACATTTGCCAGAAAAAAAACACAAACCTTATGAGGAACAGACCAACGTATAATCAAAATCAGGAACAGTCAAACGTATGCTCTGATCTCTCAATCTTTTAGGGCAAGAATCAGGAGGAAAGTGTGAAAGGCTCAAAATTATGGGCAAATTTTAAGCTTTACGATTGCCACCAAAGCAAGTGATGAAGGTAAAACAGTTCACGCCACATAACCTTGACCTGGCCAAGCCTTTTGACACAATCCCCTGACTCAGGTATGGCAGAAAAGCAGAATAAACTGGGGATATAAGCCCTTACATCACTAGCTGGACTGCCAACTGGCTACAGGATGCCGGATATCAAAATAGAGGAGGCTAAGTCTAGAAAGAAACCAGTCACCAGTGGAGTCCCCCAGGATTTGGTGCTGAGACCTTTCTTGTTTGACATCTACTTCTTGGAGGTAAAAGCAAATACCAAAGGGCTTTGGCTGACTTTAGTTTGAGATGACTGGAGGCTAGGAGCAGTTATTGAATCCCCAAATGACTTAACCATCATGCAGGAAGGTGGTTTGTCCCAAACAATAACTGGCATGAGAATCATGAATTGAAACTAAACTCCAAAATATGATGCAAATACAAAAACACAAAAAACTGTAAAAACAGCAAAGCACTGTGTGGAAGGTAAACCAAGAACGAACGACCACTGAAATAATGTTTATTTACAAAGGACAAAAAAAGTATTGTGAGCACTTTCATACAGTAGACTATTGTACTTCATCAGACAAACATAAACCACATTCTGTTCAATTTAAACTGTAAGATGGCAGTGTCATCATGATGTCATTTCCTTGCTTAATTAATACCTTTTCAAATCAAACAATATAATAACCATTTAATTTATAATAAAATATAAATTTTATGTATTTTTAAACATTTTATGTAAGTATTAATGTATAGTTATAATAGGCTGCTGAGGGTGACAAGGATATAGATGTTTGTAACATGTATTGTTATTGTCCCCTTTTACAAAGCCCTCATTGGGTCAAATCATTTTGTATAATGCCCACTTCGGCATGTATCTGTCCAGACACATGCAACAACTGGAATACCATAGAGATGCTTTACTAAAATTATACAAGTCCTAAACAATATGTCTTGCATGGACCACCTAAAAGCCTCATCACTATACTCTGTATCCTGCAGAGTGCTAAGAGGTGACCTGTGTCTGGCATACAACGCATCCTCTGACCCAATACTTCTGGACCTACTGAACATCAGCAAGTCAGATTTCATCAGAAATACTTAGTCCAGGTATCTAAACAGAATGGTGTGGTGAGATGGATGCTACTGTCCCAGAACAGACTCTCCATTCAAGTAAAATGAAACTCATCACTGTCCGTATTCAAATGCAACTTGGATCTAAGGATGAATACTAGAAAATGCACCCCAGGATTGCCCCTTGTGCCACTAATGGATAGAGGCAATTCCTGTATGCTACATCCTTTACATGGGTCCCCACAAATTATCTATGGTATGATCACAGTTATTCTCACTAGGGCTAATATACAGTTATCAGCCATGGGATGGGTAAGATCAATCAGGAAATGTTAATTCAATCACACAAAGAGAAACTGACTGAGCTTAAAATGTCCTCTTATTGAACCTATGTTGAGGTAGTAAATACTTTTAAAAAAATTGCCTTCTTTAGATCACCAAGTAGCCCTCTTACCCTCCCCCACCTCCAGCCTTCAGCAAGCTTCCAATGCCTGTGATACAGCTGAATGTACCTCATGAGCCACTGGTTCAGGTATTGTCATAAGGAGACAATTCTGGATGCAGCTATGCAGAGCCTTTTAAGATGCCTTTTATTAATGCCCCTTTTGATGGCACTGATATGCTTACCCACAGAGAAAAGGATAGAAAAACCCTGTGGTAGGAATCAAGTTTTCTACCCCTCAACATACTTTGTCCCAAAACCAGAGAGGTGGTAAGTAGATGTAGATGTTCTTCGTGTTTCACTGTTGCAGTCATTACATTTGGGTAATCTGCCGGCAGGTTGCCCTCAATTGGCCTGATTAACAAAGTCTTGAGTCCTGCGTCGGTTGCTGTCCCTTCTTCCATGACGCCAGGTCGTCAGGGGTATAAAACATGCAGCCGTTGCCATTACATCAGTCTTTCTTGCTGTGCGGTGCCCGAAGCAGAAGCAGTTCACAAGCGCCGGTTGGCCGAATCCTGAAATTTTCGTTTTCGAGTTTCAGATCCAAAGTCTTCAACTAAAAAGCTAAGTACCCCATTGGAGAAACCTTTTCTTGCTCCTTACCAATGTCAGTAAAAGTTAATTGCATTACTTGTGGGAAGCAAATACCTCATAAGGCTTTTCATTTGTACTGTATTCCTTGCCTAAGCCCTGACCACATTGTACCTTGCTGTTGGTTTTGTGCTTTATTTAATCAATGCACTGCCTGTACATTTTTCCTTCTAAATATTTTGGCTCACACTTTAATTATCCAGAAATGTCGTCGCTTAGCAATCCAACTACCGGAATACCTAAAAAACACAAAGAAAAAGACAGAGACAGGCAATTGATGTTGCCAATTCCAAATGGATGGTCAAACCTGCCTCCAAATATACTTTCCCTCATGAGCATGGGGGCCATTCAACCAGTACCAGAAGAGGAAAAGGGACAAGGTTTCTATTCAAGACTTTTCCTGGTACCCAGAAAAGACAAATCATGGTGTCCAGTTCTGGACTTATCTACTCTAAACACCTTTCTGGACATTACAAAATCCAAGATGCTGACTCTTCACCAGTTACTTCCTATGCTAGGCAAAGATGCCTGTTTGGCAACTCTAGATTTAAAAGAGGCTTACCTGCATATCCCAATCAGGGAATCTTGCAGAAGATACCTCCACTTCAAACCAGGCTACTTGCATTACCAGTTCTCTGCACTGCCCTTTGGCTTATCTACTGTGCCCAGGGTCCTTACAAAGTGCCTGGCTCCAGTAATTGCATTTTGCAGGCAAAGAAATATTCAAATATATCCATACCTGGACTATTGTCTAATTCAGGCAGAAAACAAGGACACTTTTTTAAGCCATCTGGCTTTTGTAAAAAGTGTTCTAACTTGTCCAGGGTACACTATAAACGAAAAGAAATCACAACTGCTACCCTCTCAAAAAATTACATTCCTGGGTGCAAGCTTGAGTACAACTGCCCAGATGGCTTTCCTTACGCCAGAGAAGCAAATTCATTTGGTGACTTACTTCAAACAGGTGGCCGCAAAAACCCTGCTTTCGCAAGGCAAATTCTGCAAGCCTTTGGGTTCATGGCCTCCTGCATTTTTTATACTCCTGACGACCTGACGTCATGGAAGAAGGGACAGCAACCGACGCAGGACCCAAGACTTTGTTAATCAGGCAGACTGTGGGCAACCTGCCAGCAGATTACCCAATGTAATGACTGCAACAGTGAATACACTCGAACATCTACATTTATGGTAATTGTACACAACTATACTTTCTGTAACTCTCAGGGGCCTTTCCAGGATTTGGGAGGGGACATTTTCTCCAGATGCAGAGGAGGAAATTTTAATGGCAGACATTGCCCTAGAGGCAGAAGAGTCCAGCAGAACCAGGGCTTTAAGGATTCTTTTTCAGATGGGCCCTATCAGCGCTCATGAAGTGCTGCCCAGCTGTTCTACTTTGGAGACAGTCAGAGGTCATTTCTTTTTGCACCTAGACACCTGGACAGATATCACAAAAGATTTCTGGGTGCTAAGAATAATGTCCAGAGATTATCCCTTCTTCCTCTGTGTCACACTAAGAAACTTCCCAATGTGCCACCCAGTCAGAGGAAGGAAGGAGAACAAGAAATATAAAAGCTGCTAGAAAAGAGAGCTATCCAGATGGTCCCACCTGATCAGATAGGATTTGGAACTTATTCATGTTCTTTTTAATGCCAAAAAGACAGGGAACCTCAGACCAATTTTGAATCTAAGCAGTTTGAACCAGTTTGTGAAGAAAGCAAAGTTTACAAATGGTCTCTGTTCAGTCCATCCTGGCATTTCTGCACAAGAAAGACTGGATGTACTCCATAGACCTTCAGACCAAGTACTATCACATAAAAATAGACAGACAATCCAGGAGGTATCCTTACTTCAATCATTACCATTTCAGAGCTCTGCCGTTTGGACTCGCCACAGGCCCCGGGGTGTTTACCAAATGCATGGCAGTAGTGGCACCCTGCTTATGGCTCAAGGGATCCTAGGTGTTTCCATGACTGGACGATTGGCTCCTCACCACCCCCATCAGGCATCAACTCCTTCAAGACAGGGACTATTTGATCCAGATTTATAATACCTTGGACACTTCAATCAATCTTGCATAATCTCAGCTTGCCCCAGTTCAGAGCCTGGAATTTATCAGAACACTACTAAATACTATGACTCTGGTGACATTCTTGCCAATCCACCACATTGCATCCTTAAGACATCAAGTACAGGATATTCTCTGTCATCCTTCTCCTCCAGTGAAGTTAATGCTACAAGCATTGGGGTTGATGCCAGCTGCTATAGTTTTGCTTCCCGTCACTCACTCCTTTACGTGAATTTTAAAATGGACCTTAGCTGTACAGTGGTCTTTACTGCATCAACTCTTGTCTTTTCAGATAAAACTTACCCCAGATCTGTATATGCCACATTTGTTGCTGGATTCAGTCTTACAACCTTTTTCTGGACAGACCTTTTGTTCTTTGAGTCCACTTGCCACAGTGACAATGGACACTTCCCAACTGGGGTGGGGTGGGGGGGTCATTTTTTGGGAAGAACAGTCCAAGTCATGTGGTCAACCCAAGAGACCAAATTGCATATCAACATTTTAGAGATGAAAGCAGTCCTTTTAACTGCAGGCATTTCAAGAATTTCTTCCTCTGGGGAGTGTGGCATTTCAGACAGAATATGTCAGTAGTCTTGTACATCAACAAGCAAGGAGGAACCTGATCTTACCCTCTATGCAGAAAGACCATGACAGTGTGGGAATGGGTGATCTCTTCAGACCACTTTCTAATTGCAATACACATTCCTGGGAAAATTAAAGGGCTAGCAAACAAACTGAGCAAGGTCCATTCTGATGCCTCATGAGTGGTCTCTCAACCAGTCAGTGGCAAATATGATTGTCAGATGTTGGTGCTAACATTGCTGCAAACTATTTGCCTCCCCCCTCAACAAGTGCAGCAGGTAGTTTGCTGTGATCCCCCCTCAGAGGGAGGGAGTCACAGAGGGAGACACTGCTTCATGCTTGTCCCTCCAATGTCCTTGATGCCTACCCACCACTTCGTCTAATTCCAAATTTTTTACAGAAAGCAAGCAGGTTGAAGAGCTCTGCAATCCTCATTGTTCCTTTCTATCCTCGGCAAGTTTGGTTCCCCTTCCTATGGTTTCATCTTCATTATCCTCCTTGGATACTGGATCTTCATCAGGATGTCCTATTTCACACATCAGAGATTCAGCTTCCCAACCTTCTAGCTCTCAGGTTAACAGCATGGTTTCTCCTCTTTCAGTAATACTCAGATGGTCCAGGCTCTCTTCCCCAGTTTGTGACATTATTTTGCCATCACAGAAAACTTCCACCAAGAATGTGTATAAGAGCAAATGGAAAAGGTTTTCTATGTGGGCCTCTAACCAAGACATTGACCCCTTTTCAACCCCAACTTCTGCAGTTTTTTCCCACAACCCTCTTTTAAGCAAGAAGTCAGGTTTTTTTTAGTGTTAAACTTCAGTTGACAGTTTTCTCTAATTTCCATTCAGGAAATGATTCTTTCTCCCTGGCTTCCTCTAGATTATGTAAAGCTTTTATGAAGAGCATTTTTCTCAGACCTTCAGTAGAGGGTCCCTTACCACCTTGGGGACCCTACTGTGGTTCTTCAAGTTTTAACTCAGAAACACTTTGAACCATCAGACATGTGAGCTAAAATTTCTGTCATGGAAAATGGTCTTTCTAGTGGCAATAACTTAAGCAAAAAAGAATTTCCAAACTCCAGGCTGTTTCAGCTAAGCCCCCTTACATCATTTTTCACAAAGATAGGGTTTCTATATGGACTAATCCTTCTTTTGTGCCTAAAGTGCCTTCTGAAAATAATATCAACCAGTCCATTAATTTGCTAGTCTTTGTTCCAAAAATTTCCAATAAGGGAGAGTACATGCTACATCTCTTTGATGTACGTAGATAACTACATTTTTATCTTTACTGGATAAAACAATTTAGAAAATCAGATCAGCTTTTTTCCTATCCTTTTCCAATTGTCTGGGTCAAGCAGTTTCTAAGTTTACCCTGGCCAAATGGATTACAGACTGAATTTCACTAATTTATTCTCAAAAAGGCTTATATTTACCAAGACCTCTCAGAGTTCATGCAACTCGATCTTTGGCTACTTCAGCTTTTTGGTTGAGGATTTCTGTTGACATTTGTGCAGCAGCTACATGGTCCAAAGCATATACCTTTGTTTCACACTACAAATTGGACATCATATCCAGAAATAGAGCATCCTTTGGCTCAGCAGTGCTCCAGAACATCCATTCATGAGGGCCACCCAAGGTTTACATAGCTGGGGACTCTGTCCCATTAGTGACGAAGAATAAAAAGGACATCATCAGATTTAAAAGTTATGTACTCACCATAACTAGGCATCTGTGGTTTTCTGTTTTCATTCTTTTTCACCTTCCTTCACATCAGTTCCCGCATCCTCCTTTACTTCTGGAAGAACCTGTTGGACTGTACTTGGAACCTACTATTCCAGGTTTGAGCCTTGTCTTTCTGTGTCTATCCCTTTCTGCCTCGGACAAGGGGGGAGATGAGGCAGCAAACTTGATCTGAGGCAATGGGGATGGAGTAGGGCATTATAGGTAGAGGAAGGAGGTCAAGAGCTGGATCCAAAGTCTAGTTTATGCGACTGAGTTGGATCTGAACCTATTAGTGATGAAAAATGAAAATGGACAACCCAGATGCTTAGTCATGGTGAGTATATAACTTATAATTTCCTTCATGCATCTGGTAACTTTATTCCTTAACTCTAAACTATATCTGAGATATTTTTAATACTCCTGCACTATTATAGGACATTCTAGTATTAATTCAGCTGGATTCTTTGTCACAACATTGCACTTTACTGGAGAGCTCTTTATCATACCAGAACAGCTTGAAGTCCATTAGACCTCACAACATTTAGCCACAGTCCTTTGTATAGCACTGCAGAATTTAGAGGGTTTTTCACAAAGCCTTTAACAGATTAGTTCAGGATTCAATCTGTTTCCTTCCTGTGGTCTGTAGTACTCAGGAAAGGACAGGACTGGAACTCTGAGGTGCTCAGAGTGCACCGGATATGCTATATAGTGTGCTCTTAGTTGAAGTGTCTGACACTGGAAAAAATACTTTGAGACATGTTAAATGGTGATGGCTTGATGTCCGTGTTCAACAGGAACTTGGTCAAAAATCTGCAGGAAGAATGAAAATCTGTATGCTGATGGACCACCCTGAAAAGCAGTAAATGTATAACATGTTAATTGCCAGGACACTCTGGTGGCTTAGAGGGCTAAAGCCATAGCTATGACCCAAGTGACCAGGGTTTGATTAGCGGCTCGGGTGACTGTGTGTGGGGCAAGAAAATATGGGCATGCTGTCCTGTGCGGGAGGGGCTCTCTTCAATGGTGCTCCTTAAGGGATGGAGTGGTCCAAATAGAAGGTTGACTTTAGGACACAGTCAGTGAGCATGGAGAGTGGGGAAAGGCAGTAGGTACGGAATATAAAAAGAATCCCCCCTGAAAGAAGCACAGATGGATGAGCCCTGAGGATGACCCTAGGATCCACATCTGACTTCATCAGCATTAATAGATTTGTCTTGGGTGGGGGGATGACTGGTAGACCCGGTTTGAACTTGAACACAGTGGGGGACATTGGGTACCAGGCCAGTAGGATGAGGTTTGAGGGTACCAAAAAATGCACAGATTTACTAGCTATGTCCCCTTCTGCCCAGACTATAAGGTAGTTACCACCACACACTCCAAAGCCAGCTACTTTAAGGTTCTTGCAAGGGTACCCAGTTATACTGAATGAAATTAATATTAATACAAATGGTAATGTTAACCAAACAGCAAGGCGTTCATGAGGGGCCGCAGTGTGACCAAATAAATAGAGGTACCCTCAAAGCTTAAAAATATTCTCTAAAGGATAAGGCACAATGGAAAGTTTAAATATATTTAATAATAAATAGTAAAAGAACATGAAAATACTAAATATCTGTTTACATTAAACACCAGAGTTTCAATCACAGGAAATATTAAAATAACACAGGAGAATAGATTCACACAGATACAGAAAAACAGTACTTAACCAATCTCACTATATTTTTCTGACTAATCTAAAATAATTACTATTCCCTGGTCACTTACTAGAGCAAGGCAAGATGAAGTAGGTGAAGGGGTCCTTCTCAGTCACGTTCCAAAAACAGACTGCTTTGTCTCAGTATTAAAATATAATTTTAGTGATGGATTACAGAATGACATCATGTATATCTAGTCATCTGACTTCTGATTCCCATGCTACTCATTTGGCTAGAAGCTGTCAGGATTTAGCACATGTGTGTCAGTAATACGCGTGCACACACACACACACACACACACACACACACACACACACACACACACACACACACACACACACACACAGCCTTGCTAACATCTGCTGCAGGTCCTGGAAGTCGTGAAACAATTTCAAACATCCACCCTTCCACAGTAGCAATTAGTTCACCCCAAAGACAACACAGAAAGCTTCCTAGTACAAACTTTGTCTCTGGCTGCATTGAACACTGTAAGATACAATCTTTATGGCCTAGGCCCAGTAATTTAATTTTAGGATATTTTCAAAGTCAGGTGGATTGAGGTTAATCTCTTCTCTTCCAGTATCCTGTGTTACAATATATGTATTTCAGCAGTTGCAGTAATACATGTATATTTCTTTTTTATTTCCAGCAGGGCATACTGTTACATTTTTAACACAAGCAGCTTTACAAATACATTTTTCAACACAAGCACCTGTACAAATCAGTTTGATATACAAATGGTATACAATTCTTTATAAAATTCCAGCTAGCTGTGCTGGCATTATGTTACACATCCACTGCCCTACTTCTTCTGGCATAGCGGGCAATACCTCACATCATCACACACAGTATTACCCCCTAACATGTATAGCATAGTAGTCTCTGGAGAACTCTGACTACCTTCTGCATTAAAGTCAGAACAAACCTCTGAACCGATAAAGGAACCAATGTAGCAAACAGCAAAATAGTGAAGAAAAAGGCAAACTGGTTCCAACACGCACTCTTTAAAAGCGGATGTAATCCGTGAAAGTGCTTACCTTGTTGTGTTGCTATTAAAGAGTGCGTGTTGGAACCAGTTTGCCTTTTTCTTCACTACCTTCTGCATTAACTCTCTGCAGTTTGGAAGAAGGGAAGTGGGATGTTCTGACCTGTTCATGATCTCATTGGTATTACTTTTATATTCAACAGCCTAGAAGGTGTCTTTGTATTTTCTTTCAGAGTTCAATAACCCACACCCAATAACTGTTCATTTTTTTAACACAGAGTCCCATACCTATGGAAAAGTTAAGCTGGAGGTTTATATTTTCCCTGGATTTTTGCTTAGTTTCTATTACTACATAAAGGGCATAGCCTGAAGGGGTGTACAAGTCATTTGTTTTTTTTAAGAAGTACAGACACTGCACATTATATGCTGTGTACTGTAAAACATTTATACTTTTTTTTTCTATATTTTATGAATTTTGTTATCAAGTTAGTTTATATTTTAATTCTTCTCCAGAATTCTTATATCCATTCTAAAAACAAAATGTTAGTGTATGTTATCTATATATAAGTTATGATTTCATCTTTTAAAATCTCTTGACCACTTTTTCAGGACCCATGTCTTCAGTATCTGCTTTATCTGTATGTCATGTCTTTAGTTTGTTCTACCTGTTTGCTTCTGAACTGGCTTTGTTGCAGTCCCCTTTTATTTTTCTTTCTTTCTTTCTTTGTGGTCTATAGCCTTCAGTGCTCATTCATTTTCTAATCATATTTGCTCAGTTTCTGTTATGTTTAATAAGCTGTAGGAAATGTCAGTTTGTTATGCATAAGGCTGTCCTTTTTTTTAACCTTGGAAACTACACTAGACCCTTTTGTAATTCATGCCTCCATACCCTGAGATTCTTTAATTCACACACACCTCTCAAGTGTACCACATTATAAGGAGCATTTCTCATTTTTGTGTCTTAAAATCCCCATGTTCCTCCAAGTTCCACATTGAAAGGGTCTGTCACACATTCACTGTGAGGATTTTTTTTAAACTAATATCCATGGCAAATAGAACTGAATCATATTACTTCATCAAAATAACTTTCTGTGAGTATAAAATAGCATTTTAACCACATTGTGAACTTTCTAGTTTTGGTTTTTAGTAGTTGTCCCACATTTTGCCCATTTGTTCCACATTATGAGAGGTGGTGTTCCTCATTTTAGAGATGAAAATTTGAGAGCTGTGTACATAGCAGGCCTTAGGCATAGGCCAACTAGGGCGCCGCTGTAGTAGGGATGCTTTTCCAGTATTTATCTGGTGTAGACCAGGTTGAGGGGCACTGGGTGGTGTGGTGGGGGGTGCCATAGAGCTCTTTTGCCTGGGTCACCAGTTGACCTAAGGCCACTCCTGGCTGTGTAATTTATACAGGCTTATTGGGCAGCTGCTCACATCACTGAATTACTCACAGCCACACCTCTTCCAGCCTAAACTAGTTTATTCATATTTCATTGGCAGCTAATTAGCCATGTTGCTTGTTGGGTTGATGACCTTGACCTGCACACCACTGACAGTTGTTTGTACATGAAACATTTGTAATGTACTTAACTTGCTAAGAAAGCCTTCAGGTATCAACAATTATAAAGACAATGTATTATGCTCTGGAATTCTTATGGTTATTAGGCGATGCAGTTTTACCCCTTCTAGAAAACAAAAAATGGTGAAAAAGTCATATTTGCTGTACATCCAATTTATTCTGTGATGCACTGGGTTTATTTTTTGGCAAAATAATCTGTTAAGTGCTCACTGAAACAAGGAGGTAGTGCTGCCTTGTACCCACTGCAACAAAGAAAACAGTGTTCAATGTCTCTTTTTTTTTTTTTTTTGAAAACTTATGAAGAACCACAAACTAATGAAAAATATATCCAACAACACAAAGGCAATCAAACGGACAAACGATGAATAAGTCTTTTTCTTTTTTTTTAATTTCTCTAAATGTTTTGGATTTATGATGCTGTAACATAAATGAACTCCACTCCTGTGCCCAGGTACAGTTAAAGTTCATGAAATTAGTATTGCTTCAGAGCATAAGATGGTGTCAGCTCTGACTCACAGAGAGCAGCTTTGGACAGATTTTTTTACATTATTTTTACTTGCTGTCTATGTATTTGAATGTAGCTCGCAGTGGGTGAGCTGTCTAGTTGATGTAGATTGGTTTAACATTGTTCGGGGGTTTACTGTTGCATAGTTTGGTATTGATATCTGCACCTGGTATCTCTATGTACATTACTCATTATTGGGTATGTTCTTTTCATTGCTACTGTGGTTTTAACTTTATCCTGCTTTTCCTTCATGTATGACCTGCTTGTTCCACTTATTTTGTTACTGAAAATGTTTTTCATTTCCTTCTTTTGTTGTAGCTTGATTCAGGGATAATTTTGTAGAACTTTCTGAGGTTTTGGGGTTGGAAACATAGGCCATTTTGAACACCAGATGTGCTGGGAACTATGGTTTGATTTTTCTCAGTCCATATTGTTGGCGGTCTGTAGCAAAGTGCTTGTGAATCATAGGTTATTAACAGCATTATTGGGAGTACTGGGAACTATTACTCATCTGTTTATTAATCAACATTGTGCGATTTGTGGTCATGCTATATAATTGCCATGTACTTGAAACTATTGAGTCATTGATTTTTTTAAAACCATGAGTAATGCAATGAACGATTTGTTGTAGCATGGTAAGCTGTCTTCTCTGAACTTGTGCTGCATCATCTTTTTACTGGGAAATGCATTCCAGCTGGGATGGGCACTCTGAATGTACATTGCAACAAATTTGCACAGGAGCTGTATTCCATTAAGGATTTATACTTTTAGAGTTTAATGTGGGTCATGAAACCAATAACTTGCTTACTGTTTGTCTCTACCATTTTTTAAACTCATTATAAGTCATAACAAGTCTTCTACAGAAGCCAAGAACTTTATTGTGTTAACTGTGGCCTGGATGTATTTAACTTTCATTGGTCTCTCTTATTCAGCAAGATTTGAAACAGAAGTCTTGGGGTGAAAAAAGGTTGAGTTCTTCTCTCACTTAATTTGCTGTTAAATATTTTTGAAGTCTTTGTGCAGCTAAAATATTTTAAGCAGTCTTTTGAACTGAAATTCACACATGAAATAACACTGACAGTATTATACTCTGGCCAAAATTATTATTTATTGCTGCTTTTCCCTATTTGTAGAGTTACTGTGTTCTAGAGCATGTTGATGTTCACACATTGACAAAGAATTGTGTTGTGAGGAATGCCATCTGATGGATATCATACACTGGGCCAATGCAGAATGAAGGTTGTGCAACAGGCAGCAAGAGTGAAGCAGATGCAGTTAAACTGTGATCCATAAAGTACTGCTGAAAAAGCAGTGGACATGCTGCTGCTGTCCATACAGTGAACATAAGCCTGTACAAGGAGAAAACATGTCTGCAACTAGTAGTGTCTGGCTTACTGAGTGCAGTATTAAAGTCCTATGATTTATGTATCCAGGAGCTAATATGCTTAAACCGTACTTTTCAGGAGAAAGTTGCCTCCTGCAGATGATGTTTTGATAAAGACAGGTATGCAGAAATCTTTGTAGGGATGTTTGCTTTGACAGGCTCTCCTTTGTTGAGTCTCCTGTGCGTCTGCAGTGGGGCTTTTGCTGTTTTGTTTATACTTTATTTGCCATCTAGCCTTGATAAGAGTACATTATAAGGTTATATTATAAGCTGACATTTTCTCTACACAGCTAAACTTTCTACATGTGTTAATGTTGTGACAACTCCAAGTAAGCATAATCTCTATTTGTAGCTAAGAAAGTGTGGTTTGCTGGCCTGAGTGTTAATAAAGCCCCATGTAATGCTGTGCATTCAAGAACCAATGGACTTTTGCACTTTTATTTAAGGGGGAGTTTGCATATCCCTTGTGATGAGGTAATAAAGGGTGAGATTCACTTACTTCTGTTGAAGGTTGGTCTTACTAGGCATAGCTTTCTATTTTTTTTTATTTTGGGTGCTTGACATCAGAGACTTTTATCTGAAGACATGGCTGATATGAATTTTTTTGTCTGGAGAAAGTGGTATCTCCGCAAAGCAGACTACCTTGCAGATACAAGAAGGATGAAGTATAAACATCAAAATTGGAATAAAATGCAGTAGGCCACACCAGAATAAATTGTTGGGATTCTTAGATCAGCAAATATGTCAAGAGTTGAAAACCTTGAGCCAGGTGCAAGGCATTTGAGGGAAAAAGCTTTGGCTATGTAGCAAGCAACATGCATTCAAATAGTGACTCAGGTACTTGCAGGAGCTGGCAGGGAGGATGGACGTGAGCAGCCATCGAAGACTAACACATTGGGTGGTGGCTAAGGTCTGCCCCATGTGTTACACGTAGCATGAGCACTAAGTGTTACATCATGTGGTGCCTGAGCATAGCAAGTCGTATAGTAAGTCAAAGGGAGTTCAGTATGTGGCAGCACTCTTTCTATCAGAAGGCAGCACGTGGTGGATCTAGAAAATGCATTACAGTGGGGGTGTACTGTAGTGGGGGAGATGGAAAGGTGCCCTGCAAGACCAGTAGGCTGGTTCCCTCCCTACCATCCAACTCTCACCATGGAGCAGACTCCAGGGCAGAAACAAATCGACCATAGGCTTCTTGTCTAGCCTGCAGGCTTCTGGCTCTTGCTACAGTAGAGCATGTGGGTCAGTTGGGTGTAGATAGAGGAGCTATCACAAAATCCAAGAGTAGAAAATCTTTTGGTTGAACCAGTGGGTGGTAGAAAAGATACCCAGATCTGAGAGAAGCCGTGCTTAAAGTATAGGACATCTCTTGTACTGGTACCAAACAAAATGAGCTAAACTACAAAAATGCTGCCTAACAGTCTTCCTAACATCTGCAGAGATAAACCACAGAATCACAATTAAGACAATTTTTCCCTCACAATTTCAGTACTGGATGCGGCTGTTTATATTACAAATGACAGTTGAGTTGTTTATAGCTGCCTGCTCCCTAAATGTCTTATGCTCGTAACAGTAGACCTATAGAGCAAAAACCTCCCATTATATTTGTAGATTTTTTTCTGACCAGGAGATGATGATAAAAAGGGTATTATTTTGGCAGAACACCACCTATAGAAAGTGAATCTGACTGGTACTTTTACTTCCAAATTGTTGAAACTTGCTACACCATTTTGGGGTTCATTAGTTTTTTGTTGATCAAAATAAACATTCAGGTAAACTGTTAAGAGAATTTGCACTACATAAAACGTACTTTGTCATGTTATTTTCTTGTAAACAAGAAAAATCATATTCAGGACCCCGTCACTGAGAAAGATTGCTCTGATGACTAGAGTATAATCCAGTTTTGGGTGTCAGGACAACTTAAATATGAATTCTTCTGAGAAGTTGAAAAAAATTGTAATTGTTTTCTAAGTTTAATATTCCAGCTAGGAATAAATCTGAGGGTTTATCTCTCTTTCTTCAGATTCCCATCCACCCTTATTTACTTCTGGTACTCTGTGATTATGAGTATGGATTCTTATTGATGCAGAAATGATCCTTTGTTATACCACATTTTCTGTGTCTCTACAGCTATAATTCATCATATCCATGATATGGAGTGTACATTGTAGAGGGTCACTTACATAACATATGCATAATATTTATTTATTTTACATTTGTTAAATGGGAAAGTCCGACTGGATACGGGTCCATTTTCAGCGGAGGCCCAGGGAGAAAAGCTCCAAGTGTACATTACTAGTGTAATTACAGTGAAATTTTAACAGTGAATTACCACAAAATTGAAATTTTTTTAACAATATATACAGATAGGTACAATTTCTACTCACATACACAGGGTAGGTTGAAAGTTAGTGTTCGAGAAAGAAATAGTGATTTTTTTTTTTTTTTAAAGAAGGAAAGTGTGAAAAGCTCCAAGTGTACATTATTAGTGTGAATACAGTAAAATTAGTACAGTGAATTATCACAAAATTGAAAAGTTTTTTTTAACAATATATACAGACAGGTACAATTTCAACTCGCATACACACAGGATAGGTTATTAGTATCTGAGAAAGAAATAGTGATTTTTTTTTTTTTTTGTGACATGAATTATGCAAGTCTCACTCAAGAGAATAAATATAGTGGGTGATAGTTTGCATTTGATACTGTCAAAAGATTTTAATACTCTTAACATATACTGGAAGAATCACGCAGATAAAAGTAAGCAAAAAGGTTTATTTTACATGCATGGAGACATGCTACAAAGTGCATGGTATGTCAGCAGTCTAAATTCTGTACATTTCACATGGGTTTTTATACCCTCTCCTGCACATACACAGTGACTGGTTACTAGACAAGGAATTTCACTCAAAGCTATAAATTCACATCCTGGAGCCTTAGATGGTCAGAGGTCAGGCACAAGATAAGCTTGTGCCTGGATCAAGGTATCATCTGTGCATTCCTCTTTGGTCAGCAAATCCTTTACAAGAAAAACAACTTATTTTAGCTTATTTCTTTGCACGCAATGCAGTTTCACATTTTAACCCATTACTATACATGATGCAAAGATGTTGAACACAAAGATTCTTACTACATTTCCCCCCTAACAACAGTTTGTATCATCAGTAATACATTTTATTCATACAGTTTTTTTGCATGACTCATGTTCTGTATATTCAGAATAATAAGCTTTAGTTGCATTGGCAGACAATACATTTAATATTATCATTCGGATGCAAGGAATGCAGCAACAACCCAACAGTAGGAATATAATGGCACCAACACATATAGCAATTAAGACATTCATAAGTTCTGTTCCCCAATTTCTAAACCAAGTTTGGAAAAAGTCAGTTAATGGATTTTGTCCTAGTTTTGTAAGTTTAGAAACTTGTTGTAGGATCTCCAGATGGCTGTTATTGTCATATTCGTTGTCTGTAATGAACGGACAACACTCGCAAGTACCTCCTTTCACCGCTAGGGTGAAATCGAGCGCCATACGATTCTGCAATGCTACAGTCCTCATTGCAGTTAACTCATCCGTCACCAATTCTAGCGCAGAAAAAGTTGCATTGCTCAGAGTTTCTAACAGTTTTGACAGTTTTCTGAGCTCCCAAATGTATTTTACTGTGCCATACGCTGGAAGAATACCAGCCCAGGAAATAACATCATCGCCCAAGTCCATGTGTGATAGCCCCTTGCTGCTACTATGGGCCAAATCGTGGTGATAGATCCAGGATGCATCAACGTTACCTACGGGATTAACACGTTTATTAACAGCACGTACATTTCGTATTTTACCTTGGGGAAGAGAAAATGTGTAATATTGACTGGAACAGAGTGATTTCCTTTGTCTTGCAGCCCTTTAAACAAAAGGTCATACACAAATAACATTTTTTTCAAAGAAACTTGTGCCATTAATAAGCCCTGTACTATTAACAAGCACTCTTATAGGCTTGAAACTCGTTGCACAATGCCCATCTATTGTACAGTTATGAATTATGGTTACATTACACTGACTCCATCCAAACTTACAGTTCCATTCTGGCGACCCATGAGTGGTAATGCTATTTTGTCCTTTAAGGCTACCTTTGAAGTTTCAAATAGTAAATTAGTCCATGTATCATTTGCCGCCAAAGGGACTGTACCTAACATTAGACCACCATGTACAGTAGGGATAGCCGTGCATATCCAACAATTTGAAACATTAAAAGATAGAGCATATGCATATTTAATAGCTTGGTATGTATTAAAAGGCGGATGCCAGGCCATATTCTCATCTCTCTTTACTTGGCTAGTCTTGTTTGAAAATAAAAATGGCCAAAACAGAAAAGTAACAATCACACTTATTAACAACAAGATTATTTTGGAATACTTTTGTGGGAAAGGCTGCTCCCTTCCGGTATTTCTCTGCATTGCTACAATAGTCAGATATTTATACAAAACAAGATTACTACTAATCAGTGTTCCTCAGGGGAACCCAAATTTTTGTTCAGTTCAAACTGTTTCACCAGTTTACAATGTGTCAGATGGATCCACGATGTTCTTTCCTTTATTCGGACTGCTGTCGGTGTTGCTATCAAAACCTGGTATGGACCTTCCCACTTTGGTGAGGCCCAGTTTTTCCTCTTGACAATTTTAACCCAGATCCAATTGCCGGGTTCCACTTCCAGGATCCTGTTGTTCTTCTGATCTGAAAAGCAATCATTCGTTAAAGAGGTGTTAGTTCTGGTCAGCAACAGTTTCCTCATGTAATCTGCTATCTCTTCACCCCCCTCACGTTCCGCAGGCAAATGATTTTGCCACTGTGGGACGTAATAAGGTCTCCCATATAATAGTTCAAATGGTGTGACCCCTTTTGAGGTGGGAGTGGTATGCATGGACAAGAGCGCCAGAGGTAAGCAGTTTATCCAATACTGATGTGTCTCGGCCATGAGTTTACGTAACTTGCCTTTGAGAATGCCATTATGGCGTTCAACCAACCCTGCTGACTGTGGGTGGTAGGTACAGTGATGTTTTAACTCGATCTGAAAAACGGCGGCCAGCTTTTGAATAACTTGGTTTACGAAATGTGTACCATTATCAGAATAGATGCATGTAGGTAGCCCAAAATGAGGGATAATGTTATTCGTAAGGGCCTTGGCTACCGACAGTGCTTCTGGGTGTGCTACCGGAAAAGCTTCAACCCATTTCGTAAAAGCGTCAATAATGACTAACGCAAATCGCTCCTGTTGAACAGGAGTTAGTTTAATAAAATCCATGCAGATTGTGTGAAATGGATACGGAGGCAGCGGAAAAGCTGCTGGGGTGATCCGCACCCCACCATCATGGTATTGTGCACAAAGCAGGCACGATAAACAAAATCGTTTAGCGTATGCTATAAAGCCCTTGGTCCAGAAAATTTGCTGGATTATTTGAACCATAGCAGCAGGGCCCAGATGAGATGGGCCATGCGTCACTAATGAGGCATACCTAAAAAGGTTTGTTGGTAAGACATACTTATCATTTGGACCTACAAAAACTCCCTGCTTTTGAATAGCCCCATATTTAACCCATCGCTGTTTTTCCCGAACTGTACTAAGTTCCTGCATTACCTGTAAAGTTTGTAGATCAAATTTATCTGTAGGGTAAAGTTCCTTCTGTGTGGTCTCGAGTGCAAAAGTAGAGGTTAAGGCTACACTTTTTGCAGCTTTGTTAGTCAGTGCATTTCCAAGTAGTACTGGATCCTTGGCATTCGTGTGCGCTGTGCACTTGCAGATGGCCAGTCCCCGTGGCAGTTGGACAGCTTGTAAGAGGCTAAGGATTAAATCCTTGTGGGTTATTTCCTTTCCTGAGGCCGTAACCATTCCCCTATTTTTCCATTGCTGTGCAAAGACATGGACCGTGGAAAAAGCGTACTGACTATCTGTGTAGATACTAACTGCCTTATCCTTGGAAATGGTGCATGCTCTGGACAAAGCAATCAATTCAGCCGCTTGTGCGGACAGGTTCCTGGGGAGGAGTTTTGCCTCTAGTACCTTAGTCTCGGTTGTGACTGCATACCCTACTTGTGTGATACCTGCCTCGTTCTTACGTGCTGACCCATCTACAAACAGGGTCCAATCTGAATTTGCCAAAGGTTGGTCCTTAAGGTCTGGTCTGGGTAAGACATTAGAGCGTATTAAATCTAAACACACGTGAGGGGCACCATCGTCAGCTGTAGGTAACAGCGTGGTTGGATTAAGAGTGGTGCATCGCTCAATGGTCTTGTGTGGTTGTGATAGTAATGTTGTCATGCAGGATAAGTGTCTGCTAGGAGAGAGAAAGGTAACTTTATCCTGTAGTAGTATTACCGTGACAGAGTGCGGTACTCGTAAGGTAAGATCATGAAACAAAATTAGGGTTGCAGACGCTTGCATATCCTGTGCGGCTGTGACTACCGCTTGTACACAGAGTGGCAAAGATCGTGCCACTGTGTCCAATTTACTGGAATAAAAAGCTAATGGTCTCAACTTATCCCCATAAGTTTGCAACAGAACCGATGTCATAAAGCCCTGCTTACAATCTACTGTCTGAACAAAGGGTTTTGTATAGTCAGGGAAGCTAAGTGTTGCAGATCCTGCTATCATTTGTTTTACCCTAGTAAATGCCTGTATTGCCTTATCCGTCCATTGCAGCACGTCATGTGCTGCCATGGGAAGTGCAAAAATAAGTTCCGAAAGTGGACTTACTTCCTCTGCATAGTTGGGAATCCAACTACGACAAAAATTTGTTATTCCTAAAAATGACATCATTTCTTTTTTTGTGCTGGGCATTGGTGCCTGTAAAATAGCTTCTTTTCTACAATTATCTAGTTGTCTACCAGCAATTGAAATGGTATAGCCTAGATACCGTACTTCAGTTTTACAAAATTGTAATTTAGATTTATTTACCTTATGTCCCTCTTTCGCCAAAAAATGCAATAACCGAATAGTTTCGGACTCACAGACAGCCTCCGTGGGTGCAGCCAGTAAGATGTCGTCCACGTACAATAGTAGATGACAGCCATGCTCTGGTTGAAACTGTGCCAGGTTTGTCGACATTTCTTGCGAAAAGATTGTAGGGCTTTCACAATATCCCTGCGGTAGTCGTGTGTATGTGTACCGCTTGCTCATAAACGTAAAAGCGAACCAAAACCTACTATCTTCCTGTAGGGGAATAGAAAAGAATGCATTACTAATGTCAATAACAGAAAAATACTTATTCGTGGGAAGGATATCATTTAACAAAACAGATGGATCTGGGACCATAGGAGCCCTTGGCACTACAGCAGCATTTACAGCCTGCAGATCCTGTACCATTCTCCATATCCCGTCCGGTTTCCTTACTTGGGAACAAGGGTGTGTTACACAGTGAATCTGTACATGGCATTAAAACCCCAGCTCTCAGTAGAGCCGTGATCACTGGAAAAATGCCGCCTTCTGCCTTTTTACTTAATGGATACTGACGCTTATGAGGTCTAAAATCGGATTTTGGAGTTATTTTAAACTGTCCTGCTGTTTTCATTAGCCCAATGTTGTGCTGTCCTAGGGACCATAAGGATTTTGGTACTGACTGTAATTTTAATTCTTTTTGTGGGGTCAGAAAGCATAGTCAGGACGGCATGCCTCTTGTAAAACTACGGAGGACACCTTTTCTTGATTTTCTGCTTCTTTTTCCTGATACTGGGGTGGACCGACCATTTCTTTAGGGACTTCTGGATACAAGGGTGGGTCTGTCGGTTTACGACAGACAACAGATGTCTCGTCATCTTCTTTATGGACAAAAAATGCACCTTTTTGCACTCGAGCCACCACTTTCCTTATTCGAAAATTGTTCCCTATGCCTCTTATTAGCTTCTTTTAACCATTTCTGTGCTTGAGGGAATCCCATCTTCACTTGATTTTTAACTTTGCCTCCTGCATCCCTACGCAGATCTCTCACCAAATTTTGACATTCTGCTCTATTTAAGTTACCACTAAACCCATAATTTGTCTTCCTTTTTTTATGTATTTTAAGTTTTTTGGATGTAATTTAAACATATATTCCTCACCTTCAGTCCTTTTATTTAAGCAGCCCTTACTAGCACAACAACTGCTTCCTATTTCCATTTTTCTTATTTAAAAGAAAAACTGTTTCCCATTTTTCTTATTTAAAAGAAAAACTGTTTCCTTTTCCTGAGATCTCTACCGGTCTTTTGTAAAATTTAAACAAAAGAAATTCCTTTATGACTAGTCCCTTTGTTCTTTTTAAAAAGAGAACAATACAAAAAGAAAGAAAAAAAATGTTACGCTTACCTTTCTGCGGTTCTTTCGCCCCGTTCGTCACCGTCCCATGGATTGAATCTAAGAGTGACTGGCCTCTACTTACGACTTCTTTGTCGGAGGTGTTTCCGTTCAAGGGAGCCCGAGATTCATTCTCCCTTTCCTGTACAGGTTTTTCAGTCCCTCTTATGCGATTCGTACCATGAAGAGGTGGCCCCACGGTCTTGGGCGCCAGAAATGTCAAAAGATTGTAATACTCTTAACATATACTGGAAGAATCAAGCAGATAAAAGTAAGCAAAAAGGTTTATTTTACATGCATGGAGACATGCTACAAAGTACATGGTATGTCAGCAGTCTAAATTCTGTACATTTCACATGGGTTTTTATACCCTCTCCTGCACGTACACAGTGACTGGTTACTAGACAAGGAATTTCACTCAAAGCTATAAATTCACATCCTGGAGCCTTAGATGGTCAGAGGTCAGGCACAAGATAAGCTTGTGCCTGGATCAAGGTATCATCTGTGCATTCCTCTTTGGTCAGCAAATCCTTTACAAGAAAAACAACTTATTTTAGCTTATTTCTTTGCACGCAATGCAGTTTCACATTTTAACCCTTACTATACATGATACAAAGATGTTGAACACAAAGATTCTTACTACAGATACCAAAAACATTTTAGATCATATTAAAATAATGCTTTGCAGCTATCCTTCCAGGGTCATTCCATTATTATGGAATGTTAATATTAAAAAATGGTTATAAACAAGAGTAGAGCCATGAGCAACAATGGACACATTGCAAGCTCAGTCTGGGAGCACTCTCTGGTAAGTGACTTACTCAGGGTCACACAGTAAGCAAAATAACTTTAGTAACAGAGGGTTTGTGTGGTGAATCTTACTGATGGGTGTCAATGAAGGGCTATATATTATTAAAACCAGGTAAGAATTCTCACCCAGAGGATAAATTGTAATGTTTTATACACTACGTACTTAAAAACAATGTAAACACATCCAGAATTTACTCCACTGTTGTAACCATAGTAAAAGAACGGTGGTCATCATAGTCTTGTATCCCCCTCCAGAGACCATCCAGCTGAATAAGGATGTTTTTAGTATGCACTTACACGGTGTGACAAATTTCTGATTTTATTACATTCAAATCTGTTTTAAGGCATACAAAGTCTTCAGCATCCCCTTAATCATATCTTTATTAAGGGGGTAATAATCTTCCTGTTCTTCTTTATAAACCTTCCTTGAGGTACGAGGGAGGGTCAAAGCATTACCACCAATAAGCAAAAGCTTATTATTTGACATTTAGACCTGCTAGTCTACTTTTTGATCCAGTAGTACTCAATAAACTAATACTAAAATGTAAAGAGTAGGATGCTGTTGCTTAAAACTTTTGAGGATGTAAATAATAGAAGCCTTCTTCACTTGCAGCTATTTGAAATTATACTTGTGTTTTGCAGACTTACATCAATACTTGTGTAGTTCTCTTAGAACTTCTGTTTAGAGTTTCACAAGAGGTCATCTAAAGTGTTATTAAAACCGGACCAGTCATTTTTTAATAAAACTCACTTTTGTTTAAGGAAGGCCTTGAAATATTTAAGGAAGAAAAGGAATACGCTAGTACTCATAATGTGGAAAGTGTAAAATCATTATTAAATCAATGTCTGCAGTAGGCTGGAAACAGTGTATTCGTGAAGAATGTATGTCACATATGGTGTACACCAGAAATCTGTCACTGGTCCAACACTTTCAGAGCCTACCTTCTGAATGGTACCTTTACTTTCGAAAATCTGATATATTAATTATGAAAGTAATTTGCTAGTACATTGTACAGTTAACTCAACATGGACTTCACAAATATCAGTATTGATGGTATAATTGAGTGGACTGCGCTTAACTGAGTGAAAGTCAGTATGTTCACAACTAATATGTACATGAAATCTAACAGTCACAAGGTGAGAGACCTATCTGGTTAAACCTTTTAAATACCTCTGGGGATGGTTTAGAGTTATGTGTTCTGGTTGATAAGTTAAAATGAATAAACATTTAGGTTGTATTTGCCATCATGTATACTTTAAAGTGAAATCTTCTCATACCTTGTATAAAGCATGGTTCTGGAATTATTAATGCAAATATGAACAAGTAATATTTGACGACTAGAGATGTCAGTAGGAGGTAACTGCAGAAATGCCTGGAGGTGCACTCGGCTGTAATAACTTACTCCCCCAACTAATGAAAGCTGAAAAAGTTGGGGAATGGCATTCAGATAAAATTAAAAATACTATTTTCATTGCTTTTAAACTGTATAGCTTTTGTGCATCTGAACTTTTAATATTTTTGCACTGTTTCAGAGTGAGTGCCTTTTTCTTGATTGTTAGGTTCATAGGTAGGTACTAGGCTATTGGCCGTAGGGCCTATATAAGCCTGGCCAAAAAGGTACCCTGGCTTTTGCCACCCAAGAAAATTATAATCCTGTGCCCCTGTAGAGCAGAGTCACAGAAGTGATCCCTGGGGTGAATTTCCTATTTCCCATCCAATCATCAAAATTTTTCTTGAAGTGTGCTAACGAAGAGCTTTGTTTGATATAGATAGGTAGTTTGTTCCAGAGTATGGGAAGTCTCTGGGACAGGAATCTATCCTTCTAGCATGTTCTGTTTGTTGTGGTGACAAGGTTTAGGTCCCTAAAGCGTGTAGCTCGGAGGGATTAGGATTTCTTTAAGTGGAGCATGTCCAACAGCTCTGGGTTTGACATAGCTTTGTATGTTAGGCAGAAATCGCCTCTGAGTAGATGATATGCAACGGAGTAAAGCTGGAGTTTTTTGAGACGGTCTGCGTAGGGCATCTGTTTGAGGCCGGTAATCATAGGTTCATAGGAGGAGAGACTGAATGCCTGGAAGTGAGAAGTGTTATGCAAAGACAGTTTCATTTGGCCATTTTGAATTTTAATGAGAACTCTGAAGTGCTTATAGGAATAACCAGTAAACGTGAAGCAGATCAGAAATGTCCTTGTGTTGAAGTGAATGTGCAACACCAACAGCTGTTACTGAGACCTGCGTTAAATTGCAGCTCTTACTTTTTCATTGCGATAATGCAGACTTCATTCCTTTGTAGGATGTTGACATGGCATGCTGTTCTTCTTCCTATCCTCTGCATCTTGCTCTGTCACACCAACCACCTGCATGTCCTCTCTCACCATATCCATAAACCTTATCTTAGGCCTTCCTCTCTTCCTGTTACCTAGCAGCTTCATCCTTAGCATCTTTTTCCCAATATACTCTGCATCCCTCCTCAGCAGATGTCCAAACCAACTTAATCTTGCCTCTCTAGCTTTGTCTCCAAACCTTCCAACCTGGGCTGACCCTCTAATATACTTATTCCTAATCCTGTCCACCCTTGGCACACCCAGTGCAAATCTTAACATCTTTAACTCTGTCACGTCCAGCACTGACTCCTGCCTTTTTGTCAATGCCACTGTCTCAAACCCATATAACATAGCTGGTCTCACTACCCTCTTGTAGACCTTCCCTTTCACTCTTACTGGTACTCATCTGTCACAAATCACTCCTGACACACTTCTCCACCCACTCTATCCTGCCTGTACTCTCTTCTTCACCTCTCTTCCACACTCACCATTACTCTGAACTGTTGATCCCAAGTATTTAAACTCATCCACCTTCACCACCTCTACTCCCTGCATCCTCACCATTCCTCTTTCCTCCCTCTCATTCACACACACATATTCTGTCTTAGTCCTGCTGACCTTCATTCCTCTTCTCTCTAGAGCATATCTCCACCTCTCCAGGGTTTTCTCCACCTGTTCCCTACTCTCACTACAGATCACAATGTCATCTGCAAACATCATAGTCCACGGGGACTCCTGTCTGATCTTGTCTGTCAACCAGTCCATCACCATTGCAAATAAGAAAGGGCTCAGAGCTGATCCTTGATGTTATCCCACCTCCACCTTAAACGCATCCGTCACTCCCACCACAGACCTCACCGCTGTCACACTACCCTTGTACATATCCTGTACCACTCTTACATACTTCTGTGACACTCACGACTTCCTCATACAACACCACAACTCCTCTCTAGGCACCCTGTCATATGCTTTCTCTAAGTCCACAAAGATGCAATGCAACTCCTCTTGACCTTCTCTGTAATTCTCCAAATCATACATGCAGACAGTACAGACATGGCATGCTGTTACGTATTGCATATTCTATTTCATCCTACTTTTGTTATTTTAGCTTACTTTGTTGATGACTTGAAGAAGTTTGAGATGGAACAAAATCCATGATATTTGTCAGGCTGGTATTGTTGATCTGTTGTGGACTTGCTGGTCATGTAAATCCCCTGGAATATTTATTGCCCCAAATTGCTTGTGATATTCCCCCAAAATTATACTCATCTGTCCTGACACATTCTTACTGATGTGATTGGCTTTGTTGTACTGAATTAATTCTTTTGTTAAGTATGTCTGGAGAGCAGCACATTGCTTTACTGTATGTGGAAATGTTTATTTGTATACAATGTATACATACTGTACATGGAATACAATAGAATTTATAATACTGAGGTATTCTAAACACTGCCTTGCATGTGCAGATTCAAGAATTTGAGGAGTACAGTGTTTTGAGAGCCCTGAGTGATGTGTAGAATTGCCACTGACTGGTTAAGTATTGTTATCTAGTCAGTGGCAATCCTACATGGACCAGTTAAATAATTTATTTTAATACACCATCCTTTGGAATGTTTAAGTAAACTTACCATCTTAAACACCACAATCTTATAGTAAAAAATACTCTATCTGCTCTTGTGGCAGTTTTATAGCTAACAACTGGAAATAATACCTTACCATAAAACCGTACCCACTGTATGTTTGGTAAAATTGTGGTTTTCTTGAAGCGACTAACTTACTGTGTTTGTTTTATTAACGGACTTTGTTGTCTATTGCTTTCATATTGAGTATCTGGGATCAAACTACAAGATAGCAGGGTTTTCTTCTATACCTTCTACTATAATTACGTGAGCTTGTTCTTCTTCTTTCGGCTTTTCCCTGTTAGGGGTCACCACAGTGGAACTCCGGTCCGCTAATGATTGGCAGTAGATTTTTATGGTGCTGAGGTGCCAGCCCAACACCCAACCTTCAGCAAAGGCACGCCCATTCACGCATGTCTTTCGAACGCCACTCTACCGCGAGGAGGACATGCAGACTCCACACAGAAGGGGCTCCAGCCGAGAATCGAACGGGAGAACCTCTTGCTGTGAGACGACAATGCTACCGCTGCACCACCATGGCAAATGCTATAATTATGTGAGCTGCCCACTTTTAAATGTGGTTATTCACGTTGCCACAAACTTTATTTAAAGGGTGCATGCTGCATGGTTCATATGCTTAGTATTCTACATTTATTTTTTGTTTTGCTTCACTTTCCTTCACATCAGTATTATCGTCTTCAGTTCATGTAGCCATTTGCTAGTGCCAGCAGCTTGTACTTCTGAGACAATCTGTACCCCTTAATAGCCTTCCATGTCTGTGAATCACAGATTTACAGGGAGTGCAGGAATGTGCATCTCATTATTCTTAGTTTCTGTGCTTATTTTTGCATGTTTCAATGTGAAAGAAAAGTTGTAACAAGCTACAATCACAGGAAAGCAGGCGTATATGAAGAAAATCTGTAAATTTAATAACTCTGTTAAGCACTTTCGTCTAGTGTTCAGGACTTTATCAGAACACCATTTACATTGAATCAGTCCTTAAATAACTAATAAATATCACATAACTTAGGCTGTACCCTTCCCCGAAACACAGTAATTACATCAGTTAAAGTGACAGTTCAAATGGTTCAAACTAAAGATTCAATGCATATATCACAATCCAAAATGACTAGATGTAATATTAATTCTAAAAATTTGTAAGCTGTATGAATATATAAAATCATAAGTTTATGATATGCAATCAATGTATAATTTAGCTGCTTGTAACTTTAAGACTTTTGTAATCGAAATGTATTCGTCAAGTAATGGAGGTGCCCCAGCATTCCATTTGAGTTACCAGTATAATTCACGATGTTCAATAAGGGTCTGCAATGGCCCCCCTACCAGCATTCTGGTGCAGCTGTTGTAATACAAAAAATTTGAAAACACTTTGATTGCAAGTGGAAGTACGTTTAAATGAAATATTAGTGTCAATCCTATGGGAGATATTATACATGTGTTCATAAATACACTTTCTAGCAGACTGCTATGTTTTCCCAAAATAGAAAGCTTCACATTTTGAACAGGCAATGCAAATGATACCCTTAACAGGTACAATTAAAGCAACTGTTTGGTTTAATTTATAAAGTTGCGTCTTCAGGAAAATATCTTTTCCGTATTCATAACCTATATACATTGGGAACATATACCACATTTATAAGTCAGACTTATTTCTGCATGAAGAACTGTCATTAACTCTCTCAAGTAACTCCTTAATTTTCTTCTTTTAAATTCAAATTCTGTTTTTTCAGGGGCATTTTTAAATTACTACCAGAAAACATGGCAATATATGCCCATAGTTTGTTCTTTTTAAGGAGTTCTAAATTATTATTGTACCTCAAAAAAACATGCAACTCCAAACTTGGTGCCCTTTGTAGTGCGAATGTTAAGCAGTAATGGTCTATATTTAGTGCACCATCCAGAAACCATTTCAGTTTTAACTTGCATTAATAATTTGGTGTGGTATCTTCTCTGTCCTTAAACAACCGTGTAATAGTCGTATTCATCTATGAAATACTGATAATCCAAAGTCATACTGGCAGCCCCTATCAATTGCCCATTGACGGTACTTTTCTTTTGATGAAATGGGTGTTGACTAAGAAAGTGTAAATAAGAATTCAAAAATGTGTTTTTCCAAACTATACTAGATTTAAACCATTTATTAGTCTTATCCTTCACTAGCTTAACATCCAGATGTGTAATGAAATCCAAAGATGAGGTGTAAATCAACTTCAAGAACCCTCTTGACAATTTTAAATACTCAAAAACTTCACATAACTGTTATTGAGTTCCTGTCCAAAATATACAACTATTGTCCAGGGACCTCACATACGGCATGCAGTAAAACAAACTTAAAAGTAACTTTTTTCTCCCAGGTAACTAAAACCATGTTAGCATACATAGCATACATGAGGGTGCAAGCAAGGAGTACTTCTCTGCCTGACAAACTTTCCTTGGCAGGATAGACTGTGGTCACCAGTAACCCTAAATAGGACAAAGCAAATATCAGAGTGGAAGAGTGTATCCTGTATAACAGGGTTGGCATTTTTCCACTTGATAATGATGCCATTTTTTATTGGTTTTGTTATGAAGTTGGGCATTTATTATGAGACATTGAATTCTGTAAAACTTTTGTAAATACTTTAAATGACAGTTTATTTCCAAGTAGAAGAATTTAATGTACATATTTTTATAACTGCAATATAAAACGTTGTTTTTAATTTTTATAGCTTTTGTGTGCATTAAACAGTCTAAGAAGTAATAATGCAGTTCATTTTATATCAGTTATTACCTGCTTATTAGTAGCCCAGATTAGTACATATGCATGATATTCAAATGGAGATCCTTACGTGTGGAACTGATATTTCTATATTTCCGGTAAGGTACCTTCTAACAGAAGGCAAAGGTTGAATTTTGCTTTCATCTTATAGGTTCATAGGTTCATACTAGGCTATCTGCCCTGAGGCAATTATAAGCCTAGCCCGATTCTGTATGGCTTACGCCACCCCTTGATTTGAGTACACTGTGCCCTTTAAGGTTTAGTTTACTGTGCCTCTGTCTATTAGTGACACTGGAGTAATCCCTGGGACAAACCTACGATCCCCCATCCACCTATCGAGATTCTTCTTGAAGAGATTCAGTGAGGTGCTCTGCCTCACATGAACTGGAATTCTATTCCAGAGCGAAGGGAGCCTCTGGGTTATGAACCTGTCCTTCCAGGAAGTTCTATTTATTTCTGTGCTGAGGTTCAAGTCCCTCGAGCGTGTGGCTCTAAGGGATTTAGATTTACTGAGGTGGAGCATGTCCATTAATTCTGGATTTGACATAGCTTTGTATGTCAAGCATAGATCGCCTCGAAGTAGGCGGTATGCAACTGAGTAGAGCTGGAGTTTTTTTAACCGAGCAACATATGGCATCCGTTTGAGACCCTTGATCCTCTTGGTGAGATACTTTTGGGGTCTTTCTAATTGCTGCAGGTGTCGGGTAAGGTACATCCCAAAAGGGGCATTGTATTCTATAATGGGCCTGATGAGGGATGAATAAAGGGGCACGATTACCTCTCTTGATCTAGATGTGAAACCCTTCGTGACGAGGTGGGCTATGTAGAAGGTCTTTCTAACCACTTTGGCAATGTGGTTTTCAAAGGAGAGATTGCTATCAACTTGGGTCCCCAGTTCCCTAATAACTTTCTCTGTACTTAATGAGTTCTAGTATTCATCTTGCTTAATGATTCATAAATTACTGCATGGAAAATATTCAACTGTTATATTGTAAGTTTGTTTCTGTAGATGAGCCCCGTCATTCTGGGAATTACATTTTAAAACTTTGTTGATAGTGGCTGTGGTGTACTGCTGACATGTTTCTTCTCTATCAAGCCCAGTAAATTTTCTAACTTAATTGGTCAGGGCTGATTATATAACTTCCAGTGATACTACTGTAGTAGTGTACACTGCAGCTGTGATGTCTTACATTCTTTGCATAGTTCAACTTAAATATATTGTAGAGCATTGGTAAAAAACTTAGATATCTGACCAGTACAGTGGTATCCTACACTTATTAAGACCATGGTCTTAAGGCTTTAACAGTACTGAAAGAATAGAACAGGAATTTTGACAAGCTAAATAGCCCAGTGCAATCAACGTACAAGTAAATAAAACCTTGCTTAGTATTTTCCTGGCTGCCATCTCCCAGGCAGCTTACATTTGGTCATAAATGATGTGTTTTTCTGTTAAATGGACACTCTTGCGCATACAGCTCATCTTACATTATTTTTTGCTGTAAAGATGTTGATGACCACCTCACCCTCATCCACGTAAAATAGTGTCCTATAGGCAACTTAGGCAACAGAAACGACCCCTTTCTTTCCCTTTTCATTCTCTTCTGTGATTGCTACTGCGTGTTTGTGCAGTATAATGATGCAGAACATTATGGAGCTTAGTGAACAAGTATGTCCATGACATACCTGTTTACATATGTGTGTGTGTGTGTGTGTGTGTGTGTGTGTGTGTGTGTGTACACTCCGGTATTATGGTCTTTTGCCCTGGTATCCCTAGTCCAATAATAAGGAATTTACCTCTTCTGTCTCTTATATCATGGCTTGATAAATTGGGGAATGGTAAAAGCATCCTAGATACCCCCATAATAGGTTGTGTATGAGTAGGATACTGTTTCTGGACAAATTCCCCACCAAGACTTGGGAAGAAAAGAGAAGCAGTTATTTCTCTCCTTTCAAAACATATATATAGGACAAAAGGCAAATAATCAATATTGACGTAAGGGAAAGTTTGATTTTTCCTTTCTCTCCCAAACAGCATGATAATGAAATTGTATTAACCTCTTGTAGCCCTCATCACTCCTCTATTCCAGATAGGAGAAGCAAAGGAGTAGGGAAAGATATGTGGGAGCCTGTACTATAGTAGTGATCCTGCTGTTTTTGGCAAGTGTACTCAAACAGCTTTATTATGTTCTTCATAAGGATCACTGCTATGTATCATCAATTTTCCATTGGAAAAGTAATAAAATAGCTTCCTTGTTGATGGCCTTACCTCAGAACCTGGAAGGGTGGCACAGCATGCCCTGCAGAACTGCAGCAACAAAGCCTACTGTTCTTCTAGACTGTAAGTCCAGTTTGTAGGTCTTAGAGAAGGTGGCCTCTCACTCTCATACTCTGGCATCTCCCAACTTTCTGTCATAGTTAGGGCCTCATCCTTTTATGTGACACAGCCAAAAAGATGAGAATTTTTTTTAACAAAAGCTGCTGCTGCTGTTGAAGATGGCAGAATTTTTATTTTCCCCTTCTAATAACTTCAAGTTTTTATAACCAAAAACAAGGCAGTTAGCTATTCGTAGAGAGTGTTTACTTTCACAATATTTTGTCACAGACTGATAGTTTCTTTGTGCTGCAGCTTTCCTGCTTTAAAGGTTGCTTTTGCATATTTATCAAAACCAAATGACATTCTTATATCATCTGAGAAAGTTTTTACCACTTCCAGTTGTGCTTTCAGCTCCTCATCTGATGAACTGTACAGTTTTAAATCATCCACAAAAAGAAGACAAATTTTTACACTTTGTTGTTGTCTGGGAGCCAAATTGTAACCATGAACTAATCTGTTAACTAGATAGTTTAGTGGGTTAAGGGCAAGACAAAAGAACAGCGGTGCCAGAGTCACCCTGGAATATCCTCCTTTGAGCTTTTATCCTGGGGATAACAATTTGTCCTTTATCATGGCTTAGCTGCAGGGTGGTTTGCCACTGTTTCATGGTCACTGTAATGTAATAGATCAGTGTAGGGTGTATCTTGCATATCTGTAAGCACACTTTTATCCATGAATGTGGGATACTGTCAAATGCTTTTTTTTGTAATCTATCCATGCCATACTTAGACTCTGCCCCTTTTTACAATTCTCCGTTATGAATTTAAAAACAAACAATCCTTTTTCCATATGACTTGTTACCCTTTTGTTTGTTGCCATGATTTAATTTTCTTTTAAATGAGTATAAACTCTAAGCATCAATTCCATTACATAGTTTATATATCATCGGAAGGCAAGTTATTGGTCTATAGTTAGGGTACCTTGCAGCTTCACTCTTAAGGAGGAATATCATTTTTTCCTGCTGTTAACCAGGCTGGTGTTTGTTCAGGGTATGCATATAAACTTTTAACCAGAAGTTAGGTATTGCATCTGGGCCTGGTGTTGTCCATTCAGGAGGTTTTATTAATTTTTTTCAATCTCTCTGGCTGTTACTTCATCCCATTTCATGTCCTGTATGTTTGAACTTATTATTATTTCCTTTACTTCTTCTATCCATTCAGCATAGTTATGTTCCACATGATCTTCATAGATGTTTCTCCAAAATGTGTCTATTTCTTCTTTTTTTGGTGGTGTTTCTATTTCCCAATTTTCTATAAAACTTTTTGGGTCATCAGTGAATTGCTTATTTTCTACTTTTCCTTTATATTTATCTGCATGTCTTCTAAGATTTTCTGCCTGTGCTGATATCGTTAGTTTATTATTTGCAATAGTGTATGATAGCTCGTGGTGTGGTGTGTTCTAATGCTGTGCATTGCTTTTATCATGTCTAACTTTCTACATATTTTTGTCTTTCTGTTCTCTCTTCTATACTCCTCTAACAGTGACAATTATTATCTTAATTGTTTTATAGTTGTTCCTGTTTAATGCTTATGTTATGGCATTTGATTTCTTCCCTTCCTTTCCCTTATTGCCTTGTTTTTTTTTTTGTGTGGTAAGACTTTACAGTGATGTAGCCTACTTAATTTTGTTATTTTGCTATATCACATGAATTTCTGCTAATAGTCTTGATTACTGTGTTCATTTGTTTATCAGACTTCTAACATTTTGGGTCTTATTGACATTCTGTAATGTATGCCTTTCTTCAATCTTAATGTCTCTCCATCTCTATTAAGTCAAGCACCTCTTCCCCTTGATCTTTTTCTTCTAAACTAAGGGCACATTTTTTTATTTTTTGTTTCCTGTGGGCATTCTACAGAAAGTTCCAGAACAATTTCCTGTGACATATTCTGTTCAGCTGCATCCTGCGTCATCCGTTGCTTTGATATGGGAACTCACTGGCCTATCACTCCACAATATTGACTGCATCAGAGTTGCCACTGTTTCCTGTTCCTTCCCTTGCTGTGCAACTCCAAATGAACTTTTATACTGGTTTCTTATTGAGGTCTCCAGAGCATCTTCATATGGCAACTGATCAGATGCTTCCCATTCCACCTGTTTCTTCTTAATTTGGGGACTCACTGTTCCATCAAGCTGTGACATTACCAGAGTTAGATTTTCTACACCAAGTCCTTCACTTAGCAGGTATTCCATAACTTCAGTTTCTATTTCTTTAACTTCTCCATTACTTATCCTCTTACCTACTTTCCCTCTTTGTTTTCTTGTTTTTTGTATTGTAAAATTTTCCGGATACCTTTCCCTGTATTCCTCTCTAAATATTTTGGTGCTGCTTTTTTGTATTGATTTGTTTTGCTTTTTCCTTTGAATAAAATGGTGCACCATATTAAGTCTCTCTTTGCCATGTCCATATTTCTTCACATGTCTCCTTCTCAACCTGTTTCTCCTTATTTTGGGAACTCATTGTTTCATCATGCTGTGGCATAACCAGTGTTAGACTCTACACTAAATCCTTCACTTTGTAGGTATACCATAACTTCAGCTTCTGTTTAACTTCTACTTCACTAATTTTCCATTCTACATTCCCCAGTGTGATCTTATTTTTGTATTTTTTTAATTTTCCATATCTGGGTGCCTTTGCCTGTAATTCTCTTCAAATATTTTTGGAGGTCCTATTTTTGGTTTGATTAGTTTGGCTTTCTCCTTTGCATAAATATTGCACCATATCAGATCTCTTTTTCTTTCCCATGCCCATGTTTTTTTTAATACCTTTCAAAAATCTCTAGATTTTGTTCTTTATATTTTCACACTTCCTCAGTTGCTTCTTTCTCCAAACTGCCCAAGGTTTCCTGGTCTGTATAATATTTTTCAGTAATATATTGTATTAAACACAAATTTGCATTTGAAGTTTTGTCATTTTTTTCTTGTGCAATTATTTTTCTTTCCCTTAATTTCTGTTGATCTTTTTGAATATTTTCTAACATCAGTAGACCAGTCTGTCATCTTTATGGCTCTTTTTTTGGTCTGTCGACTTTTGTAGATTTCTACTTCCATCTGCAGTGGGGTGCCATCCTCCTCCTGATCCTAGCCTAACCCCATTGTAGGAATGTTTCCGTATCTTAGGGATTCTAAACTGTCATTTTTCCCAGTCCTGGCATGAGTGCACCTACCAGGATTGAGCACTTTTTTTTAATCCTGGGAATTGTTGCACCCAGCTGTCTTTGTTATTTTAACCTACATCTGTCCATGATATATGCTATATAAAATAAAGTCTATGTATCCGTGTAGTGTTGGTAAGATTTTGTAAAAACAGGGTCTGACTCATGAAGGTAGTCAGCAAGACTTTGGGATGAATTCAGTTTCAGCAATAACTGACCTTTGCTTGCTGATTTATCTTTCCATCCAGATAGCGAATGGTGGTGGAGATTGTTTCCTCATGTGGATTCTAGCCAGGGGGTGCATAAGAATTGAGACTGACATATATATGTATTTATTAACCACATTCTCACTAATTAGACTACTTTGAAGACTCTTTCAACCATGCCTCAGGCTACAAGGAAAACAAAATTAGGTACATGACAACATGCAAAAAGTTGCATGCAAATGTCTGCAGTTACATGTATATGGAGAGAATATGGGGCATGAAAATAGAAACTGTACCACTGCTATGCGTGATACAACTTGTGGACAACTCAACAGTATAATGCAAATAAGAAATATTCAGAGTTCTAGAGGAAGGTAACAGAAACTATATCTATGGAATAACAAACCAGAACTGTTTTCATCAATTCACAACTATGGACTTCATTAGAAGCTAAATGAATTTTGTTGCTTTTAACTACACTGACTGGATACATGTCTTTGAAAGGTTTTTTGAAATTAAGTTATGTATTGTTTCTTCAAGAGTTGGTGGACTTTTTCCTTTAAGTTTAGACTTGAATTTATTATTATTGTTCCGTTTGTTTCAACACTTGAAAAGCGGCATGCGACTTAATTGCTAAAATTTTACTGAGGGAGGAGTTTTTTTTTTTTCTTTTTCAGAAGGTCAACCCAAAGCCAAGGCACTCCTTTTTTGACCCATCTGATCCCCTTCCTGTACCTATTTGACCTTTTCATTCTTCCATCATGGCTAGAACTAGGTGATGGAGGGTGAGCCAGTTTGCAGGTCCTGTGGACTGCCGTATCCCATGCTCTCATCAAAGCTCTGCTGTAGCTGCTTTGTCACATGCACAACCTTCAGAACAAGTGGCACATCACCTGCAGCATGGACACAGTTGGCTGTTTATGCTGCATTAGTACATCTGCATTTCTTCAGGTGTTGCCAATGCAGCAAGCATGCTGACTTCTTCTCCCAGGATGGGTGAGTTGGTATCTTCCATTCACTCTCATTCTCTCATGTCCTATCCCCACCCCCCAGTGCCTGTGTTACTAGTCAAATATAAGTCATTCAGGCTGTAGTCAGGGCTTTATCTCCCCTGTGCCACAGGGCTGTGTCAGCATACTTTTTTTGGGGTGTGGGGTTCCTTTGGCTGGGTGTTTTGATCTGCCATGGTAGTGTGGTTCTCCTCAGTCTGTTCTCCCCCACTTCTGTTTGCCAATGGATTGACCACTGTTTTTGTCCTTGCCAGCATGGGGCCGTCAAACCTGTTCATATTAGCATGTGAGTTCCATAGGGAGGAATGGACTTAAGTTGCCACTGCTGATCACAGTGGTTAGGTTTGTTAGTTTGGTTCTTTTGAGATCTTTCTTCCTACACATGCCCAGTAGGTTTGAGGAGGACATTGCAACACTGGACTACTGCTCACTTGTATAAGCAGAATACGTCTGCATGTAGCAACACCTACAGTGAATAGGCAGTTTTGCACATTTCTGCTGTTCTGAAAGGTAAATCAGGCATCCCCACCCCTACCCCTGAGAGATGAGGGAGCAATGTCCTTTCATTTCTCTCCTTCCCCATGCAAGCTCCATGTGTTCACTCCTCCCCCTTTTGCAATCAGTTAGTTCACTTCCACCCATGTTTTATTCGGGTTAAGTCCTGAAAATAGTTTCAAAGAGATTACAGAATCTCCCTTATCACTTGCCTGGAATCCTAATCCCATTTGTAATCAGGTCTCCAGTCACCAAGGCCTCTTTTTTCTTTCCCTACACTGAAAATAGTTTATTTTGCTTCACAGCCCATTCTGATAGCTCTCCTGTCTCTAACATTTTTACTTCCACCATTTCAGTTTTTCTCTTAGTCTGTACTGGTTGCTTTACTCTCATGGAGTATGCAAGCTTTCCCCATCCTTCTTGTGCTTTTGCTACAAGACCACTCGCAATTATTTGGACTTCATTGCACTTAGCTTTTCCTTATGGCTTAGAATTCCTCCCTGTCCATTTTTCTCTTACTTAGTTTGCTGTGCTGGTTCCTGTCCGGACACTTCTTTCTGTTTCCCCCTTATCATTTGTCACTACACTTTTCAGTTTTCATTCCACACCAGCTTCCTTATCTTCTTTATCATGACTGCATCTCTGACCTTGCTTCATCACATTATTTTGTGTTAACCCATTTGCTTGTATTCCACTGACAATTTCTGCCAATGTTTTTTCACATTTTTCCTTGCTCTCAGTAACTTGGTGTCTTGTTGGTAATAGTTAGCCATTCTTCACTCATTACCCCTTCCTCTACCTGGTTGTTCCAGTACCAAGACTGTTAATCGAATGTCTGTCTCCTTGGATCATTCAGGTCACCTTCCTCTGCACAGTGGAAGAAGGCATGCATTTTAGCCATATTTGACTATATTTCACATGCTTTTTTTTTTGTCTTTATTTACTTTGTGTATGGACCTAGCTCTGTAACTTGTAGTGCTTATGGAAGACTTACAATGAGATGGTTGAAGCAGTTAGTGACTGGTAGCCACCTCGCCAGCAAGTCCCAAGAGCATTTATTGAACTGACTTTTCTGAATAAAAGTGACGAACGTATGCCTGTTGAATAATATCTGTTTATTGATGAAAAGACACCAACAGTGTACTTATTAAAGTTTACTAAGAAATGCTTTGATTACACTTTGCCAGTAACAGTTGTGGGGAAAATAGGCTTTAGTCAGTTAGTCTGATTGAGCCAAGTCAGTCCTTGCGTTCTGAGAAGAAGGTAACACAACTGCCAGTAGTTTGAATGTTCTTATGTTATATGTCAGTTCCAAGTAAAAAAGAAAAGTACATGACACCAATAAGCACTTTGCAGCAGTCATTTGGGTCAGTGCTGAGAATGTGCCCCTCATAGAGCGGTTCACAGTGTAAAGGTGTATTAAGAAGATTAATGCAGAAAGGAGATTTGTTTAAGAATGGTGTAAAACACATCGTTTTTCATGTTATAGGCTGTGGTTACTTCAGTAGCCCATGAGGGGAGCTCATAGCTAAGTAATGGGGAGCTTCAAACACAGGAATAATAATAATAATGATGATGATGATGAGAGAATGAGCCAGTGCCATTAGCTGGACAAATAGTCAAGCATTGATCTTACTTAGGCATTTTTGGTTGAGAGATGCCCGCCTTGCCAGACAGTTTCTTCTAAGTTGTTGTGCATTTCTGGCATATGTAGCGATTACCTGTGATGAACTTTATTAGGGATGAAATGTACACGTGGATAAGTGAAAAATAAGAGGAGATGGCATGCTAGAATGAAGAGGATTCATACAAGGGTATCTTGACTTTTATGGGCGTGCATTTATTTAAGATTAAGTAGTAATGGGCTGCTGCTTTCAGGATTTTTTTTTTAGGAATGAAAGCTCACTGTCATGGTCATTTCCTCATACATTAAACACATTGCCACATGGGTGATGTATGTTATGGCTTCTTAAACTAGTTAGAATGCACATTTAACAACAGTGTAGGCCCCTCAAGTCTAAGGCCCTGTGATTTTTTTCACTCTGTATTTATCCTGTAATCACATTCTTTTGTTTAGTGATCACACTGTCAGTTGAAGATGTATTTAAGTTCTTTCTGTTCATAGCAAAGGGAACAGTAGATAATTCTGTCTGATTGACTGGAGAGAATAGCAAAAATGCCTTTTCTGAGTATAGAGGACATAGTATCTATCAAATATTTCATACCTTTCACGCTGCAGAGGTAACTGAATTATTCACCACAAGATTACACTTAAAAAACAAATTTCTTTAAAATGCATCACATACTGCAGGCTGCACGTAACTCCATGACTTGTGGGGGTGTTTGGATAACTGTGCAGAGCTGCCCTTTTCAATAAAACAATTTGACTAGGATATCACACATTTTCCATGTTTTGCTCTTACTTTTATTGAGTAAGAAATGTGTTTCACAGTAAAACAGTTATCCATCTGTATACTTCTATCGCTGCTGCTGTTCAATAGAGCATATTTTTCCTTTGATTTCAGAATTTTAGTAGTAACAGACTGAGATTTAAAAATAAGAATGAGAAATAATAATGAAACTAGTGTCACATTAACTGCAGTTATGAGCAGTGTTTTGAACCATATGCAGATTTTTGGTAGGCTTCTGTCATAGCAAGAAGAGTCAGATGTTCACAAATTGCATGCACTGGTTGGGATTCCCTCATTCATAGTGGATGCCATACTTTTGGGTTTGTGGGTAGTTATTGGGCAGTTGGTCCAGAAGACCATTGAGCAGCCTAGCCCAGAGTCCCAATTGCCTAGGGAACTGTCTTGTTAAATGGCTTGGTCAGTTTCACATAGTAGGCAATCAGAAGCTGAGGGAATCAAAACCTGGATTGCAGAAAGCAGTTTAACAGATTATTGATTTAATCTTCAGTGCTGTTTTCTACTTCTGAAATGCTCTGCCAGTAGGTTTGCCCTCAAGTATGTACAATCTTCCTTATTATACCTTCTAGCCCTTGGCCAGGTTGATGTAGCTGATAAAGTCCTGATCATTCATGAGCTACAACAGAAGGGCATACATTCTGTAGGAGTAAATTGGTCCAAACTGCAGAATACAGCCTGGTTATAGGAGATCCATGTATCATAATCTTCTAGAAGATGATTCAAAAACAGTTATGAAGTCATTAGCAGTAAGATTTCTTAAATCTATGAACTGCATCAGTTCAGCCTCAGTTAACCTAATGTGAGAAATGGTAGTCTAGAGTGAATCAGATACTGATTCCACCATGATCTCGAATGTGATCCCTTTAAGTTGGAGCAATCTTTAGTAGTTTAAAGTTTCAGTAATGCTTCAAAACCATCTTTTGTCTTTTGAGTCTTCCTTCATTAATATTTTCAGTTGGTTTGTTTTTTTTTCCTAGTTTAGCCTGTCTAGCTGATTTTCATTTGGACAGTAATTTAGCAGCTATTAAAGGGTAGAAATAGGATAGATATCATTACAGAATCTTTGACAGAGTGCATCATGTATTCTTATTTTTGTAAGAAATGGAAGATAAAGTTTCTCCTTTGTGTTCAGTTACTGCAACAACTAGATTCATAGAGAATACAAGATACTTTCTGCTCAATACTTCCACCTCCAGCTGGTCTTTTCCTGACTTGAATTCACTTCCAGATTTCATGTTGCTGGAATCTCAGGTAGAAAATAAACTTTTTATAGCCACATACCAGGAAGTAAACTGTGCAAAAGCTTTGCACACTGGTCATTGAAGCCTAGAATGGTCGAAAGCTCTAGGTTCTGTTCGTTCACCAGAAGCTTTGATTTGTGTTCAAATGCTTGCATTGCAACATAAGGGAAGTGCTGCACTGACTCCATCCTTTAGAAGTGACTGGAACCAAGATCCTGTCTGCCTGGTAATCCCCTGTAGTATTTATCAAAAAGACCTTGGGAATATTTACTTATATTTCAGTAGTTCATTCATCTGACACACGTTTATTTCTGGAAATTCAGTACATTACACATCTGATGTACTTTTTTAACGTGACCATAGTTTATTATGTACCATTTCTAGAACCTTGATGACTGCGTCTTACGTGCTCTACATCTTATAAACCTATGCATCTTTTGTCTATATCTGTAAGGAACCTTGGGATAATATCTGTAAAAGAAATTATCTAAATTTAATTTTTCTGTTTCTGGCATATAAAAAGACGACCCAGTTAACCCTAGTCAGATTTCCTCTGACCCAGAAACTGAACTCACTGGCCTTCAAAAACCCTAAACAAGATAAATTATGAATTCATATCTTGGTTTAATTGATACTGCGGAGGTGGTGCTGCAGTAGCGTTGTCGCCTCACAGTAAGACGTTGTCCTGTTCATTTCTCAGCTAAAGCGTCTTCTGTGTGCAGACATGCATGAATGGGCGTACCTTTGTTGAAGGTTGTGTGTCAGAGCTGGCAACTCGGCACATAAAAATCTACTGCCAATCATTAGCGGACCGGAGTTCCGCTGTGGCGACCCCTAACTAGGAAAAGCCGAAAGACACAACAACATCTTGGTTTAATTGCTCCAAGTATGTTGGATTTCTAATACCATGATGGCAGGTGGGCCCTATTACTAAGTCAGGCTATGATTAAAGTTTATGGAATTAGTATTGTTTCAGTCTTTCATGTTTGCCAGGAGTGCTCGTCTCAGCACCCACAATGTGCCCAGAATTGCCTTCTCCTGTAATTTATATGGGGGGTTACATGCACTGGTAGCATATCGAAGTACAGCTGTGAATTCTTAATTAGACCGATTGCTCCTGGTGCAATTGGAACTGTCTGGGTTTGTTTATTACACATTGCTCTCATTTGTATCTGCAAATCCTGATCTTTAATGATTTCATGTCTGCAAGACACTGTAATCACTGGTGTAACAATTTCAGTGATCAGTGTTACTTTTGTCTTTTTTCAAGGACTACTATGTATAGTTTGTTGGTAGTGGGTGGTCCCATGTCATATACACTTCATTGTTCACTGTAATCCTTTGTGATTTGTGTTTCCAGTGATTCTCAGTTACTTCCATATTGTAGTGTTTGCACAATCCCCAATACAACAGTCTTGTCACATTACTGTGCCTTTCAGTATATAGGCTCACCGCCATGAGTGTGCACACACCTAGCAACAAGATGTGTGACTGTTTCCAGTTCTTTTTTGCAGAACCTGCATTTAGCTGTTTCTCCCACATTTTCAGTGGATTTTGAAAAGCAGTGAATATATAGTCGACTGTCCTGGGTTGCCATTAGCCTTTCATGTTTTGGTTTCAGTTCACCTCTCCTTAATCATTCCTGTGTCAAATCCTGGGCAACATGAAGTTGTTCCAGGAGATCTCTGTGCTTGACACTATATATTTATGTTTTTTCCACATTACTTTTCTTATCTCATTTGATCCTTCTTGTATTTCTTTCATTTTTTGGTACATTCATTTGCTGACTGATTTTTTTCTACTTTTGGCTTGATTTCTGTTCCCGCTTGACATCAAAATGCTTCTGCAAAACTAAACAAATATGTCACTTTAAGATGACTTCTCATGTTTTAAAACTTTCATTCTGTTTCAATATGATGAGGTCAGCAGGTGTGTATGCATTTCCCCATTTTGAGGCAGCCCATACCTCCTTCAGAGAGAGAAATGCATAATCTTGGTGTACACTGATGTTATGTATCATTTGATAAGCATGAAGCAATTTTCTTGTTTTCGTATCCAATTGATCCATTACTATTTTGGGAAAGTCAGATTCCGCGGTGGTGCAGCAGTAGCATTGTTGCCTCACAGCAAGAGGTTCTCCCGTTCGATTCTCAGCTAGTGTGCGGGGAGTGCCTTCTGTGTGGAGTCTGCATGTCCTCCCCGTGGGTCGAGTGGCATTCCGAAAGACATGCGTAAATGGGCATGCCTTCATTGAAGGTTGGGCATCAAGCTGGCAACTCGACACCGTGAAAATCTACTGCCAATCATTAGCAGACTGGAGTTCGGCTGTGGTGACCCCTAACCAGGAAAAGCCGAAAGACAACAACTATTTTGGGACACTCAGTCATTCCAAAGTTGTTAGAACAGGAAGAGCAGATTGATTTATAGCTTGGACTTTATTCCTAGATGTCAAGGCAGTTATCTATATCAGTTTTAGTCTTCTGAAGTATTCCTTACTGAGCTTTATTGACATTTATTCATATTTTATTTATCTATTCCCAGATACTTATTACAGTCCTTCCTACTCAAGTTGCTTAAATCCCATTTCTGTCCCAGGTTAATATTTTCTTAATGCTGCAGCTTTCTTGTTTTAAATGTTGCTTTTGCACATTTATCAAGACCAATTATCATTCTTATGTATGTATATATATATATATATATATATATATATATATATATATATATAAAACCATTTGTAGTTAGGATTCCAACTCATCATCTGATGAGCCATACAGTTTTAAGTCATCCACAAAAATAGATGAAAAATGTTTAAATAAGCATGTTTTCTGGTATCCATATTATATCCCATAGCCTATTCTGTTAAGTAAATGACTTTAAGGGTTAAGGGCAAGGAAAAAAAATGGTGACACAGAATCACCATAGCATATCCCGCTTTGAATTTTTATCCCCGGGATAATAATTTACCTTTTGTCATAGCTGAACTGCGAAGTAGTTTGCCACTGTTTCATTGTCACTGTAATGTAGTTGATTGTAGGGTGTATCTTGTACATCTGTAAGCAGTCCTTCACCCATGATTATAGGATGCTGTCAAATGTTTATTCTATCCCTGTCATACTTAAATTACTCCCCTTTTTGCAATTCTGTATTATGGCTTTATTTAGCAACAGATGATCCTTTGCTCCATATAACTTTCTTTTGTTACCATTTTTTTCAATTGCCATAATTGAATATTTTTCTTAATGACTATAAACTCTGTCTACATGAATTCCAGGATATAATTTGTATATTGATAGAAGGCAAGTTACTGGTCTATAGTTCTATGTATAGGTGTTGCACATTCACTCGCGAAGAGGAGTTTGCTTTTTCTGTTGTTAACCAGGCTGGTGTCCAGGATGAGCACATAAGTAATTCTTATTTTGAGCTAAATCTGTATGTAAAGATGTTAATGCTTTTATCCAGAAGTTAGGTACTGGGGTTTTCACTTAGGAGCGTTTCTTAATTTTGTCTAAATTTGTCTGACCTTGACTTCATCCCATTTAATTTCCTATACATTACAGCACCTTACTTTTCTTTTACTTCTTCAGTCCATTCATCATCTTTTTGTCCAGTAAGGTCTTCATAAATACTTATCCAAAATGTGCCATGTTCCCTTCCTTGCCTTTGTTACTCTGCATTTTTGCGGTAACAATTTATCCACTATTAGTTTAGGTATATAATAATATAGTCAAAGTATTTCTGTTGTATTACATGAGTTTTTTTAATAGTCTTGTTTACTGTGTTTATATGTTTTACCAATCTTGTCACATGTTGGATTTTATTTACTTTCTGTAATCTATTTCTTTCATCCATCTTAGTGTGTCTATTCACCACTACTAAATCAAGCAGGTCTTCTCTTAAGTCATTTTCTTCTAGACTGAGAATGCCGTCTTTGCTCTCTGTTTCCAATGAGTAGTGTATAGAAAGTTCAAGAAAATCTTTCTGTGACATATTCCCTTCAAGAGCACTCTAATTTGCTGCTCCTTCATGTGGGAACCTATTGGCCCATCACTCTGCAACGTACCTATGTCAGAGTTGCCACTGTATGTTCATAATATTCATCACTGCTGCAGTAGCTTTAAGCTATATGGGTTATATGGGTTATATCCTGCATATGATGTAACACCCAGCCAAGTTCCAAAGCTTCTTGACCGTGGATCAGACTACCAGTCCCGCCGTATGTCCTCCTCCTAGCCACAAAAAAAAAAAAAAAAAGTTAAATAGGCTTTGCCACCACAGCAGGCTAGTAGTTTGCCTCAGTCACAGCTGGGTGATGCTGCTATGGCCATTGTTTGTTCCACAAACCACACTTTTTTCCCCAGATCCCTCTGTTGTAGCACTATAGCTACTATAGACTGAGAGTTAGCCATGTCTTCTGCGGCTTTTGGGTTCTGTCATTAATAACCTTGTTGGCCCCAATTATCTTGTCAAAAAGAAACGGGAAACTAAACGTATATCTACTCCACGAATGTCCTTAGACAGAAGTAATTGACTCGGTCTAGTTTGGTGTTTAATTCAGGCTATTGATCTTTCTCTCACTGTGGAAGTTTGTTTCTCTAAGATTATTTCCAGTATGTGCCAGTGTTTTCAGTTGGAGAACACTGAGGTTTCACAGTCTTACAGAAAATATTAGCTTTGTAGATAAAGGATTTCCAGAACATTCAGCCATTCCTCCAGTTCTGTCAGCTTTGGAGGTTGCGTGTCACTGCCTGCAGTTTTTTCTGATAGTTAAACAGCTGCCCCTAAAAAGGCAGAGAGAGTACAATGTTCTTAACACTTTTAAGTTTTTTTTTTATACACTCTTCCAAACCTGACCTGACAGTTATAGCTTCAGTTAATCCTACTGCTACTAAACATTTAGTTAATTCCAATCCTACTCCATCCATCCTGGTAAGGAAGGGAAGGTTATTGATAAGTATGAGGAAAAAAGTGTATGCTTCAACAACTTGAATTTTGAATTGCCAGGCTAATATTTTAGTTTATTCTAATTATGAAAGTATGAGTGATGTTTTATCTGCAGTTTCTTTTTTTAAGGAAAAATCTGCATTAAACAATTTTGTTTCTTTAGCTGTACAAGTCACTGCTCATTGTCTACTGTACTGTTTGAGGAGCTTTGCTTGGCTGCATTCTCAGAAATTCTCAGATGTAAAAAAATGAGATATTAAATTCTCCTTTGGACATAGATTTAGTTTTTGGTTCCTCTGCTCCAGAGGTGATCAAAAAGTGTGATGAAAAGGGTACGTTTACAGGAATATCTAAGATTTCTCAGCCCTCTTTTTCTATGTTTTCTAAGGGATTCTCTAACCCCTTCATCCAGTTTTGGCAAAAATAAAACAAAATAAACAGTCTCAACAAGCTACAGGTAAACAAACATTTAATAAGAAATAGCAAAGGGGTTCCAAAATGAATTCAGGAAGCATCCAAAACCAAGGACAGTCCCAACAGGTCAGAATGAGGAGACTGTTCAAGAACCCTTGTTTCACACAAATGGGTTCTGAAGATCTTACATCAAGGAACAGTTGGGATTGGGAGGAAATGTTTCCTTTCCATGTTGTACTTCCTCTTCCACCAGATCAAACTTTTCTATTTCCACTTCTCCATCACATGCTGTCCAAAGGAGTGCTAGAACCAGTTCTTTCTTCCCAGTCAGAAAAGGTGTTTATTCAAGGATGATTTTAGGGCTAAAGAAAGAAAATGCTTGGATACCAATTCTGGATCTTTCTTTCCTAAATGTTTGTTAGTGGCCAAGTTCAAAATGGTGTTATCTGACAATCTGTTCTCTCTCCTTCCTCATTCAAGTTTCCTGGTAATACTACATTTAAAAAAGCACATTGTTGCATCCCTATTCATCCATGCTTCAGGTGTGTGTATGCCTATATCATATTATCATTTCTCTGCCTTATTTTGGTCTATCCACTGTACTAAGTGTGTTCACAAAGTGTCTAGCTTCAGTTATAGCTCATTGCAGGCTACATGATATCTACATTTTCCCATATTTAGATAGCTTTCTTATCTTTATAGAGTCTTTCTCAAAGTGTCAGAATCTCTCACCTTGGGTGAAAGATCGCTTTTTCAAGCTGGGGTTCCAACAAAACTTTTAAAAGTCATTTTTGACTCCTCCACACTGGATTGTGTTCCTGGGGTTTCATGTGGACACCTCAGTTCAAAGAGCTTTTCTTTCAGGAAAAAAATTGTTCTGTATCTAGATATGTTCCTAAGGTTTTCTATGCAGACTTCGGTCACTGCAAGGGAGTACCTCAGGATTCTGGATCTCATGACATGTAGGATTCTCATGATACTCCTGGCAAGACTTCACATGAAAATTTTACATTGGTATCTGAAGTCTCTCTGATCCCAAAACCAACATCCTTTGTCTTTTCCAATCCCAGTACTTGGGTTTGCTAGAAGAGAAATCACTTGGAGACAGCAAATTTCCCTAAATCCAGGATTCCCCTTATGCCTCCATGCTCCAAAGCAGTTGGTCACCACAAATGCCTTGGACTTAGCTTGGGGAATGCTGTCAGGAGGAGTAAAAGTGCAACATATGTGGGACACCAAGAGCAGATGCAAGCACATAAATGTAAGAGATGTTTTCCCTGGTCAAGGCACTCAGCTCTCTGAGTCATATTTGGTCCTCAGGACCTCTTCACATTGTTACAGGCAATACCACAGTCATGTGGTACATCAACAAGCAAGGGGGAATCGGACTGTACCCTTTTTGCAGAGTAGTAGTGTTAGCTTGGCATATAGTGTCACAACACAGTCTCACTCTTCCTACTTTCCGTCTGAGCAAAATTGTGTGGCAGACAAGCTGAGCAGTTTAAGTGCAGACTCTCTCAAATGGAAACTAGATCAGGGGGTCTTCCAAGATTTGAACCATCTGTGGGAAGTTCTTCAAGTAGACCTGTTTGTCAGCTGATTTAAAGGAACTCCGGGACTTCATGCAAAAAGGCCTGGAGGACAATTATCGTTTCTTTTCCGTGGACAGGAATGTTCCTCTCTTCTTTTCCACTGATAGGCAGGGAGCTTCTGCCTAAGCAACAGCGGTTCTCCCTTCTTTTGGAAGTGGCCACTGGCAGTTACCATAAGCTTACTCACAGAATGGATCTACTCTCAGAAGATCAGGGTGTTTGTGATGCCCCAACCCCAATCAACTTCAAATGACTGCCTGGATGGTAAGATTTTAATTCCCTTTAGGCACTTGTTTACTGAGGATAGGCAGCAGGTACTAATGAAAGCAAGAAAGCCTGCTACTATAAAATCATAATGGAAAAATATTTCTAGTTGGTGACAACATAACCTGTACCCATTCAGAGCTAGTTGTTCTCTAGGGTTTTATAATGTTTGTGTGAGTTACTGTCCTATGGCTTTTCTTACTCTTTTATCAAGGTTAATTTATCAGCCTTTTCAGCATGTCTGCTCATGGATCCTTCTCTTTCAATGCATTCTAATGTCAGAATGTTTTTGAAATGGGTTTTGCAAAAGAGGTCTCCAAGAAAACTGGTGGCCCCTCCTTTGGTTCTTAATTTTGTGTTAGAGAAGCTAATATTTGCTCTATTTGAACCAACTAACCTGGCTGACTTAAGGTTGTTAACATGGAAAGCAGTTTTACTGATTGCTCTGACCCCTGTAAAAAGGGTATCTGAGTTTCAAGTTCTTATAAGCCAACCCTGTCTTATTTTCCACAGAGACGAGGTTCCTTTGAGAACTAATCCTTTTATGACTAAAGTGGTATCTGAGTTTACTTTAAGCAAAAATATTCAACTCTCCATTTTCTTTCCTGAACCAAAAAATGAGGGAGAGAGAATTCTCCATATCTTGGATGTCCACAGCCAACTCTAGAACTAGCTTGACAGAACTAAATCTTTCAGATCTTTAGATCATTTGTTCATTTTTTGTGAAGGCAAGTGGAAGGAACAAACTGTGTCAAAACAAGCTATTTCCACATTGTTGTCTAATGCTATTACTTTTTATTATACAATGAAACATCATAAATATTCAAAAACTAACACACTGATTGGTCAGCCCAACCAGCGTTCCCATTGAGCGACCGCACTTTCCTGTCATCATATGTGAAAGAAATCGTCTACGCTGAATACTTTTAGATGGAGAAGGTGTTCGCAAGCTATTGTCTCAGCCGTGATGTTCTACATACAAGAAAAATCAGGTATAAAAAAAAAAATCAAAACATAACTCATTTTTCTTGTATGCATAACATTGCGTCTGGCATAGTAGCTTGAGAACAACTTCTCCATCTAAAAGTATTCAACGCAGACGACCTCACAAACTTTAAACACCAGACAGCATTTCCAAAAACAAGAAAAGCAGTTAAAAGTGATTACATACAGAAACTCACAACTACATAACAATGCTGTAATAAACTAGTTTTCCTGCTTAGGGACTGTATATACTGCTTGTTCATGTGATTTCCAAGGAACTATAAATACGAAAGCTTGTATCCCTCATTTAACAAAGAAGTGCCAATTTTAAACTGTAGATAAAAGTTTAAATTTGATGTGGGAGGTTACTGCTGTTAGCACAAGCGTAACTGCAGAGAGGGCAGTGATAAGGACGCTCTCCTCTTTCACTACGCCGATGCACAGTCACACCATATTGTCGTAACATTAACACAAAGTAAAAACCTACCAGAAATTTTCAAACTAGAAAATCTATCAAAGAGATATACAAACCAATCTTTAAGAGCAACAGCAATAACCTTGCTTTCACAATTAGGATTGGAAGCACAAAAATTAATGGCATTACAGGACATAAAAATGAAACATTGCTATGCTGCCATTACCGGCCATCACTAGATGAATTCAAAACATGGGGAAAATAATCTCTGGAACACAACTTCAAACACCAGAAAAATCCAATAAATGAAGATAATAATAATAATAATAATAATAAAACGGACAATGAACCAAAAAAAAATTAAACTCCATAACTTAGAGGCTCCAAACTTTGAAAATACATCAGAAACTTCACAAACCAAAGAAAAATAAATTACGAAACAGTAAATGTCTACAACATACAAACTTAAGAAAGTAAGCAAATTTATGCTTATATATAACTTAAACCTTAAAAAAATAAAATATTTACATAACTAGCTATAAACACAATATCTTATTACAGGTACTTCACTAAGAATAACGTAATCCAACATCTGAAGACAGAGACAAATCAGAAGCAGTATAGAAATATAATAGAAACTACAACAGGAAAACATAGCAAAAGCTTTAAAAATGTATTTACTTGTATGTAATTCTCTTTTTATGTTTCTTGAAAAATTAATAATAACTTGTATTTAAATAAAAAAAAATAAAATAAACTTGAACTAAAAGTCTGGAATTATTTTCACTCAGCAAAAGTGGAAGAACACAAAATAAAATGAACAGAAACCTAAATAACAACAACAAAAACACAACACTAAACTAACACCAATGCATAATAACAGTAGCCTATGGCTGGGTGCGGATAATGCTGGATTTACCAATGGTTTGGTCATGAGGGTGAAGCCCGAGTGACCAAACAAAGTCAGTCATGGGTAAATCCAGCATTACCCACACTCAACCATGGATTATTGCTATATTATACTCACCACAACTATTCCAGGCAGACTCAAGGTCCATTCTACCAGGGCCTTGGCTTCATCTATGGCTTTTTGGAAAGGGTTGCATTCTAAAAGTATTCTAGAAGAAACATCTTGGTCCTGTGTATATACTTTTTTAAAGCATTACATCTTGATTTCTTTTCTAGGTCTAGATCAGGCATTATGAGGGGCTTCTAGTCAGATGTTCTTCGTTCCACATTGCTGCAGTCCTAACTATTGGGTAGTCCGCTGTCCAGTAATACCAGTATATGGGATCGGTCGTCAGGGCGCATTAGACTGGCGTCAGTACGTCAGGGTACTAATGCGCATGACCGACGCCATATCCTCAGTCTTTGCCGCATGGTCCGATGCAGAAGCTTTGTGCAGGTTGGCGTTCTGAAATTTTCTGAAGCCGGAGTTTCAGACCGAATCAGAGTTGGCTAAGTACCCCGTTGGGGAACATTTTGGTTTTTTCTTGCCTCAGTATTTAACCGGATGTCAGAAAAGTGAATAACTGTATTTCTTGTGGGAAACAGATACCTCATAGGGATTACCATACCTTGTGTATACCTTGTTTAGGGCCTGAGCACGGCGTTGTTGGATGCCGCTCTTGTGCTAGGTTTAACAAACGCACTATTAAGAGAAGGTTAGACTGTGCCAGGTTAGTGTTTGGGAAGCGTTGCAATTATAAAATGCCGTCGGATGTTCCGACGCCCGCCTTCGTCAAAAGCGCAAGGACAAAACAGCGAAGCCTAGGGTTGATGAACCGGCAGTCCCGGACGCCGGTTCTTTAGAAGGCTCAGTGGAGCCAGAGGTTTTGCCAGGAGTTTCTTTGGAGTCTCAGGCAGAGACTTTACTGTTACAGGATGTGCCTTCTCAGGAAGTAGGCCAGGCTGAGGGGGCTTCTCAGGTAACTGTTCTTCCCTCTCTTCCTAAGGTAGTTAGAGCCTCTCCTCCTGTTTCAAAAACTTCTTTGAGAGGTAGGCCAAGTTTAGCTTCAGTGGGGGCTTCTCCTAGCACTTCAGGCTCTGTGCCTAAGAAACATATGCTTAAAATGGCAGACGATTTGATTACTATGATTAGAGGCTCTATGCCCCCCCCTGATGAGGCCTAGGGTGGAGCCTGAGTTTGAAAGTTTTGAACAGTGTTCAGAGGCTTCTGAGTCTTCTGCGGAAGATTTGCCGGAGTTCCCTCCTTATTCTGATTCTGATGTGGATGATTCCACTCCTACAGCTTCTCCTCCTGAGGATTTCTCATTTTCAGAGACTCTGCATTCCATGAGGGAGCACTTTAAATGGGAAGGCCAGGATTACTCTGATTCCAGGAAAAGGCTTAGGGAATTCTTGTTTTTACCCCAGCATAGGCCCTTAGCTATACCTCCTGTGTTGAATGTGGTGGAAGATGTTTTGCAGAGGCTTCCTGAACCCTGATTCTTTGCCTCCTGCTCCTGTTAAACCTGATAGGTACTATAGGGTGCCTGAAGCTCATAAGTATCTTTTAAGAGTCCTAGGGCAGACCCGGAAACTGTTTCTCAGGGACCTAAAGGTGTTAAGGCCTCTGTGGTTAAAAACCCTGTTCCCACTGATAAAGAGGCAAGGGCTTTGGATAGATGGGGAAAGAAAGTGTATACTTCTTCCACTTTAGCCATGAGGGCGTTGAATTGTCAGTTTCACATGCTAAAATATCAAAATTATCTCCTTTCACAATTGAAATCTAAGGTGGATGCTTTGGCGGAAGGTATTGAGTGTAAAGAGTTGCTGGATTTAGTTCATGTGTCTGAACAAGTGGGTAAGCATTCTTTGCAATGTGGTTTTGATGCTGTACAGGCCTCCTCGAGGGTGGCTGCCACTAGTTCTGTTCTTCGCAGGCATGCCTGGTTGAGGGATCAGAATTTAGCTGAGCATGTTAAGACAAGGATTTTGGATGCTCCTTTACAGTCGGATGTGTTGTTTGGTTCGCCTGTTGAAGCAGTTTTAAAGAAAATGGAGGACAAAGCTAAGTCTATGCAAACTGTTAAAGATTTTTGCAGGTGCAGCCACGAAGTTTAGTAGAAATTGGCCTACTAAGGGTTGGACATATCCTGCTTATGATTCCCAGTCTAGGGGTAGGTCTAGCAGAGCTCAAGGTTCTTTTAGGCCTAGAACAGGAGTTCACCTGCTCAGACTTCTGGTGAGGGCAGGGGTCAGTCCTTAAACAGACCCAATGACCTGCCTTTTCAGCTGCCAGTAGATTCTCGTCTGGCAGCTCCTTTGGGAGGAAGACTGTCTCTTTTCAAAGAAAATTGGGATTTAATTACTCAAGACAGATGGGTGTTGGATATCATTCACCACGGTTACAGGTTTTATTTCCATTTTCCCCTTTCAAAGGCATGCCAGACGTTCCTCCTCCACAAAGGAAAGAGGCTCACAAGCAAATTTCTCTGTTACTCCAAATAGGGGCCATTCAGCCAGTTCCTGTGCCAGAAAGGGGCCTAGGATTTTATTCTGTTCCTAGTACCAAAGAAGGGGAACACGTGGAGACCAATTTTGGATTTATCTATCCTCAACACTTATCTGGACATTCCCAAGTTCAAGATGTTGACGTTACAACAGCTTTTACCTCTGCTGGGCAAAGATCACTGGATGGTAACTTTAGATCTCAACCTTCATGTGCCTATAAGACTAAGTTGCAGGAAGTATCTGCTGGAAATTCTCATTATCAGTTCTCTGCATTGCCCTTTGGCTTATCTACTGCGCCCAGAGTATTCACAAAGGTTCTGGCTCCAGTGATAGCTTACTTCAGGCTACAAGGAATTCAGATCTATCCTTACTTGGACGACTGCCTGATTCTGGCTCAAGAAAGGAAGACCTTCTACAGCATCTGGAATTTGTTATAGCAGTGCTAAGATGCCTAGGGTATTCTGTGAGCGAAATAAAGTCCAGTCTAGTACCCTCTCAAGACATGTGCTTTCTGGGTGTGAGACTGAATACAGCAGCCCAGATGGCCTTTTAACCCCGGACAAACAACAGAGTCTATCACTTTACTTCCATCAACTATCTCATCAGTCCGTGCTGACTGCAAGGACAGTCCTTCAAGCATTAGGGTTCATGGCATCTTGTATTCTGGTGCTTCCCAATGCCAAACTGCATATGAGGAAACTACAATGGTATCTCAAAAATGTATGGACACAGCACTGCCAGGATTTGGACACTGTCATTCAAATAATACCTTGCCTTCAAAAAGAATTTTTGTGGTGGGCTCAGGAATGTCACCTAAACAAGGGACTCTCTGTGAGTCAGATTTTAACGACAGATGCCTCGGACATTGCTTGGGGAGCTCATCTAAATGGAAAGTGGATACAAGACAAGTGGCCTGCCAGACTACAGCATCTACATATCAACATGAAGGAGATATTAGCAGTCCAGTTTGCATTAATGGCTTTCAAGGAGATGTTCTTCGTCTTCCATTGCTGCAGTCCTTAGAATACCAGAGTAAGGCTGGCTGTCGGTCATGTGCGCCTTAGACTGACGTCAGTACGTCAGGGTACTAATGCGCATGACCGACGTCATATCCTTAGTCTTTTTTGCCGCATGGTCCGATGCAGAAGCAGTTTTGCGAGTGCAGGTTGGCGTTCTGAGATATTTCCAAACCGGAGTTTCAGACCGAATCAGAGTTGGCAACATTTTGTTTTTCTTGCCTCAGTATTTAACGGATGTCAGAAAAAGTGAATAACTGTATTTAAACAGATACCATAAGGATTTCCATACTTTGTGTATACCTTGTTCGTTGTTGGTTCTTGTGCTAGGTTTAACAAGCGCACTATTAAGAGGAGGTTAGACTGTGCCAGGTTAGTGTTTGCTCAGTGGAGCCAGAGGTTTTGCCAGGAGTTTCTATGGAGTCTCCGGCAGAAACTTTACTGTTACAGGATGTACCATCTCAGGAGGCAGGCCAGGCTGAGGGGCTTCTCAGGTAACTATTCTTCCCTCTCTTCCCAAAGTAGTTAGAGCATCTCCTTCTGTTGCTAAAACTTCTTTTAGAGGCCAAGTTCAGCTTCAGTGGGGGGTTCTGTACCTAAGAAACATATGCTTAAAATGGCAGAAGATTTGATTACTATGATTAGAGGTTCTATGGGCCCTCCTGATAGGTGGAACCAGAGTTTGCCAGTTTTGAACAGGGTTCAGAGGCTTCTGAGTCTTCTGGAAGATTTGCAGGAGTATCCTCCTTATTCTGATTCTGATGTGGATGATGCCACCTTCCGGCTTCTCCTCCTGAGGATTTTTCATTTTCAGAGACTCTGCATTCCATGAGGGAGCACTTTAAATGGGAAGGCCAGGATTACTCTGATTCAATTCTTGTTTTACCCCAGCATAGGCCCTTAGCTATACCTCCTGTGTTGACTGTGGTGGAAGATGTTTTTGCAGAGGCTTCCCTGAACCCTGATTCCTTGCCTCCTGCTCCTGTTAAACCTGATAGGTACGCTCATAAGTATTTGTTTAAGAGTCGACCCAGACACTGTTTCTCAAGGGCCTAAAGGTGTTAAAGCCTCTGTGGTTAAAAATCCTGTTCCCACTGACAATGTATACTTCTTCCACTCTAGCCATGAGAGCGTTGAATTGTCAGTTTCACATGCTGAAATATCAAAATTATCTCCTTTCACAATTGAAATCTAAGGTGGATGCTAAGGTATTGAGTGTAAAGAGTTGCTGGATTTGGTTTATGTGTCTGAACAAGTGGGCAAGCATTCTTTGCAATGTGGCTTTGATGCTGTGCAGGCCTCTCGAGGGTGGCTGCCACTAGTTCTGTTCAGGCATGCCTGGTTGAGGGATCAGAATTTAGCTGAGCATGTTAAGACAAGGATTTTGGATGCACCTTTACAGTCTGATGTGTTGTTTGGTTCTGTGGAAGCAGTTTTAAAGAAAATGGAGGACAAAGCTAAGTCTATGCAAACTGTTGTTTAGTAGAAATTGGCCTGCTAAGGGGTGGACATATCCTGCTTATGACTCCCAGTCTAGGCGTGGTAGGGGCAGGGCTCAAGGTTCTTTAGGCCTAGAACAGGAGTTCACCTGCTCAGACTTCTGGTGAGGGCAGGGGTCAGTCCTTTCGTAAACAGACCCAATGACCTGCCTTTTCAGCTGCAGTAGATTCGTCTGGCAGCTCCTTTTTGGGAGGACGACTGTCTCTTTTCAAAGAAAATTGGGATTTAATTACTCAAGACAGATGGGTGTTGGACATCATTCTTACAGGTTTTATTTCCATACAATGCCCCTTTCAAAGGCACCTCCTCCACAAAGAAAAGAGGCTCACAAGCAAGTTTCTCAGTTACTCCAAATGGGGGCCATTCAGCCAGTCCCTGTATCAGAAAGGGGCCTAGGATTTTATTCGTGGAGACCAATTTTGGATTTATCTCTCCTCAACACTTATCTGGACATTCCCAAGTTCAAGATGTTGACGTTACAACAGCTTTTACCTCTGCTGGGCAAAGATCACTGGATGGTAACTTTAGATCCCTATCAGGCTAAGTTGCAGGAAGTATCTAGATTCTCATTATCAGTTCTCTGCATTGCCCTTTGGCTTATCTACTGCGCCCAGAGTATTCACAAAGGTTCTGGCTCCAGTGATAGCTTACTTCAGGCTACAAGGAATTCAAATCTATCCTTACTTAGACGACTGCCTGCTTCTGGCACAAGAAAGGGAAGACCTTCTACAGCATCTGGAATATGTTATAGCAGTGCTAAGATGCCTAGGGTATTCTGTGAACGAAATAAAGTCCAGTCTAGTACCCTCTCAAGACATGTGCTTTCTGGGTGTGAGACTGAATACAGCAGCCCAGATGGCCTTTGGACAAACAAATGAGTCTATCACTTTACTTCCATCACCTATCTCATCAGTCCGTGCTGACTGCAGGGACAGTCCTTCAAGCATTAGGGTTCATGGCATCTAAACTGCATATGAGGAAGTTACAATGGTATCTCAAAATGTATGGACACAGCACTGCCAGGATTTGCACACTGACATTCACATAATACCTTGCCTTCAAAGAGAAGTCAGATTTTAACGACAGATGCCTCGGACATTGCTTGGGGAGCTCATCTAAATGGAAAGTGGATACAAGACAAGTGGCCTGCCAGACTACAGCATCTACATATCAACATGAAGGAGATGTTAGCAGTCCAGTTCGCATTACTGGCTTTCAAGGAGTTACTTCTTCCAGGACAGGTGTTGATTCTAACAGACAACACAACTGTCATGTGGTACATCAACAAGCAAGGGGAACACATTCTTATCCTCTATGCAGGCAAGCAATGATTTTATGGGAGACTGCGCTAAGCTTGCAACTCACTCTTCAGGCAAGGTTTCTGCCAGGAGCACAGAACTCCTTAGCAGATGTGTTAAGCAGACAAATCATGGATCCCCCACGGTGGAAACTGGATCTTCATGTATTTCAGAAATTGACAGTGTCATGGGGAACTCCAGACATAGATCTGTTCGCTTCTCCACTGAACCACAAAGTGGATGCTCTGTCTTTCAGTTGGGAAAACCTTCATGTCCTCTTCTTCCAAAGGTACTATTAAAGGTCAGACAAGACAGGCCAAGGATGATTTTGATAGCTCCAGATTGGCCTCGGCAACACTGGTACCCACTACTCGGAGTCTGGTAACCTCTGATTCCTCATCTGTTATCTCAGAAGGACGGTCATCTGCTCAATGTCAAGCTTCACTCTCTTCATCTAACAGCTCAACTTCCTCAACAAGTTTTAAATGTGATTATGAGTACAAGGAGAGTGTACGCAGCAAAATGGAAGAGATTTTGTACAGCAAAGAATTTGGAGATTTCTGAGCCTAATTTGAGTGTGGCTCTTCAATATCTTGTTATTGGACAAAGGGTTGTCCTTCTCTTCTATTAAGATTCATGCTGCAGCAATTTCAGCTCACTATGATTGTGACCCACCTTTGTTTTCGCATCCTTTGTTCAAGCAGTTTCTTAGAGGGCAAAGAATATAAGACCCCCGTAGAGCTCCTACTCCTGCTTGGGATCTCAATTATGTGTTGGAAAAACTTACTCTACAACCTTTTGAGCCTGCAGCTACTGCTGAATTGAAATACTTGTCATGGAAGACTGCTTTTCTGTTGGCTATTACTTCTGCAAGGAGGGTGTCTGAGTTGCAGGCCCTTGTAGAGCCCTTTTGGTTTTCCATAAGGATAGGGTATCATTAATCCTTCCTTTATGCCTAAGGTGGTTTCTAGTGTGGCTTTAAACCAAACTATTCATTTGCTGCAGACCCTCAAAATAATTTAGATGTACACAGACAATTGCGTTATTATTTAAGCAGGACTAAGGCTTTTAGGCAGTCTCAGCAGTTGTTTGTTTCTTTTGCTTTGAGTTCACAGGGCAAGCCTGTGTCAAAACAAACTATTTCTAGGTGGATTGGCTTTTGCATTGCATTTTGTTATTCCCATCATGGCAAGGAGATTCCAGCTGGGATTAGGCCTCATTCCACTAGGGCTACTGCCACTTCAACAGCATTTAGCAGCTACTTGGAGTTCTGTGCATACTTTCTCTAAGCATTATCACCTTCCTATCTACTCTAAGTCTAGGGCTGGTTTTGCCACAGCTGTTTTGCAAGGCATGTTGTCAGCTCCTCCTTCTTTATGATTTGCCAGCCTCCCTTACCTCTGCTTTGGGATTCGGACTGCAGCAATGGAAGGCGAAGAACATAGTACAGTTTTGTACCTACCATAAATGTAGATGTTCGAGGATTCATTTGCAGTCCAATTTTCCCTCCCTCCTTCCCCTCTGTGTTTAGGGGTGGTTATGTAGGTGAGTTTACATGCTTCTATTTTTGTATATATTGTACATGTTTTTGGTGCAGGTATTTTGGGCCTTGTCTTTTTAGGGTCTTCTGACATCTAGTACCCTGGCTGGCCAGTCAGTCAGGTCTATGACGACCCGACAGCCTTATACTCTGGACTGGGCGGACTATACCCAATAGTAAGGACTGCAGCAATGGAATCCTCGTACATCTACATTTATGGTAGGTACAAAACTTCTTCCAGGGCAGGTGTTGATTCTAACAGACAACACAACTGTCATGTGGTACATCAACAAACAAGGGGAACACATTCTTACCCATTGTGCAGGCAAGCAATGATTTTATGGTCAGCTTGCAACTAACTCTTCAGGCAAGGTTTCTGCGGGAGCACAGAACTCCTTAGCAGATGTGTTAAGCAGACAAATCATGGATCCCAGTGGAAACTGGATCTTCATGTATTTCAAAAGTTGACAGTGTCCTGGGGAACTCCAGACATAGATCTGTTCGCTTCTCCACTGAACCACCAGCGGCAAAAGTTTGGTTTCATCACACAGCTTGGAAAGTGGATGCTCTTTCTTTCAATTGGAAAAACCTCTGCCTCTTCTTCCAAAGGTGCTTCTAAAGGTCAGACAAGACAAGCCAAGGATGATTTTAATAGCTCCAGATTGGCCTCGGCAGCACTGGTACCCATTACTGAGGAGTCTGGATTCCACATCTGTTGTCTCAGAAGGAAGGTCGTCTGCTCAATGTCAAGCTTCACTCTCTTCATCTAACAGCCTGGCATATTCTGTTTTGAAAGACAGCAGGTCTCAACTTCCTCAACAAGTTTTAAATGTGATTATGGAAGCCAGAAGACCTAGTACAAGGAAAGTGTATGAGAAAAATGGAAGAGATTTTATTTTGGAAATATCTTACTGAGTTATTGGACAAAGGTTTGTCTTTCTCTTCCATTAAGATTCATGACCCCACGTAGAGCTCCTACTCCTGCTTGGGATCTCAATTTTGTGTTGGAGAAACTTACTCTACAACCTTTTGAGCCTGCAGCTACTGCTGAACTGAAATACTTGTCATGGAAGACTGCTTTTTGTTGGCTAGGTGGTTTCTAGTGTGGCTTTAAACCAAACTATTCATTTGCCTACTTTTTATGCAGATCCCCAAAATAAAGGGGAAAAGATTTTGCACACTTTAGATGTGCATTATTATTTGAGCAGGACAAGCCTGTGTCAAAACAAACTATTTCTAGGTGGATTGGTACCATAAATGTAGATGTTCGAGATCATTGCTGAGTCCAATTTACCCTCCCTCCTTCCTTCTCCTTCCATCTCCCAAATGTATTAAGCTAGGGTATTCTACCCATATAGCTAAGGCTACTGCAGCAGTGATCAGTATGCTGAACATAGTACAGTTGTATGAGTAAACTTATAACAGTAGATGTTTGAGTGATCACTGCTGCAGTAGCTAATCCCTTCTTCCCTTACCCTTGTTTTCTGGTTTGTTTATGCCAAGATGTGAACATTTATTTTTTTGTTCCTAGCATGGTCCTTTCAGGTCTCCATCTCCATTTCCCTGTTGTCATGAAAACACTAGAGGACTTGGTGTGCTCAAACATGTCCTTTTAGTCTGCTCAGATAGAGCTTGTTGATAGTTTGAGCATGTGGAAGGTACCCTGAAGCTTTGGAAGTTGCTTGGTATTATATCCTATGCAAGGTATGACCCTTATACCTTAGGCTACTGCAGCAATGATCAATCGAACATCTACTGTTGTAAGCTTACATACACAGATGTACTTTCCTGCTCCTTCCCTTGCTGTGTAGTTACAACTGGACTTTCATACCGGTCTCCTACAGAAGATTCCAAAGCATCAAATTGTGGCAAATCATCTTGAAATGCCTACTGCTCCACCTGTTCTTTAATCTGGTGACCCATAAATCCATCATGCTGTGACATTGCCTGTGTTGCATTCTCCATACTAAGTCTTCAGTTTCTATTTAACTTCTGCCTTACTAATCCTCTTTTCTACAACCCCCCTTTTTTATTTTTTGTATTGTGAAATTTTCCATATGGGGGTGACTTTGCCTAAATTTGTTTTGAAATGTCTTTGGAGCTGCTTTTTTGTCTTGATTGCTTTGGGTTTCTCCTTTGTATAAGTATTGCATTATACCAACTCTCTCTCTCTTTCTCATGCCTAAATTTATTTTTTATAACTTTCAAAAATCTCTGGGTTTTTCTCTCTATATTTTCACACTTCTTTTTCCAGGCAATCCAAAGTTCCTTCATCTGTATATTGATTTTCATAAATCTGTTGTACTAAAGAATACATTTTTCTTTGAAGCTTTTTACAAATTTTATTGTGCCGTTATTTTTCTTTCATCTAATGTATCTATCAATCTTTATAAATATATTTTATCTGGAAATGCTGGGCTTCTTGCACAGTAGTAACACTAGGTAATTTCTTCCGTATCCTCAGTAGTCTGTAGTCTACTTTGTCATCTTTGTTTCTCTTTCTGTGGCCTGTCAGTTTGTGTGTTTTGTGGACTGCTACTTTCTTCTACCACAGAAGGAGGTATCTTTCCCTTGAACATGGCCTGACCCTGCTGTAGTAATATTTGCGCCATGAGGATTCTGCAGTGCCTTTTTTTTTTTTTTTTTTTTTTAAACAGTCCTGGCACCAGTGAGCCTACCACCAGGGTTGGGCACTTTTTTTTTATCCTGGGACCTGTGTTGCCTAGCTGTGTATTTTATTATTTTATTTTTTAACCAACAATTCTCCATGATATATAAAATACAGTCTAAATGTCTGTTGTCTTGATGAGATTTTGAGAAAACAAGGTCCACCACATGAAAGCACTTGCCAAAACCTGAAGATGAATATAGTTTCAGCAGTGCTACTCTCTTCTTGCTGATTTCATCTCTCCATTTGGACCCCTCTTGTAAAGGAAAGTATAAGTGAGTAATTCATATCTTGTCCCTTTTTTAATTTCTCCAAGTTTTTTGGATTTCTAATACCATGACAGGAATGGACCCCATTCCTAAGTCAAAGTATGATTAAAGTTCATGAATTTAATATTATTTCAATATTTGATGTTAGCCAAAAGTGCTCTTCACAGCACCCACAATGTGCCCAGTAATGATTCCTCCAGCAATACATATGGAGTTACATGTATCTGTACCATATCAAAGTATGATTGTGAATTCTTTATTATAAGACCCATTACTCCTACTACTGTTGGAACTGTCTGGGTATCCTTCCATATTTTCCTTGTTTCTGCCTGAAAATCCTGGTATTTTATTACCGTCTCTCCCTGTATGTAATGCATTATAGTCACTGGGTGTAGCAATTTCAATGATCAAGGCTACTTTTGTCTTCTTTTCATGGACTACTAAATCTGGTTTTCTCACATCTATTTTTGAACTGTTGGTAATTGGTGATCCCATGTGATATAAATTAATTTTTAATAATGCTTTGTGGCTCATGTTTCCAGTGCTTTTCAGCTACTTCAGTATTATGATGTATGCACAATCCCCAATGCAACAGTCTTACCACATTATTATGCCTTTCAGTATACAGTCCTTCTGCTGTTCGTATATCACAGCCAGCAACAAGATGTGCAACTGTTTCTAATTCTCTTTTACAAAATCTACATTTGTCTGTTTCATTCACATTTTCAGCGGGCTTTGTAAATCAACGTGTACGTAGTCCACTATCTTGGGCTGCCAATATTAACCTTTTGTCTTTTGGTTTAAATTCACCTCTCCTTAACCATTCCTGATCTACATGAGATTGTTCCTAGAGATTTCTGTACATGCAACTATATTTTTGCATTTTCCACATTTCTTGCATTCTCATCTGATTCTTCACCTTATGTTATTTCTTTTGTTTTTATGAACAGTGGTGGTGTAGTGGTAAGCATTGTTACCTCACAACAAGAGGTACTCCGGTTCAGTTCATGCTTGGGGTGCTTTCTGTGCAGAGTGTGCATGTTCTGCCTGCGGTCGAGTGAGTTTTAAAGATATGCAGGTGTGTGTGTGTGCCTTCTGTGAAGGTTGGGCGCCAGGCTGAGAACTCGACACTATAAAAACTCCACTGCCAATCAATCTGCGGACTGGTGATCCGCTTTGGTGACCCCGAACGGGACAAGCCCAAAGACATTGATTTGTTTTTTTTTGTTTTTTTTGCCACATTCAGTTGCTTCCTGAATTTTATCTTCTTCTGGTTTGATTTCCATTCCTGCTTGACATCAATATTCTTCTGATAAACTAAGCAGGGAAGTCATCTTAGACTTATTCTTCTCTTGTTTTAACACTTTCACTAGATTTGGGTCTTGTGAGGTCAGTAAATATGTATGCAGCCCCATGATTGCAGATCTATTTATGTAATCAGTTTCAAGGAGGCCCATACCTCCTTCACAGTGGGGAATATATAGTCTTGTTATGCACTGATTTTTATAAATCATTTGATGAGCATGAAGCATCTTTCTTGTTTTCCTGTCCAACCTATCCAACACCTTTTGGGGCCAGTCAGTCACTCCAAAACTGTAAGTTAGGACAAGAAGAAGCAAATTGGTTTATAGGTTGGATTTCATTCCTAGATGTCAACACTGTTTTCAGTATTAATTTAAGTCTTCTAAAGTAGTCCTTACTAAGTTTTATTTGCATTTGTGCATGTTTTACTGTTGATCCCTCATCAATTCCCAAATATTTATACAGTCCCTCTTGCTCAAGGTCTTTCAGTTTACATTCTTGTCCTATACTGATGTTTTCTTGGTGCTGCGGCTTTCGTGCTTTAAAGGTTGCTTTGATGAACTATACAGTTTTAAATCATATGCAAAAAGAAAAGACGTTTTTACACTTACTTGTTTTCTGGGAGCCAAATTGTAGCCATGGCCTAATCTGTTAGGCAGGCAGCTTAATGGGTTAAGGGAAAGACAAAAGAGCAGCGATGACAGAGAATCACCCTGGAATATTCCCCTTTGAATTTTTATCCCTGGAATAATAATTTCTCCTTTATCAATGCTTAATTGCAAAGTAGTTTGCCACTGTTTCATGGTCACTGTAATGTAATCAATCAGTGTAGGGTGCATCTTACACATTTTTAAGCACTCTTTTATCCATGAATGTGGGATACTGGGAAATGCTTTTTTGTAGTCTATCCATGCCATACTTTAGATTCTTCCCCTTTTTACAGTTCTCCATTATGACTTTAAAAACAAATGATCCTTTGTTCCATATGACTTTCTTCTATTATCCTTTTGTTCTTTTGCCATGATTGAGTTTTCTTCTAAATGACTATAAACTCTGTAGGCATCAGTTCTACTGTATAGTTTATAATGACCACTCTAGAGGATGATTTTTGGGATGAATGTTATCTACTTAAAACAATGTTTATAGCAAGGGGATACCCATCTACCTTGATTGACAACCTTATATCTGAGATTAGTAATAAATGTAATAATGGTTGGTTTAAACCCATTCTTGGTAGAACTGAAGTCATTAATGGTGTTAATACTAATGACTGTGGTATTGGGAGTCCGAATTTGAATTCCTCTAATATGAATACTATATCTAATGCCTCATTGTATTTTATTGCATCTTTTTGTATTGAGGCTGAAATTGTGCGGGGTATTCTATACAAGAAGTGGGTAGTGCAGAAAGAGGACACCTTTATCAGAAATAAGATACCAGATATGCCTCAACTTTATAAAAAGGGACGGAACCTTAAAAATTTGGTTGAGACTGTTTTGCCCCCTTTACAAAAGGATGAAGGCATGTACAAATGGAGTTCTTGTAGAGTGTGTAAACATGTTAAAGTGACTAATAGTTTTTCCATAGGTAGAAATAAGTATAGAATTAAGGGTAAATATAGCTGTAATGCCACTGGTGTGGTATATTTAGCCCAGTGTCAAAATTGCCCCAGTTCTATATTGATAAAACTGATAGGCACTTTAGAAAGAGAAGATATGAACATTTATATAGCATTAATAGGAAAGAGGTAAACAACGCTTTAGCGAAACATATTATTGAATGTCCTGAGCATTCATTTTTGTTTCTTGTTATTGAACAAATACACGCTAATATTAGATGTGGGCCAGTATCTGTGGAGTTAGAACTTAGAGAATTATGGTGGCAAGTATTAACTAACGCTTACACCTATCCCGGTTTAAATTACAGTTCCATTAAATGTATTTTGAAGCTTAAGGCCTTAAGTAGATGTTAAATGACCAATTTTGTGCTAGTTTTAATATTGTTATATGTTTTAATATACTTGTATATATTTATATGCTTTTATATGTTAATTAATGTAATTAATTAAGTTTTGTTAAAGGGGAAATTAACTTTATGTAGAGTGAAATATGTTCTTGTGATTACATTATGATTTATTGGACAGTATCTTTTTTAAATGTTTTACAGGATATGATGTCATTGATGTGGAGGGTTATTTAAACTAAGTCAGTTAACAACTGTGTTTGTCTGAGGAAGTTTGTGAATATTTACATTCGAAAGCGCTTACAATAAATTGAATTAGTTCTAGTCCAGTGAATGCCCTTTGCCTGTTTGTTTCTTTAAGTTATTTTGTTTGTTTTTTGAAAAATAGTTTATATATCGTCGGAACACAAGTTATTGGTGTATTGCTTTTTATGATAGCTTGCAGGTTTGTTGTTAAATAGCAGCATTGTTTTTCCTGTTGTTAACTGAGCTGGTGTCTTTTCGGTTTATACATATAGATAGTTCTTACTCATGGCTAAATCTTCATGCAAAGATGTTAATACTTTTAGCCAGAAGTTAGGTACTGCATCTGGGCTGGGGTTTACCAGTTAAGAGCTTTTCTTAACTTTGTTTCAATCTCTCTGGCCGTTACTTCATCCCATTTTATAGCCTGTACATTTGAACGACTTATTTTTTTCATTTACTACTTCTATCCATTTAGCACATATGTTATGTTCCACAAGATCTTCATAGATATTTCTCCAAAATGTATCGATTTCTTTCTTTTTTTTTTTTTTGGTGGTGTTTCATTTCCTTTTGCCTTGTTTCCTAACTCTCTATAAATCTTTTTTGGATAATTAATACATTGCTTATTTTATAGTTATCGTTTATATTTATCTACATATCTTCTAAGTTTTTCTGCCTGTGCTGATATTTTTAGTTTATTTTTTGAAATACTGCATGATAAATCCTGATTGGTTATAATACTGCACACTGCTTTTATCATATCTGTCTTTGAGTATTTTTGTTGATCTGTTCCTCCTTCTATACACTTCTAACAGTGACACGTCTTGTCTTAATGGCTTTATAGTTTTCTCTATTTGATACTTCCTTGATGGCATTCAATTTCTCCCCTTCCTTTCCCTTACTGCCCTGTGTTCTTGTGGTAAGATTTTATTTATTAATTTAGCTGCACAGTAATGAATCCTATTTATTTCTGTTATATTGCATGAATCTCTATGAACTGTCTTAATTACTGTGTACATTTGCTTTATCAAACTTCTAACTTTTTGGGTTTTATTGACCTTCTGTAGTCTATTTTTTTCATTGCTCTTAATATACCTGTCCATCTCTATTAAATCAAGCAACTGCTTCTCCATTTCCTGTGAGAATTCTATAGAAAGTTCCAGAGCATCTTCCTGTGCCACATCTTATTCAGTTTGCTTATATATATATTGTACATGTTTGTGGTGCAGGTTGTTTTTTGGACTTGTCTTTTGGGTCTTTGTGTCTTCTGGGTCAGAAAGGCTCGAGAAAATGACGGCGGTCACGCGCCGTCATAGCACCCTAGTACTGGGCGATTGCCAGTCAGTTGCCACCATAGACCGACGCCAGCCTTGCTACTCTGGGGGCCGACTGGGGCCGGACTATACCCAATTGTCAGGACTGCAGCAAGGGAATCCTCGAACATCTACATTTATGGTAGGTACAAAACTGTACTTTTCATCCTGTGTCATCCATTGCTCTTTCACATGGGAACACACTGGCCAATCACTCCACAACATCGACTGAGTCAGAGTTGCCACAGTTTCCTGTTCCTTCCCTTCCTGTCCAACTCCAACTGAACATTTGTACTGCTTTCCAATGGAAGGATCCAAAGTATCTTAATATGGCAATTGATCAGATGTTTCCCACTCCACTGGTTTCTCCTTAATTTGAGTGTCCATTTTTCTTTCCTGCTGCAGTGTTATCTGAGTTAATTCTTTTACACTAAATCATTTACTTCATAGGTAATCCATAACTTCAGTTTCTATTTACAGTCTCCATTACTAATCCAACTGTCTACTTTTCCTCTGTTTTCTTATTTTTTTGTATTGCAAAATTTCCCATGTCTGGATGCTTTTGCCTGTTCTTCAGATATCTTTGGTGATACTCTTTTTGTATTGATTAGTTTTGCTTTCTCCCTTGCAAAAATATTGCACCATATTAAATCTCTTTCCCATGTCCATATTTCTTCTTCAAATGTCTCTTGCTTCTCCTGTTTCTCCTTAAATGGGGGACTTTGTTCCATCATGCTGCGATATAACCTGTGTTAGACATTCTGCACTAAATCCTTCATTTTGCAGGTATTCCATAACTTCAATTTTTTTTAAACTTCTACTTTACTAATCTTCTGTTCTACAGTCCCTCTTTGTGATCTTATTTTTGTTTGTGAAATTTCCCATATCTAGATTCCTTTGCCTGTATTTCTCTTCAAATATCTTTGGGGCTGCTTTTTTGTATTGATTAATTTGGCTTTTTCCTTTACATAAATATTGCACTATATCAGATTTCTTTTTATTTCCCATGTCCATATTTCTTTTTTATACGTTTCAAAAATCTCTAGATATTGTTCTTTGTATTTCCACACTTCCTCAGTTGCTTCTTTTTCCAAACTTCCCAAGGTTTCTTGGTCTGTATAATGTTTTTCACAAATCTGTTACATCAGTGAACGAGACTATTGATTTGAAGCTTCTGACAGTTTTTCTTGTGCAAGTATTTTTTTTTTCTCTTAATCTTTGTGTGTGTCTACTGTCTGGAAATTCTGAGGTTCTTGCATAACAGTACATAACTTCTTCTCTTCAACAGTCCATTCTGTCGTCTTTATGGCTCTTTTCTGGCTTATCGATTGTGATTTTTGTAGACTGCTACTTCCTTCTACAACAGGAGTGGCTATCCTCCCATGGGACTGGCCTGGCCTGATTCTAGCGATGTTTTCTTGTCTTGACAATTCTACACTATCATTTTTTTTCCCATTCCTGGCACCAGTGTGCCTACCCGGGACTAGGTGATTTTTTATCCAGGGTCTTGTGCTTCCAGCTATCTTTTTTATTTTTTAACCCACTACTGTCCATGATGTATGCTATATACAATACAGTGTATGTATCAGTGTCATCTTTGTGAGATTTTGTGAAAAACTGGGTCCACCTTGTGAAGGTACTCTCCAAGACTTGATGAATTCAATTCCAGCAATATTACTGTCATTTGCTTGCTGATGTATCATCTCTCCATTTGCCATACATAACCTCCTATCTCCATAAGGCCCATGAAAGATTTCTAATATAATTATTGAAGTAGCCATGAAAGAAAACTAACATTTCTGGTGGGTGATTTAAACTATCCATTGATTTGCTGGAGCACCGATAAAATAATAGCTGGATACAACCAAAGATTTCTAGATTAGATGAAGTCATGTCTCCCTTGTACAAACCATTAATAGCCACTTTACTGTGGATCAAATTGTCTTCACCTCATATATTTTAGTAGCATTTATCATACTGTTTGATGACTGTTTCATTTTGCAGCTCACAAACCAAAATGAAAACATTGTAATTGTACTTCACTTTTACTGCCATTTGCTATTTGACTCTAATTTTTAATTTTAAGTATTAGAATTGCATATTTATCAGAAGCAGTTTCATTTTTTCCAGTTGATGAACTGAGCAGCTTAACTTCTTCAATTACTAAGTAGCAACTATGGATGAAATGTCAAAGATAATTTGTTTCCCCTCTTCTAAGGTTTTTTTTTTCTGGCTGTGGAATAGTCTTTCCTGCATGCCTCTCAGATTCTTAATGCAGGAATTCTAGACAAAACCAAAACTGATGGGGAGACAAATGCCCAAAATCATGGACAGATTTTAAATGCTGCACATGTAAACTTAGATAGTTGCTAGAATAACAGATTTTTCCTTAGCATGCATTTTTGAAGGACATAAAGTCTGAAATGCAATTATCTGTCATCATTTAGAGAATTTGATCGTCAGTGATTTGCCAGAAAAAAAAAGTTTTATGAGGAATGCACCAAAAATATGATCCAACAATATATACATGCTCTCAGCTTCCCCTGATTTTGCCTCTATTGTTTTGCTCTGGACACCATAAAACTTTGATTTTCTAGTAAATCTCCAGTGATTGCAGTGAATTGGTAATGCCAGTCAGTAGACTGTCATACTTGTAGTTCAGAAGATGTGTTTTGATGCCAAATGAGTTGTTCTGTTGAATGTTATTCTTGCATTAGAGTAATATTTAAAAACTCATCCTGACTTCATGCCTTTTTGTCCCATTAGCTTTGTCCCTTATTCTTGAGTAAAGAAGTTAAGAGTTGTGAGATTACACTGTAATAGTTCTGCATTGGGTTCCCAGTTTTTTGTTTTTCGTTGTATTTATGCTAAAGCTTTGGTCACAAAGCATTACAATATTCTTAAAAGAATGAAAGAGGTGGCTTTAGTTCCTTTAGTTCAGCAGGAGTTATAGTAAGATCAGCAGATATTGAGCATTTGACCTAAAACTTGGGACGTTTGGTAATAGGGTGTCAGAATCTAGTAAACTAATGGATTAGCAACAATCAAAAGTTAAACAAAAGCATATAGAGACCTCTTCTCCTATGCTCTTCTTTCTGGAAGTCCATCACCTAGTATAAGCTGTAAAAATCTTTCAGACGTTATGGTTGATCTCAAAGGTGTGTATTTAAGAAGAACATAACAAAATACTGTCTCTCTCTCTCTCTCCCCATTTCCTAGCCAGTGTTTGGAGCTGCCTTTTCTAGACTGTAACTAACCAATTAATTGAGAACCGTTACAGCATGTTCATGTTACTAGAAAAATGAATAAACTAGCCTGAGATTCTGCAGCCTTTAGATTATCTTAAGAAGTGCAATGGGGTCATACCTAGGCTGCTGAATGCCACTCATCCCAAAGGTGGAGTGGTCCAATGAGAGTCATCACACTGACCACATGCATGCATGTGTGTGTGAAGGCCATACCACCTTCTGAATTGTTAGCTGTTTATACAGTATTATAGCCAATGAGGTGTAACCTGAGGCACCTGCCCCTTTCAGTAACCCGTACCCCGTTAGGTTCCTCACATATCTAGTCAGCCAGTTGCCAGTTTTCTGCTTTCCTGGTATCTGCCAGAAAATAGGCAGTGGCGAATCAGTCCAAGCATCTTTCTAGCTCTTGCCTCTTCATTCCTCTTCACCTTCTTCTGCATCAACTCCTACATTGCCAAGGCTGCTAGTCAGACTTATCTGGGTTCTAGTTAGGGCTTCATCCGTCTGTTCCAAGGAGCTTGACTGCTAACTATCAGTATTTTGTACCTGTGTGTATACATGACAACATATAATGTTTTTTTTTTGTTTTGTTTTAAATCTGTCTGAACAAAATTAACTTTGATTCAGTAGGGCAAAAAAAACCCAGCCAACTATCTAGTCAGAGAATATTAGTGGCTTTGTCTGTCATGTAGTTAGGTTTTGGTTAACACTCCTGAAAATTGATTTTTGCCTTGGTGTTTGTGTCTCTGACAGATGTCTGCTTAAATTTCATTTAAAGATGTTTTTCCTCATTTGCGTTGCTTATTTCAGGGCTTTTTTTTACCTTTGTTAGATTGATTCATGTTTATATGCTGTTTGCCTAAAACAGAAAATGACTGATATGTTCTTGTCACAATAATCTTGGCATTCTTAAGTAGTTTATCACTGTGGGACCTTTCTGATTGTATTCAATTTCCCTGATTTGTAGCTTAGATATACTTTACCTCGATAACACTTTATTTCCAACTGCATTATTTTGGAACTGGAATAATAAGTTGATTATATTCCCTTTTTCTTCTGGAACACTTAAATTTCTATTCTCCACAGGGCACTGCTTGCATTCTGGGAATGTGACATCAGAACATGCTGACAGGATACATAACAGAAAATGCCATTCACTTACTATGTACATGCTATGATGCCCCCATGTCTTTCCCTTCCTCCTTTCTGTATAAAATGTCTATGTTGTGAAAGAGAGAGATTTTTCTGTGCATTTAATAAAGAGAGCAATGGATTTGAGATTAGGACTGTATGACCCACCTATCTTTTCTTTCCCCAGCTAATTTTCATTGCTTTTCACCATTTCATCTCAGAATTTTTTTATGCTCGTCAAACTTAGTTTTGTATATTTGAATTATTTCATCACTCTTGAGGTCATTGCCTCTTTTGTGTCTTCATATTGTACCCCTTGTTTGTATAGATATATTTTGATAGACTATATTGAAATGGACTGTGTGTGTGTGTGTGTGTGTGTGTGTGTGTGTGTGTGTGTGTGTGTGTGTGTGTGTGTGTGTGTGTGTATACTGTTGAGATATCAATATTTTTATCACTTGCCTCCTGTTTGTAAGACTAGTACATATTTTAGTACGTCTTTGTCTTTATATGGCCTGTGGTGCAGACTGAGTACCATTTTTGCTGTCGTCCTCTGAACTGCTTGATGTTCTTCGTGTTTCACTGTTGCAGTCATCACATTTGGGTTATCTGCCTGCAGGTAGCCCTCAGCCTGCCTGAATACCAGAGTCTTTGGATTTCTGCGTTGTATGCTGTCGCTTCTTCCATGACGTCAGGTCGTCAGGGGTATAAAACATGCAGCCGATGCCATTACATCAGTCTTTCTTGCCATGCGGTGCCCGAAGCAGAAGCAGTTCTCAAGTGTCGGTCGTCCGACTCCTGAAATTTTCATTTTTGAGTTTCAGACCCGAAGTCTTCAAAAAAGATAAGTACCCCGTTGGGGATATTTTTTTCTTGCTCTAACCAATGTCAGAAAAAATTAACAATTGTCTGTGGAAAGCAAATACCTCATAGAGATTTTCATTCTAACTGCGCCACCTATTTAGGCCCAGACCACAACGTCCCTCACTGACGGTTTTGTTCAACTCCTGAACTATTCATCGTCTGGCTATTTTTGTAGCTAAATACTTACGTTCTCGATCACAGTACTCCGAAATGGCTTAGTTAAGCCACCTGACTACCGATCTAACGAAAAAATGCAAGGATAAAGACAGACTGACTGCATAGGTCCAAAACTGCCGACGATGCTTCCGTTAAGCTAGTCGCCAGTCTGCCGGTACTCGGTGAGGCGCTTTTGCAGCCCTTGATACCCACTACTACAGATTCGCAGGCCTCTACTGAGACCCATTTGGAGTCCGGTATGCCGCGAGATGCTTCTTCGTCTATGTAACCTGCAGGATGTCTCTACTTTGGATGGGTCTGGAGCCGCTGTGCAGGCACCGGTTTCTGAGGGTGTATTCAGGCCTACAGACTTGCATATTAAACCAACAGCATTATTTCCAACTAGAAGTACCAAATTCCTCAGGCCTAAAACTAGCACTACGCCTAGAAAACCGACAACCAAACCACTGAATCAGGCCCATATGCCTCAGAAACAAATGCTTAGAATGGCAGAAGACCTTATTACCTTAATTAGGGGAAGCCAGCCTTCCCCCTCTAAGAGACCTAGAACCAATTTTCTTTCTGATTCTTCTGATCAGGAATCTGATATGTCTGCTCCTTCTGATTACCAGGAATTGCCCTTATCTGCTTATGAGGATTCTGATGCAGAGAATTCCATTCCCTCTGCTTCCCCTCTAGAAGATTTTTCTTTTGGTGAAACCTTGCATACCCTTAGGGAGCATTTCTGCTGGGAAAGCCAGGACTATTCTGAGTCCAAAAAGAGACTTAGGGAATTCTTGCTCCTGCCTCAACACAGGCCTCTAGCTATCCCTCCTGTTCTGGCTGTTGTAGATGATGTTTTCTTGGAACCTAGCCTTACCCTGGACACTCTACCTCCAGCTCCCAGAAAACCTGACTGGTACTACAGAGTACCTGACTATCACAAGTTCCTCTTCAAGAATCCTACTGCGGATCCAGAGACCATTTCCCAAGGACCAAAAGGCATTAAGGCTACTGCTGCCAAAAATCATACCCCTTCTGATAGAGATTCTAGAGCTTTAGACAGATGGTGTAAGAAGGTATATACTTCTGCTACTTTGGCCATTAGGGCTTTAAATTGCCAGTTTCATATGTAAAGTATCAGCAACATATTATGGGACTACTTAAACAGAAAATGATGTTAATTCCTGAATGTGCTGAACACAGACTTGCAAGATTTAATGTGTTCTGCAGAACAAGTTGGTAAACATACTTTGCAATGTGGTTTTGATGCTTTAGAAGCATCTTGCAGGGCTACTGTCACTGAGTCTGTACTTAGAAGGCATGCTTGGCTTAAGGAACAAAACTTGCCATATCATGTTAAAGCTAAATTACTGGATGCACCCTTAAACCAAGACCGCCTTTTTGGCAATAAAGCAGAGGAAGTCCTCAAAAGGATGGAGGAAAAAGCTAAATCTATGCAAACTGTTAAAGATTTCTACAAGTACAGCCTCCCAGATTCAGTAGGCATTGGCCTTCAAAGAACTGGCCCTTTCCAGACCTTCTCAGTCCAAACCCAGGAACAGCAGACCACCAAGACTTCAGTCTCAGGCTACAAGGAGATCTAAGCAGTGGGGGGGGGGGCTCCCACTTCCAAAGCAGGGAGTAGTAAGCCACTCCCCTATGGAAAAATGGCACAATGACTTAACCTTAACCCTTCCAAGCCCTGCTCAACTACTTGCTCCCTTAGGAGGAAAGCACGCCCTGCATGCAAAAAACTGGGAACTCATTACCCAGGACAAATGGGTTTTGAACATAGTTTCCCAAGGATACAGATTCCACTTCCACACACTACCAACTCCAAATGGTTGGCCAGACCTCCCCCCAAATCAGTGGGCAGAGGCCCAACAGCAGGTTCTCTCTCTTCTCGGTATCAGGGCTATCTGACCTGTCCCAGCAGAACTAAGGGGACAAGGTTTTTATTCAAGACGTTTTCTGGTACCCAGAAAAGAAAACTCCTGGTGTCCTATCCTAGACCTCTCTGTTCTCAACACCTTTCTGGTGGTTCCAAAATTCAAAATGCTAACTCTACAGCAGCTTCTTCCTATGCTAGCCAAGGATGCCTGGCTGGCAACCCTAGACTTAAAGGAAGCTTACCTGCACATCCCAATAAGAGAATCCTGCAGACAATATCTACGTTTCAGGGCACGCTCCATCCACTTTCAGTTCTCTGCACTTTCCTTTGGCTTATCGACTGTGCCCAGGGTGTTCACAAAGTGTCTAGCTTCAGCCATTGCATTTTGCAGGCAGAGAAATATTCAGATTTACCCATACTTGGACGATTGTCTGATTCAGACAGAAAGCCAGGACTTGCTATTACAACACCTGGCATTTGTAAAGAAACTTCTAACTTCACTGGGGTACACCATCAACGAAAAGAAGTCTCACCTAGTACCCTGCCAACAGATTGTATTCCTGGGAGCAAGCTTGAACACAACTTCCCAGATGGTATTCCTCACTCCGGAGAAACAAGTTTATTTGACAACCTACTTCAAACTATTGGCCACAAAAACCCAGCTTTCTGAAAGGAAAATACTGCAAGCTCTGGGGTTCATGGCCTCTTGCATTCTGCTAATTCCATATGCAAGACTGCGTATGAGGTAACTCCAATGGTATCTAAAAAGTCTATGGTGTCAACATTCTCAGGACCTGGAAACAATGATTCCTATCATTCCTTGTCTAAGGACAGAGTTCCTTTGGTGGGCAGAGGCCTGCTACCACAAGGGACTCCCTTTCACTTTACCCCCTGCCGCCCACACCCTAACAACAGAAGCATCAGACTAAGCATGTGGGGGGCTCACATGGCAGGGCAGTGCATTCAGGGCAAATGGAACCCGAGACAGATGCACTTGCATATCAATCAAAAAGAAATGTTAGCTGTACAGAATGCTCTGACACCCTTCAAAGACCTTATTCTTCCAGGACAACTACTGGTAAAGACAGATACTACCACAGTTATGTGGTACATAAAAAGCGGGGGGAACTCACCCCTACCCCCTCTGCAGACTAGCCATGGCTCTGTGGAACACAGCCTTGAGCTACCAAATACACCTACAAGCTCAATTCCTGCCAGCAAACTAAATTCACTGGCAGACTACTCAAGCAGAAATCTCATGGACCCACACAAATGGAAACTAGAACCCAGAATATTCAACCTCTTGAGGAACAAATGGGGGACTCCAGAGATAGACCTGTTTGCCTTCCCTCAGAACTACCAATTGAACAAATTCTGCACCAGAACTCCTCACAGTCAAACTTGGAAAGTGGATGCCCTGCCCTTTACCTGGGAAAGCCTCTCGGTTTATGCCTTTCTCCCTCTGCCTCTCCTCTCTAAGGTTCTACTAAAGATCAAACAGGACATGCCAAGGACAATATTGATAGCACCAGACTGGCCACGCCAGCACTGGTACCCCCTCTTGCACAGTCTGACACTGCTACAACCATGGCACCTGCCTCAGACCCCTTCCCTGCTGTCCCAGCAGGCTGGCCAGATTCTGCACCCTCAGCTTCAAACCCTGAACCTTGCAGCCTGGCTAATTCCATGAGCTCTCCTCTAGCATCCATCAGTAAGTAGGTGCTGGATGTCATTCTGGAGGCAAGGAGGCCTAGTACCAGAAAATCCTATGCTGAAAAGTTGAAAAGATACTATTCCTGTAGCCAGGCTCAGGGGATTGGCACAGTGGTGCCCAGCTTACCTCGTATTCTAGAGTACTTAACAGAAATGCTCCACAAGGGCCTATCCTTCTCGTCAATTAAGATTCATGCCTCTGCCATTTCAGCACATTATAATGCTGAGCCACCCCTACTCTCTCACCACTTGCTAAAACAATTCCTTAGAGGGGCCAAAAATTTAAGACCGTGCAGGAGAGCTCCCACTCCAGCCTGGGACCTTTTGTATTGGAAAATCTCACTCTTCTCCCATTTGAGCCAGCTACAACTGCAGAGTTGAAATTCCTTTCTTGGAAAACAGCCTTACGTCTAGCCATCACTTCAGCAAGAAGTGTGTCTGAATTACAGGCCCTCATGGCAGTGGAACCCTTCATTATCTTCCATGCGGACAGGGTTTCCCCTCAGGACTAATCCTTCCTTTATGCCCAAGGTGGTGTCTAGTGTGGCCCTAAACCAGTCCATTCATTTGCCTACTTTTTACCCTAATCCACAAAACAGAGGGGAACTGGATACTGCACTCTCTGGACGTGCACAGACAACTTAGATTCTATTTGGACAGGACTAAGCCTCTCAGAAAATCTGACCAGCTGCTAGTTGGCTTTGCTGCAGGGGCAGAGGGGAAGGCCATTTCAAAGCAAACCATTTCTAAATGGATAGCCCATTGCATTCATTTCTGCTACAAGCACCATGGAAAACCTACCCCACAGGGGATAAGTTCACATTCCACCAGGGCTGCATCTACCTCTATGGCATTTCTCAGAGGAGTCCCTACCAGGGATATCCTGGAAGCTGCTACCTGCAGCTCTGTACATACCTTCACCAAGCATTACCACCTGCCTATCTTTTCTAAATCCAGAGCTGGATTTGCCACAGCTGTGTTGCAGAGCTTAATAGCTGGCCCTAATGCTCTTTAACTACCTCCTCCCTTCCTTAGCTTTGGGAATCAACCCAAGTGTTATGATTGCAACAGTGACACACGAAGAACATAGTACAGCTGTGTACACTTACCATAAATGTAGATGTTCGAGTGTATTCACTGCTGCAGTCCTGATTACCCTCCCTCCACCCCCCTGACTTCTCTTGGCTCTACCTTTCCTTCTTGTTTGGTATATATTTTATCATGTGTATTTGCTTTTTGATGGGGGTGTACCATACCATACAACTGCTTCCTATTGTGGGGGCACCTGATATCTGGGGCAAGAAAAACTGATGTAATGGCATCGGCTGCATGTTTTATACCCCTGACATCATGGAAGAAGCAACAGCATCCAATACAGAAATCCGAAGCATCTGGTATTCGGGCCAGCTGAGGGCTACCTGCAGGCAGATAACCCAAATGTGATGACTGCAGCAGTGAATACACTCAAACATCAACATTTATGGTAAGTGTACACAACTGTACTTTTTCTGACTTCCTTGCGAATGCATAATCTCTGGGACTTCCCTCAACATGTTGGGAATGAAGCTTTAACAGCAACTGCTTGTACAGAAGGGTAATCAGTGCCCACTAAGTGCTGCAATAGGCTACCCACTCCTCGCAACTATTTAGTGGCTTGGGAAGATAGGTGAAGAATGAGGGAAGGAATGTTTTGACCCTCTAAGTCTTGCAAAGTGTTTTTCCCATTAGTTTTTGTCTTTTGTGTGTCCCTGTTTTTCATTTGCAAACTGAGGGCAGTGTTGTGCCTTCCAGACCCCCCTGCAGTGCCACTTCAAACACACAAAATTCAACTCTGTACCCCATTGGTAACCATTTCACTGTCATTTCCTTTTTGTTCTGTCCTTTGTCTTCTGTTTGCTAGTCAGTGTTTACTTCATGATGCCAATCTAGAATTCATCCCAAATCTGTTTTTTTTTTTTTTTGTGTGTTAACCTTTTTTGGTGGTACAAGTTCAAATTTTCTTCAAAATTTTAAAAAGCCAGACAAAAAGAACCAGGTTTTTCTTTGTATAAAATTGCTTTTTCTTCACACCATCAAAATAATAATGTAGTCAGGGGCGAACCAAAGTTGCTACTGTTTTTTTTCTAGCTCCTCATAATTTACGATGTTCGGCTTTTGGTTTCTATAGAAAGCAGTCTAGATGTTTTAAATTTTAAGTAGATTCTGTTCACATCCCCTTTCTAGACAACTACGGTGCCCAGTCAAATGATGTATGCAGTTTCCAAACTGTCTGGTTGGTGCTCTTGGTTGGCATGCTGCTATATTCACTCTGACTCTGTCCCCAATTTCAACATCTGCCTGTCTTTGAATTTCCCTGTCTTGGAATTTCCTGACAACTGTAATGTTTTGGTCTCTTCCAAAAAGAAGGGTACCCACAAATGTGGACATTGTAACTATTGCAAACATCTTATTGAACTTGACAAGGTATATGTGAATGGTATAGATTTAACTTCAGCATTTGACAGGGTCATACACAAAACACTGATCAATAAATTAGTACAACTAGGTATTGATGTACTGTTGATAAGATGGATAGCTGCATGGCTTACAAATAGGACATGGGAAGTATCACACACCAGCTGGACAGGTGAAATCCTTGGTTACAGTCAAGGTGTCCCACAGGACTCTTTCCTAGGCCCTTACTTGTTTAGATTGTATCTTTCAGACCTTACTTTTTCATCTGAGGTGTTCTACAGTCTATATGCTGATGACCTGAAATTGGGTAAACTGATTACAAGTGTTACAGACAAGGCATGTCTGCAAAATAATTTGACTGAATTAACCATTTGGGCACAGGAAAATAATATGTTGATAATTACATCAAAAACGGAGCATATGAGATTTGGGAGACATAATCTGAAAGGTGAATATTTAATACAGCACACAGTGATTGAAACTGTAGACTCATTTAATGACCTGGGTATATGGGTAGATTCAGCTATGAGTTTTTCTAATCATATCCACCAATTGGCTAATGATAGTTATAGAACTGTAGGTTGTATAAAAAGATTTATAAAGTCTAGGAAATCAAACATAATGAAGTCATTGTTTGTTAGTTGCATTAGACTCAAACTTGAGTATGGAATAACAATATGGAAACCCTATAGGAAAACAAGCATGAATAAACTGGAAAGAGTACAGCGGAAATATACCAAGGACATCCATGGATGTGAAAATCTAAGTTACTATGAAAGACTAAAATATCTGAACTTGTACAGTGTCTCTTACAGATATAAGAAGAGATCTTATTCAGGTATATAGAGCATTTAGGGACAACTACCTCTGGGAATGTTTGGGGTTATAAAGAAGTAATAGAGAATCATCAGATAACCTGTGTAGAAGAGTCTATAGGAATGAGAAGTGTACTAATTGGCTTTCTGACAGAGTAGCTGATGCTTGGAACAGACTACCAAATTACATTAAGAAAGTGCTAGTTTAGATATTTTTAAGAACAGCCTGGACATTTATTATGGGAACAAGTGTTTTGGTATAGTGGCAGTATAGAAGTGCCTTAATGCTCATACTTGAAATGTATGTATGTATGTAATGGTATTTGTATCAGGAGACAGTTCCATTGTAATTGCAACACTGTGGGTATAGTTTATTTGGCTCTCTGTCAACAATGCAAATGTTTTTATGTTGGAAAGACTAAAAGAAAATTCAGAGAGCACATTTATGAACACATCTTGGATATTAGGAAAGGTAATACTAACAATACATTGTCCAAGCATGTTTCTGGTAACCCTAACCATCAGTTTGGGTTTGTAGGCATTGACACTGTTATTAAGAATGTGAGAGGTGGTCCTTGGAATGATTTGGTTGAGTTGAAAGAACTCAGCTGGCAGATCAAGCTTAATGCTTGTGTCTACCCTGGGTTAAATGATTATGCCTGTATTGCTAGTGTGCTCAAACTTCGTTCTTATGTTTTATAAGTTTTTTTATATGTGTAACAAATTTTTTTGTATATACAATTAGTTCATTGACTTTTCTTATTTTTTAAGAATTTAGCATGCTTGTTTTTAGGGTGTGTGTCTTAAAGGCATTCATTAATTAACCAATTAAGTGTGGTGGTGGTCGTGATTTTTTTGGTGGGGTATTTAAATGTGGACTGTACTATGATTCACTTGTTTTTGAAGAAGTCTGTGGATACATTCTGATGAAAGTGCTAAAACTGTCCCAATAAATTGGATTGGTTTGGTCTTCTGTGTACTGGTTCTGCTCCTTTGCTGATTGTTTTGGTTCTAGGTTTGTGGACATGTCTACCTTAGTTCCCATTCCTCCTAAAACTATATATGCTGGTACAGTGTCCTCATCGTCATAATTTTTCATGGTAGTTAGTATAATGGTTAAGGTGTTTGTACCAAAAAGACAAGGTACAGGGTTTGATTCTCACCTTTGAAAGGGAAATTTGCTTGCCATTTGGCACAGTACTTCATCTATGAACCTAATTTTGTTTGCAGAATATCAGAATATTTTTCTTATACAAAAGCTATTAGTTCAGGCATTTTTCTGTCAAAACCTTGTTTACTGCTCTCTAATATTTTCACTTGATTGCATGACTCACTTGTATAAGGCTTGTTTCCAGGTCTTGAAGGTGTTCCTTCGTGGATACATTTTCCAGCAATGGAATTGACCTTACGTAAGCATTTACATTAATCATCCTACACAGTGCATCTGCTGTTGCCTTCAAGAGGATGCCATTGCAATAGGCAGGTACATTTGTTTATTTGAATATTTGCTAACTTGTTAGGGGGACTAAGAAGATGATATGACAGTTTGTATAACAAATTAAAATTAGACAACAAGGATTAAAAAGGACACTTAGGATTAAAATTTGTTTTGAGCCATTTAGAAATGTAATTCCTAAAGCATATTAGTTAACAATAGAGCACTTAAGCAAATATGGTAAGAACTAAAATCGGAGCTACACATGGCGAGAGTTAAAGTGAAGAGGATGTAACAGAATTAGGTAGAAAGACAGAAATGTGTGTCACTTCCTTCCACTAAATCTGTTGTCTTAAGAATTGAATTCCACAGTAAAGCTCGTTACTCCTTTGTGATCCATTGCCACTTTTATTTTGAGGATGCCACCATGTTTGTTGGTCTCCTGCTTTGGTGCCTGTTAAAAAAAGAATGCATCTACTCTAGGACAGCATAAGGATTGCGGAGATGTACAACTGGAGAAATTCAACAGTACTCAACACCCCTTTCAGAGTGCACTTTTGTCCAATGTTGTATTATTTTTGGCAATCTCTAGTCTTCCCAGAGATGCACAGAAGATCCTCTTACTGCCCGGGGAAGTGCAGACAGATGGGACAACACTAGTTTACCCACAGTATATCCCAGAAAGCTGGCATGCTTGCACAGGGGCAGAAAGTACTTCTGCATCATGAGTAACATGGATTTAACTATTGTTCTGGGCTTCAGGAACAGACAGGAGTGGAGAAGAATGACTAGGTTTTACTTCTGGTTACTCTTCTTGGATTGCAGAAGGGGTATGTGCCCCTGGAAAATATCTACTAATGAGTATCCTCTGGAGAATGTGGACCTGATAGGAACAGTGAGCTCATGGGGGGACGGCTTGGCTGATAAGGAAAAAAGTCACTTGAGTCAGAGAGTAATATCCCCTATGCGGGTTTATTACATGCCCAGCACTTGCAGAGTGCAGTGCACTGAGTAAATGCTATGGAGTGTAAGAACAGTAAACACTTGGGACCTCTACATGTGTGAAAAAACACCTTTTCTGTAACAGTGGCAAAAACAGCTTAATTGTATAGCAGAGGTTTTGGAAGTGTTACAAAAATAGTTTTACATTTACATTAATTGCATAGCATCTATCCAGCCATCCATTTATTTGCTTCTTTGTTGCTAGCTTTTACTGGATTTATTTTTATTTATGTATTCAGTCATTTCTTAAGTTCATTTTTGTGTTGTTTCCCCGCTTTTCCCATTTCCAGTTCTTATGTTGCTGCCCAATTGAAACTACTTTAGTGGAGAGACACATGACGCATGCTGTTTTTCTTATCAGTTTTGTTAATTCTTTCTAATAACAGTGAATAATTTCTGCAGAAGTCTGTCTGACCATGTATGCTTGCCAATGTCAGCACCAGTCTGAAGGTGTTTACAGTTTGAGTTCTGTAGCAGGCTTTAGCCTAAAAATTTGGAATGCCTAATGGTTCAAAAAATCCTGCATTGTAGACAACTTTCTGGTGAATAAAGGATGCATATGTGACATCTTTATCCTTATTAGAAAGGAAATTGCTGTTAGATTATTTTTCAAGTGTGTAACAGATGCTGCAAGTGTGATTTGCATTAATTGTCCTTGCATTTCCATATTTATGGATACACAATTCAAATGCATATTCTACTAATATTTTTGTAGGCTTACAAACCTGAAAAAAGTTGGGTAAATGTTGACAGATCCTTAATTCCTATTCATAATGTTTTTCGTAGTATGATTGTAAAAAGCAAGTGACTTGTCATCCTTGATGATGATTCATTTTCCAGGAATGTAAAAGTTAGTCAATCTAAAGAAAAGCCCCGTTATGTAAAATAGGTGCTGTATCTTTGGGCATTGTTGATCAGTGTTTGAGTAATTCATCTGATTAGGCAGTGAACAAAAAATTACCTCATGCATGACTGTTAAGAGGTAAGGTTAATTAGTGCTTGTAGAACAATTAACAAGACATATGACCATAGTATCTACAATACATCTTCCTTGGGCAAAGAACATATGGCTTATTTCTTCATTTGCATATTGTTAGCTAGTTTATTCCTAGGAGAACCAGGAACATTTTTCGAGGCTAACTTGAGGTGCAGTGTACCATTATGCCGCATAGTGTGAATGCATTTATATAAGTTACATAATATAAATCTGTGACACTTAATTTTGTTTGCAGTACTATCAGCTGTTTAGGGTTGAGAATGCAAGCTACAAAGCACTTGTACTTTCAGTGTAGGCACATTACGTACCTGCAGTGCATATTCACATCTTGTTTACAAACCTGTACTATTTACAGATGTAGATTAAGGCATGCTAAGGCTTGGGCAGATGTGTTTATTGCCAAGGTACTAATTGAGTGCCTGCATAAATTCAACCAGCATTTTTGAGACTTTAGTAAGTTTTCATCAGGAAATACATGATAAAGAAAAATAATCTGGTTCCACACAGCAGTGAAAATCAATATGTCCTTTATTGTAGTAGGTAAGCGCTTTCTCGGAATAAAATCCGCTTCATCAGACCAACAAAGATAAAATAGCAGTTACATTTTTAAACAGTAAAACATCCAATCAAAAATCTGATAAAATGTGCATCATAGCTAAAAGCCATGTGATAAAATACATCTGTAGAATATATAGATCGTTAAAAATATGAATAAAACAGACTAAATGAACAATATTTACTTAAAACTGGTAAATACAATAGTAAAAAATAATAAAAGATGGACTATTGAAATATACATGATAAAATATTAAAAGAGAGATCAATGCTTTAATGGCCATGCTTTAAGGAAGGGTTTCAGGGAAACTCTGTTGTTTAAACCAGGAGGTTTATCAGCATGAAAGCGCAAGATCCATTTCTGTTCACTAGATTCTGTTCTATTATTTATGTCACCTCCTCTCTTGGTACTATGCAGAATCTCTAGTACCATAAAGCTAAATTTATGTTCTTTACCCTCTTTAGCTACATGTAGTGATAGTGCGCTAGTTTCTTTAACATTCCTGATATCCCTAAGGTGTTCAAGTATTGTATCCTTAAACACCCTGTTTGTTTACCCTATGTAAAATGAGAAGCAGGTAGTACAATAGCAAAAATAGACAACATTTTTTGTTCGACAATCTGCATATAAAGCAGTATCTATCTTAAAACCCAAAGTGGGATGTGTGAAATGATTACCAATATGTATATGTGTACAGGCCATACAATTCCTACACATATATGTACCAAATCTATCAGATGTTATAGTTGATTTAGTATTAAAGGATCGATAACAGAGCTGACTCTTAAGTGATCTGTTATTTCTAAATGCAAAATCTGTCTGTGTGCCAATGACCCCATTCAACTCATGTACAGTAGACAGAATATCCCAGTTCTTTTTAATAATATCACATGCTACATGCACATTACTGGCAAAGGTCAATGGCATCCTTAGTTTATTCCTAGAGGTATCAGTGGAAGCATCACTTGAGAAAGTATTGTCAATATTATCCCTGTTAATACTAGTGGGGATGGGGGAAAAGTATGGCTGGCACTTACCTGATCTATGCCGCCATCCTTCTGCTATTTGAAAGTCAATAAGTTTATTACTATAGCCTCTTTCTAAAAATTCTTGTTTAAGTGTTTGTAATGCAACAATGAGACTATCATCATCATTAAAAAGTCTCATAGTTCGAAATATCTGTCCTTTCAACAGATTGAATTTCGTATGATTCGGATGCATACTGCCATAGTGTAGAACATTATTCTTTCTAACAGTTTTCTTATACAAAGTAGTAGACACAGTGGATAAATTATTTTTAGTAACTTTAACATCCAAAAACTCTACTTCTTTATCAGAATATTCATAGGTAAATCTCAAAAAAGTATTCAACAGATTTAAGTATAAAAGAAACTCTTGTAGCCGCTGCTCTGAGCCATGCCACAACAAAAAAATATCATCCACAAAACGTTTATACCATTTGATGTTAACCTGGTATTCATTATTCGAAAGTACATGTTTAGCTTCCCAATTAGCTGGGGATAGGTTGGCGTAGCTATTAGCACAAACTGTGCCCATAGCTACGCCAACTTTTTGTGCATAATAAACACATTGTTTTCTAGTATGATTTCCAAAAGTGTGCAAATAAGTTTCACCTTAGTATCAGGGGTGTTTCTCTCACACAGTAATTCTGACATTTTCCATTCCCCATTCATTGGATGTAACAGTGAACAATGATTCAATATCCAGAGTTACAAATAAACATTGTCCTACGATAATTTCATTTTGTTTAGATAGCTCATTTAAAAAACTCTTGGTATCCTTTAAAACAGTGCTACAATTAGCCAAGGCAGCATGCAATGTCTTTTCTATGAAAATAGAAAGTGGCTCAGTTACCCAACCTCAGCCTGAAGCTATAGGGTGCATGTATTTTGGGTAGATCATATATCAAAGGGACTGTTGGATGTTCTACCTTGAAATACTCAAACATTTGCTCAAATATCATGCCTGTTATTAATAAATCAAAGATCAAAAACTGTACTTTTTCTACGACACTACTGAGTATATACATAGGTAAAATGGCATACGTATCAACGTCACTGAGATGACAACATAGATTCTATATATTTGTCCTTGTCGATAACAACAGTACTACCTCCTTTATCAGCTGGACGTATTTATATACTATTTAGTTCTTTCAATTCAACTAGAGCTTGTAACTCTGCCGCTGATAAATTACTAAAATTATTAGTTTGCTTATCTAGAGACTTCTCTCTAAGTTGTTTTTCACAAAGGTCAATGAATAGATCTATAGTAGAATTACTAGGTGGTATGTAAGTGCTGGGCTTTCTAAATATACAATCAGCATTATTAGAATTACCAAACATAGCTTTAAGTGTAAGAGTTCTGCCAAAAAGGTGTAGGTCTTTAATTACCTCTGTTATGTCCATTCTTTGAGCCGGAACAAAGGTTAAACCTCTGTTTAACACAGATAATTGTGAGTCAGTTAAAGTTAAAGGAGAGATATTGTGAACTAAGCTTGTTTGTATCTCTTTCCTGACCTTATTTCGTCCTCCTGGCTGTGTAGTCATCGTGTATGTTGATTTTGCAGGCGATTCCTCGATCTGCCTCTTATAGGTAGAGGTTCTTTCAATAAAAAATGTCCACGGGTGGAGTCCGATAGTACAGAGGCCTGCTCTGTGGAATTCAGACTCACAGTGGAAGCCATGCTTGTTTTAGGTCTAACAGCTGCAGTGCTTTTGCTAGCAATCAGAGTGACAGCTTACAGCAGCTACAGAAGTATTTAGGTTGACTTCTGAAACAATTCCCTCACTTACAGGAACAATACGAACATTGAGTAAAAGTTCTGTGGGTTCTGTAGAAGTGGTAGTTTTAACAGCATTTGCATATGCTGCTTGTTCATCTGAAACAGTTGAATGCAATGTAGTTCTGGGTTTTACAGAGCTCCGCCCATTTCCTGTTATATGCTGCATGTTGGAGTTAGGCTTTCATTTACCCAAGAAAAGATATTACCTTCTTTAAAATCCTTCAAATCCCTTTGTAATTTTTTGTTTTTGGTAGCAGAAAGTCTCTTGTCATATCCAGTAATATTTTCAAACAACACATCCATTTTATCACCAACAAGTTCATCTGAATAGGTATTGTTAATTATGTTTTGCAACTCAGTGATTTCATTAGATAGTTTTAGCTCCTCTGGTCTAAAAAATTCGATAAGGAGCTGCTTATATTTAGCACTGCACTCAAGGTTAAGTAACTGCCAGCGCCTAAGTAGTTCAGGATAAGCTTGCCCATAACTGGGCATGGTGAGAACCCTAAGTCCCCTTGGTGCTATATTAAGGCTCAGTGAAGCCTCAAGATGAAAGCGCTGCCACTGCAAGTGCTTAAACTTATAAAGTTTATTCTCCAGATTGCGATAGTCATCTCTGAAAGCTGCAGATAAATCAGGATTATCTGGAGTCAGTAATGTTGTCTGCATATAAGTTCCATTAAGTAATGGATTAGTTTGAAAGTCCAATAAAGTAGACAAACTATAGTTGTTCCTCCTATTAGAAGGCAAATCCATCGAAGGTACAAAGTTGTCCAAATGATCCATTTCATTTCCTGCCATGCTTGGCTCAAAGATAAAGAAAATATACCAAACGAAAACAGTCCTTGAACCAAATAAGTAATCGGATGCAAAAACCAGAGAATACAAGATAAAGAAAAATAATCTGGTTCCACACAGCAGTGAAAATCAATATGTCCCACCGCAAAACCCAGTATGAACTCTGTACCTGTATCATTGGATACTTGTGCATAGCCTACATAAATTCAACCAGCATTTTTGAGACTTCAGTAAGTTTTCATCAGGAAATATCTATGGCAGGAACGGGAACCTGATTTGCAATAGAGAGCAGATTTCTGAAAACAAAAAGCTTGCGTATTTGGTATGGTATATGTGAATTTAGTAACAGGATCATGTGTATTTAATTGGATGTTTTAGCAGCCATCCCATAACTTTATGCGATCATGTACCAGTAAAAACTAAGAAAGTTACTGTATAATGATGTAAAAATTAGACACTGGTGCTTAACTACCTCTTTGCTAAAATAAGAGTCATTTAAGGACTGTGTAGTGGATATAGGTATTTGTTTCTATTCATAGACCAGAAAATTCTGATTGAGCAAAGCTCATTTTAAGCAGAGATTTGGGGAGAAAAGTTCCAACAGATGCATTTAAGACATTCATAACAAAACAAATGTTTTCCAAAGATATATTATATTGGTGGTTCTTAAGACCTTCTGGGTGCAAACAAGTAATTGTTCTGTACTGACACTGTATAAAGATATAACAGCATTTCATCTGTTACAACGGGTATTTCTTCTGCTGTGACATTGTGCATGATATAAAATTCCAAGTGTAAAACATTTAGTATGTGCAGTATATGTGACAAGCAGACATTTGGCATGATTTATAAGATGCAGATAAGGAAGGTTTTATGGTATAGATGTTAAGAATAATAAGTAAAATTGGGGTGAGAAGTATGAAATATTACTTGGTAGTAGAAAATAGATAAGGCTAAAGAGGGAGAGAAGAGACGCTGTATAGCAGATGAATCAAGGATAGTGGGGGTAAGAATTTATTTATTCAGTTATGTATTTATTTATTGACATTTGATTACTGGAAGAGTATGACAAGATAGGAGCCCATTTTCAGTGGAAGCCCAGGGAGGAAAGCTCCAAAGTATTACAAAACATTTTAAAAACAATATTAAACTCTTCAAAAAAATCTACATTTTAAATAATTATACCAAATTAGGCTTAATATGAAAACACTGGTTAAGAACAGATGCAAATTAGATGATTTAATATTTAGAGAAATTTTAATAAGTTTATAGAGCAATTAAAGGTAAGTTAGTATAATACAGGAAATGCAATATGAAGTGAGAGAAAAGCAGGTTTGTGGTATATTTCATAGGTAGGTACTAGGCTATTGGCCCAAGGGCCTATATAAGCCTAGCCAAACAGTACCCTGACTTTTGCCACCTAAGAAAATTATTTTCCTATGCCCCAGTCAAGCAGAGCCACAGAAGTGATCTACGGGGTGAATTTCCTATTTCCCATTCAATCATCAAGATTTATCTTGAAGAGTGCTAATGAGAGCTTTGTTTGATATAGATAGGTAGTTTGTTCCAGAGTATGGGAAGTCTATTGGACAGGAATCTATCACTCCAGTATGTTCTGTTTATTGTGGTGACAAGGTTTAGGTCCCTAGAGCATGTAGCTCGGAGAGATTGAAATTTCTTTAAGAGGAGCATGTCCAACAGCTCTGGGTTTAACATAGCTTTGCATGTTAGGCAGAGATCGCCTCTGAGTAGGCTATATGCGACAGAGTAAATCTGGAGTTTTTTGAGACTGTCTGCATAGGGCATCTGTTTGAGGCCGGTAATCCTCTTTGTGAGGTATTTCTGCGGCTTTTCCAGTTGTTGTAAACTTCATTGTCATTCATACCACACAGAAAAGTGCGCAGCTTAACAAAATTACGTTTCTCTAAGCTCATGTGGAGACATGCACATAAACAGTAATTTTAACAGCAACAACAGAGTCCAACCTGTCCAAAAGCAGTGAAGCTGCAATAACCATGCTCTGCCCATCCCAGTGGTGATTGCAGCACTCCTCACCATCCACATTGTTGCCATCTACATACTCAAACAGCAACAATGTCCCCAGTCCCAGTTTGTCATCTCCAATTCACTCCAAATTCCACTATTTGCACTATGTGCAACTGCTACCACCTGAGACCCGAACAGTTATGGTGACCGCAGCAAACCTGTCCATCCACACCATTGTTACCAAGATCCCCAGCTCCATCCTCCAACACCAACAATGTCCCAAGTCCTGGACCAGTCCCTCAACCCAACGGAATCCAACAGAACCAACAGAGTCCAAAAATCCACAAGCTAGGCTCCAATACCTGCACTCAGCACAACCACCACCCCTGAAGGTCCTAAATGATCATGGTCAGCTTAATGATCACCAAAAATCAAGGCAAATCCACCAGACCGAGCAGAAAAAACACCACTGCTGGAGACACTGCACACCTGACTACCCAAACGGCAAACAAATGGATGAAAAACTGATAGAAACCACACAAAAACATGAAACTCACATCAGGAGCTAGATTAGCCACAATCATACAGGGTGCTGTAATCATAGCTTTTTAAATTGATTGAAGTAAGGAAGTGAGTGAAGGACGGAAAGTAAGGAGATGTAAGATATGATGAAGGACTTAGTTTATCCTGGTGCTGAGCAAGAACAGTGCCAGATTTTGGCTAGAAAGTGCTTCAGAATGGTTTTGAAGGATGGGAGGGTATTGACCTGATGGATACAGGTAAGGAGTTCCACGCCTTAGCAACATGGTGTGAGTACAGACAATGCCCAGAAGATTTGATAGGTTTGTGGATAGACAGAGTACTTTTTGGCAATTGGATTGTAATGACAGACTGGGAACATAGTTGTGTAGAATGTTATTTTTAGTTCTATACATTGGTGGGTTCTGAAAGTGGTGTGTTGATTGCAAATTTAGCAACTTTGTTATTGTATTGCTGGTGAGAAAGTTTTTGGCTTTGTAGAGCATTCCTAGTTTTTATGATTTTTTTTTTCGCAATTTTGTATATGCAAGTTGAATTTAAGATGATCATCCACTATCATTTCTAATACTTTTCTATGAGAAGTTACTTTAATGGTTGTATTACTGAGAGAGGACTTCAGGTTTTGTTTTTCCATGAAACGGGGATCTTGGGGGGGGGGGTAGTAGTTTACTTTTTTTTTTTTAAGGTTGGTCATGATTTGCAAGTTACAAAGCCATGTTTCAGTGGCTGTTGAAGCTTCCTGGGTATTTTTTGGAGATGTGCCATGTTGTCAGATGTGCAAATGAGTATGGAGTCATCTGCATACCGTATGAGGGAAGCCTGTTGTGTGGATATGTGAAGTGTGGTGGTGAGAATGTTAAAGAAGACAGGACCAAGGAATAGAGCTTTTTGGTGCACCAGTGATGACTAAGAGGTATGGTGAGTGGGTGGAGTGCCATTTTACTGACTGACACCTATTGGATAGGTAGCTTTTAAACCAGAGAAGGATGGGCTGAAAGACGCCCAATAAAAGCATTTGAAGTAGAAGTTTGCTGTGACAAACTGTGTTGAAGAATTCTAGTTTGCTGTTATCTCTAGCTTTGCTGACAGTATCTTCCAAGTAATTTGGAGAGAGAGTATATGATTGCTATAGGTCTAAAGTTAGTAATGTCCATTTAATTTCCTCCTTTGTGCAGAGGGATAAATGTGTGACTTTTTCCAGAGAGAGTGGAATATGGAATTCCTGGATTGACCTATTTGGAAGACTTGAGACAGGATAGGAAATGTCATCTGGTGCTATTTTAAGTTACTCTGTTTGAAGTCATCTGCTGAGGTAGAGAATGCTTTGGGTTTAAGATAAGTTATAGATGTGGCCACAGGTTTGAAGGTGAAAGTGAATGTGGTGATACATGGCTGTTGGGCAGGGTTAGGATTAGATGTTGGGGAATTCTTGATTAGAGATACTATACTATGTATGACATAAGAATTGAATTTTATTGTGGTTTCGAGTGATTAGGGTTGAATTTTTGGCTGGGATGCAAAATTTCTTTAGTGCCTATTTTTAGGCTTGTGTTTACTGAAAGGTATTGCAGTATATTTTTTTGTCTTAATTTATTTTCTTTTTAGTAGGATTGCAAAGCATTCTCAAGTTTTCAAGATATTGTGGTGTTTCATATTTTTGTCATTCTTTTCAAGTTTTTTTCTCTTTTTGATAACAAATTACATTATTTGTTTATAGTAGGTTCCTTCTAGGAGGTGCAGTGCTATTTAGGATATTCAGTAAAGTGATATTGAATTCATTTATAGCATCATCTAAAGGGGGAATTTTAGGAAGTTCCAGTTAATAGATGACAGGGTAGTTATGAACATTTCAGGCCTAAACTTGGAAAGGTCGTGTGTTGCTTTATAAACATGCTATTTAAGTGGATGTGTGAGATGTCTGTATAAATTGGGGAATGATCTCTGAGAGAGTCTGACATTGTATCTGTGGTGCTCTGTTTGCTAGGGTCTGATAATAAAATCCAGTCTAATAGGGAATTTGATGTCTTGCTGTAATGTGTGGGGCTGTTGATTAGTTGTCTGAAACCATTTAAGTTCATGGTAGATGTAGGGACTTGGAGTTTCTGTCCAAAAAATTGACATTTATATTATTTTCTTGTGGAATTCTTATAGATATCCAATGCAGGATATCTTCCAGTATAGCTGTAATTTTGCCAGGAGGGATGTAAAGGACAGTAGTAGATATTATTTTATAATTGTTTACTTTCAGGAAAGCAATAAGAAGCTCTGATGAATTGAATTTTGGTATTGGTTTGTTTTAAGGGGAAATGTGATAGTTCTTAGAAAATATTAAAGCAGTACTACCACCATTCCTGTTTATAGGATCATTATAGATGATACTGTAGCCAGGAGGTGTAATTTCAGAGTTCATTATTCTCCTACCCTGTGGTCAAATAATAATGGAGAGTAATCGGTATATAGCCAGTAAAAAACAATTTGCAAACAAGCACAAAGTAGAACAGGTTTTCTTTCATTTCCTGATGCAAAAACCTGGCAGATTGAGACTAAGTAACTGGCATATACAGTGGCATCTATTGGCCAAGAGACCAGTAGGAGGGGGTTAGAAAAAGTTAATACACAGCACGGTTCGTGTTAAATTTGTTCTCTGTGAAAACGTTAGGAGGTTGGACCTTGTGGCAGAACTCTTACAGTATCTGGGTCAGATGTAGTGACCACAAGTTGTTGTACAATGCCAGAATTCTCAATGAAAACATTAGGGAGTTGGGACCCTGTGGCAGAGCTCCTGCAGTATTGGGGTTGGGTGTAGTGACCACAGGCTATTGTACAATGGCAGAATTCTCAGTGGAAACATTAGAGGGTTGGGCCTCGTGGCAGCACTCTTGCAGTATTGGGACTGGATGCAGTCACCACAGGCTCTGCAAAGTGAAGGAAGAATTCTAGGGTACATACATAGAACCTTTCTTATGAGAGAGTGGTGAAGGGTATTTGAAGGAGGTGGATAACAAAAGATCAAATTGAAATGTAAACTGTGGATTAAGATAGGAGGTTAATAGAAGAAGATTGGTGGGAAGATCTCTTGTGTAGAAGGTGATAGGAGGTATGAGCTGACAAAGGAAAATAGAGTTATCAAGGTGAGGAGCATGTGTACGACTGTGTGATTTAAACATCATTTTAGTAATGTCTTGAAGGTGGAAAGTTCCATGGTCTGATGTAAACTAGAATATAGTGAGTTGCTTACTGGTCTTTGTTCATATGATCATAGGATAATAGGAGGCTACCAGCCTAATGGCCCTAGGGCCTTACAAGCTTAGCCAAGTACAACCCTTGTTCTCAAAAACATCAAGGTATTAAGCGGAACTAAGTCAGCAACTACAACCCTTTTCCAAGAGGGACACAGGTGAAACTCCCAGGGTGAATTTGCAATTTCCCATCCAGTCATCCAAATTATGCTTAAATAGGGCCAGCGGGGGGCTCTGTCTCACCTAAACTGGAAGTTTGTTCCAAAGGAGAGGTAACCTCTGTGAGACGCATCTGTCTCTCCATTAAGTCCTGTTGATGTCGCATACTAGGTTGAATTTCCTAGAGTGAATGCATCTTGTACCATATGATTTATAAATGTCCAGCATTTCCATTAGAGCAAGATCTGAGATTGCTTTATATGCAAGGCAGAGGTTACCTCTGAGTAGTCTGTAAGACACAGAGTATAGTGACAGTGATTTCAGTCTGTCAATGTATGACATATGCTGAAGACCCTGAATTCCCTTTGTAAGAAACCTTTGAGGTCTTTTCAGTTGCTGCAGGTGTCTGGTTGTTGTCATCTTTCGGCTTTTTCTGGTTAGGGGTCGCCACAGCAAAACTCCGGTCCGCTAATGATTGGCAGTAGATTTTGACAAACGCCGAGGTGCCAGCTCGATGTTCAACCTTCAGTGAAGGCACGCCCATTTACGCATGTCTTTCGAACGCCCACCCAAACCACAGGGAGGATATGCAGACTCCCCACACTCCAGCCAAGAATTGAACAGGAGAACCTCTTGCTGTGAGGCAATAACACTACCGCTGCACCACCGCTGCATTAGGTACTGAATTGTACTCTATTATTAACCTGATGAGTGAGGAGTACAGGGGGCTTATAACCTCTTTGTTCAGAATGCAGTGCCCTTACCTATGAGGTGGGCAACGTGGATCTATATTAGATAAACGAACATTTGAAAGTTCGACTGTCATATGGTCGACACCATATGATCGAACTTTCAAAAGTTTGATGATCGAATAAAAAAATAAACTACACAAAACACCTACCTGAATGTTTTAAGCAAGGTGGCAGGCCCCCCTCCATCCCCACATGGGGGGCTGTGCTCCCCACAGCCCCCTGCTCTATAAATATACCAACTCCGAGATCACACTACAGTGCAGAAAAGGGAAATCTTCCCATTCCGCGCTGTATGGAATTCTCTGTTACAATGTTTGAACATTCAAAAATCCGATCATATGGTGTAGATCATATGACGCTCGGAATTTTGAATGTTCGAACATTCAATATAGACCCGGGCAACGTAGAAAGCCTTTCTTACCACTTCGGAGATGTAGTGGTCAAAGTAAAGGTTGCTGTCAACCTGTGTGCCCAAATCTCTCACCACTGATTGCGTGCTTAGAGTGTTGTTAATGTGTAATCCACAGGGACGTCATCCTTGCTGAAGGGGATGATCATGCATTTTTTTTGCATTGTGTTTTAGCCCATGACTTTGGCACCAGTCGTTTGTCTGTGTAAGTCCTCCTTGTAGGATGTTGACATCATTTGTGGACTCGCTGAATGCACCCCATTTGCAATCATCAGCTATAGGCCTTTTGTTTTAGCCTGTACACCTGAGAAGTAGATTCCAAACAATAGAGGCCTCAGCACAGATCCCTGTGGAACACCAAATGGTTACGGGTCTACAAGTGGAGGTAGAGTCACCTATTTTGACTGTGTGTGTTCTATTGCTGAGTCAGTTTGCAACCCACCTAACAATATACAGGTTGATCTCCAGATGGGTGAATTTGTTAATGACGTCTGAGTGAGGAATAGTGTCAAAGGCCTTGGCCAGATCTAGGTAGGCTGTAAGCATGGATTTGCCTTCGTTCAGGGCTTTGTTGACTGTCTCAAAGAAATCTACCAAGTTCAAGAGGCAGGATCTCCCTTTAACAAAGCTAGAATGAGCTGGGTCGAGCATTTTGGAGGTCTCCTTTATCTTTGGTAATAAGATCCATAGTTATTCTTTCCATAGCCTTGCAAATTAGGCTGGTCAGGAATGTGGGTCTGTATTTCCCAGGGTCTGTCAAGGCACCTTCTTTATGTAATGGGATGACAGTTGCTGTTTTCCATTTAGCAGGAACAAAGCCAGTGCTTAGACTGTGGTTAAAAAGAGTACCCAACGGTGCGGCTAGTTCCTGTTTTAATTTAGAACGCAGCCGGGATATTATCAGGTCCGACAGAGGCTGTGTTTTTGGCTTTGCAGAGAGCATTTACGACCTGCTCCTTTGATGATGCTTTGGGGATATGTGGCAGGGACAGGGGGAGAAGTTTTCACTTGAACCTGTCAGCTAGCAGGTTGGCTGTTTTTGTGGGTTTAATATATGTGGTGTCATTAACAACCAGTTCTGCACAGATCTGGGTTTTTCCTTTAAGGTTTCTGACATAGCTAACGAAGGCCTTATGGTTATCCTTAGCGAAGAAGGCTAATTCGTTAACTTTAGAGTGCCTTATGTGGTGTCTTATTTGCTTGTTTAAGCTGAGGGGGGAATGCTTCCAATTAAGAGATCATTCCTCTCTGATCTTGGACAGCAATTTCTTTATTTTATTGTATAACCTGTTAATGGCAGATGTCCACCAGTCAGGCTTGTTTTTCTTTCTTTGAGGATCTAGTTTTGATCCTGTCAGGTATGTCTGAGTCAATATATTTGTATAGATGCTTATACAAGGCATTGGTGTAAATCCCAGTATAGGTGTCCATGCCATCAGTGAAGGCAGGGGTTATGAAGCTGTTAATGCCATCATGTAATAGGTTGAAACTGGCTTTGGAGAAGTTTTTTAGTCTAGTTGCTGTTAATGAGGGGTCAGATGTTGTTACTTCTAATGAGACTGATTTATGATCAGACCTCACTAGGGAGGACTGCACACACAAAGTGATGCAGTGATCACCAGTTCCAGAATGTTTGGGCATTGGAGCTGATGTGCAAGAACCTTTGGGCAAGTGTGTTATTACACATATAATTTGCCCAGTCTATTGATGGGTAGTTGAAGTCAACTAAAACCAGGCTTTTGGTTGTATCTTGAGTGATTCAAGTAGATCCAAGTATGCAGTGTGGGTATCCTGGTTCATGGAGGGGGTCCTGTTACTGGCATTAACTTGGAGAGGTGTCTTACCTACAGTCAGTTAGAACTGGATTAGTTCCAGAGAATCATTTTGTGTAACCAATCTAGAGGTGTATTTATCTTTGAATATTGATATTCCACCTCCTTTAGTTCTCACACTTTCAGTTTGTGGTCTGAATGTATAGAAGGCATTATATAAACCGGTATGGCTGAGGTGCTTTCCATGGCCTTAAACCAAGTCTTTGTGACTGCACAGATGTCAGCATCTTCTAAGGTGAAGGGTGATGGCTGCTTCCAGTGAGTACAGTTTTAGGTTTAGACTCCTAGCGCTTAGTGGCATAACCTTGAGGTTGCTTTTTGAAGATATTTTTATGCTGGGAATTTTGTTATTGTGACATTGCCTAAAAAAAGGCATTATGGGGGAGACAAGAGTCTTAGCCAGTAACCGAAATTCCAGAAATGACAGATGAAGACACCATCTCTGGCAAAGCAGCATGGTCTATCTACCATGTCATCCCAGGCTGACCCGATACTGGATCCCCTTAGAATGATGCCAGAAACTAAGCCAGTTGTTGAAGTCGGTCATTTTTTGTTTATTTTGTGGTATTGTCTTGGGTAAAGGTAGTATGCTGATCAAGGCTAGGGACATACTTTCCTGAAAGACGTATTCAGAGAGCTCAGTCATGTCTGTCTTCATATAGTCCAGTAAGGTATGTCTCAACTCATTCACACCAGCATGAGCTATGATGGAGTCATAGTGGTATTTGTTGTGGAGAGACATGAATGTGTGTGTGATCTGGCGGAGATAGTAGAGCAGTGGCTGCTTGCCAAACTGTATGGAGTTGTGTTAAAACAGGTCCAAACCCGTACAAATGCGGGGCATATGTAGGAACTGTGAGAACCCTTTTTTAAAACAAGTGGAAATGCTCAGGTACTGAGCCTTATTCCAACAGTCTCCAACTCAGGTGGGTCCTTTGCTACACGCTTCTACCACAAGGGTGTAGGGGGCCCTCTTAATGTAAGATGGCTGATTTTAGGGCTCACATAATACGAAACAGTCTAGATTCAGCAAATCTGAATCTAGCCTATGCTATAAAATACACAAGTACTAGAAAATACAAGGTACAGGAAAAACAATTTCAAACAGCAAACAGTTGAAACAGTAAAACAGCTAAAAACAGTTAAAAGTATATGGTAGTTCAGTAATGCACAGTTTAAAAGAGCAGTACAGTGAATAAAAATACTTATTTTTCTGTAGATTTCAAAGGATGCCTTGGATTTCATTTGGATTCACTCCAGAGATGAGAGAACTTACCAGTCCTAGAACAGCTCCTCTAAACTGAGCCAGTAAACAGATTCATAGATGTAAGCCTAGCCAATTAACTCATGTGAGAATCAAAGTCTGCACCTTGTGTCTTTAAGGCAAATATCTGAACCTTTATGCCAACCTCCCCCTGGTAAATCTCTTGAAATTCCCTGATTGGAAGTCAAACCCAGGCCGTGGTGGTGAGAGTGCCAAATCTTAACCACTAGATCAGTTGTGATTACTAAGAGTTTTTTTGGTTGAGTGCACGTCTGTATGTGGAGAATAGTGGTATAGGGTATCTTTTAGTGCTGGAGATATTTCTGTTGCATGTATAAGGTTGTTTGTAGTAATAAGTTGTGAGTATTTCAAATAGTTGTGTAGCTCCAATCCAGTTTAAGTTTCTGGGCTGTGCAGTGATGAGCTCTCTATGTAAAGTTAGAGCATATTTGACTGCTTTATTGTAACAAGTAGAGAGTTCAGCTTTAAGTGTGCAGTATTTGGGTTTGTAAGAATAGATGAGGGGTCTAGTAGGAAATGAAGAAGATGGATAGATACTAGTGATGATCTTCCTTGGATCACTGTTGCCATATTCCAAATTGTTGGGTTATCCTGCCAGATAACCGGGACACCTGTCCAGGATACAAAAAGCAAAACTAAGCCCAAAGATGTAAGGGTACATAAGCCTATGAAGGTTTAGAAAAATCTGACTACATCACCACCACCAGTTCAGACACTGGTCTTGCACCATCAGTCTGTCTTATGTGTGGTCATTGTTCTCTTTGGCCTTCACTGGGGAAACCTTCCTTGTTTCATCTCAGAATTGCAAACACCAAAATTTTTATTAGATGTCAGCTAGGAAGGGAAGTGTGATTGTTGTAGGCAGACTCCCTACAAGGCCTCCACTCCTAGTACTTGTTTTGTCTACGTGCAGAGCACGATTATAAAAATGTTACTACTTACCAGTCTACCTAATAGCTTATGTATGTGTCTTTCATCCCTTAACACATACTTGGAGGCCCAGCACATTGCCTATGCTAAAACAGAGGCGGCTCCTCCTCCTGATGTTCTTCCTATCACAGAGATGTTCAAGAGGTCTATACCTGATATAGTCGGGGATAAATTGGGCAGTTAGTGTATCAGCTGAGGTTTCAGAACCAGCGATACTTTCTGTTTCTCAGACTTCCGCTACCGTGACCCCACCATAGGCCTTTGTGGTGATCATACCTGTGCTGGTGAGAATGGGAACTCTGTCTAATCCTTTTAGAAGGGCTGAGAGTATTCTGCAAATATTAGCATGGGAAGAAATAAGTGAGCCATTAATTGGAGTAGGTCAGGGATCAGATCCTCCTTGTCTTTTTAAAGTGGAAATCACTACAAAGAAGAAAAAAAGGAAAACCAAAAATGTCTCCTCTGCTTAGACGTCCCATGAAAAAAGTGAATGTATTTTTCCCCCAAGGCCTGTTTAAGGCTATCTTAGTGTTCAAACCCCATATTTTGTCTGTTCTGCTCCTACTCCTCACTATAGACATCTGGAATCATCCTCAGTGGATGTTGGAGTCTAATTCAGATGAACATTCTCTGGCCTACTTCTTCCAGATTCACTCCTAAGGCTAAGTTGTTTCTGAAAATGACTCCTTATTCCCGGACTTTCCCATAGAGGAAGCTTCCATTGGCAAAACCATTTCTAACAGGATGAAGCATTTTAGTAGGAATTCTGACAAATTTCTGATGTGCAAGAAAGGTGTTATAACTTGTTAGCGATGGACACTCCTGTGCCTGTACCCGTACCTCCTTGTCCTAGATGCCTTTGTTGGATGTGTCTACGTCTACCTCCACTGTTTCCAATTCAAAGAGGCTTGACGGATTTTATGAAGTACACAAAGATATACAATTTCTGTAGAAAAATGCTATGGCAGATCCCTCTGCTTTTTCTATTTCTATGGACAAGTCCTCCAAACTGCTACCTAGTGCTAACACTATCCCCCTCTGATAAAGGTAGCAGGGCACTAGACAGATTAGGAAAAAAGGTATACATGTCTTCCATGTTGGCTTTCACAGTTCTGAACAATGAGACTCAAATGACAAAATAATTACTATATTTTTTTTTGGTAATTTAAATAAAACTCTGTCTTCTCAGAAAGTAGCAGACACTAAGCAACAGGCCATATTTTGGTGGCTCAGGCTTCAAAGGTGGGTATATATAGCATCAGGTGCAGCTGTGATGCAGTGGAAGTCTCCTCCAGAGCAGCTTCTACTAGATCTGTCATCAGAAAGTACACATGGCTTCGCTCTCAGTCCTTACCCGAGGATGTCAAAACCAAGCTATTTAACTTTCCTCTGAATAGGAATCTTTTATTTGACCCTGAAGCAAACAACTCATTTAAAACCTTACAAGAGAAAAGTAAAATTATGAAGGATTGCAGACAAATTTTCCTCACTTCTGTCCCCAGATACTACAAAACTACCCAGCAAAGCCCATCTGTTTAATTCACAGGGAGGCTAGACCTTGCACATCAGGGCAAGAAAAAGACTTTGGGATTCTAAGTCTGGGAGGCCTCCCTGCCTAGACAAGTCAGCATGGCTACTTCCTGCCTCCTCCTGTCTCCCTCAATTCGTCCCTTCTCTTGTCAGAAAGACTAACCTCTTATTTTGTAAACTGGCAGCTCATAACTATAGACAAATGAGTCATCTCTATTATTCAACAAGATTACAGGATGGCTTGGAAGAAAATTCTTCTTTTCAAGGGGATTTCACCTCCCTTTCCCAATCAGGTAAAGCTCTGACATCTTATCATTCAAGTCCTGCTCAACAAGAGATGTAATAGAACCTGTTTGACAGCAACATGTTGGAAAGAGGGTCCTAGTCTAGTACCAAGAAAAGAAGAATTATTGAAACCTATATTGGATTTGTCCCTTTTCAAAACCTTTCTCAAGGTTGCCTCATTCAAGATGTTTTTGCTTCATATACTTCTGCTCGTCATCCTTCCTCAGGCCTTTGATCTGAAAGATGCCTACCTTCACATCTCAATTCATCCTTCCCTAAGCAAAGTCTTTGGTATCTCTGGTTACAGCGGAGTAGGAGGTGGAAGGGGAAATGGAAGGACCTGGGTTTAATGACAACTGATTCACTCATCAGCGTAACACCCTTTTTACAAACCTCAGCACTGGGAACTAAAATGATAAGGATGGTGGTGGTGGTTAGTTCACACTCATTTAATGAACCACTGAATTTTCCAGATGAGAATTGTAGAGGTTATGAAAACTTGAATCCCACGATACTCCCTGGAACATGCCAAAATCTGGTTGGGAAATATCAGAAACTGATTCTTGTAAAATTCCACTTCTTCATGAGGAATAAAAGCTCTCATGAAGGGATATTTCCAGGAGATATCCCAGAGATACTGTCCCCGGGAGATGGAAAGAGATGAGATTTCTCTGTGTTCACCTAAAATCCCAGACTGAGAAAAATTTCTTTTACCCATTGCAGAGATTCTTGATAACTTGTAAAAGAATGTGCAGAAATAAGACTGCCATCTAAATATGAGAAAATGTGAATGCCCTGTAGTCTGCAGTTGGGTATTACAGAAGCCAGGTACTTTGTAAACACTCTTGAAGGTGTTGGCAATCTAAAAGGTAAAGTGTAAAACTGAAAATGTAAACTAGACACAGAAAAACTTAAAAGAAACATCTGAAGGCTATGAGAGTTGAAGTGTGATGGTGATAATGTTTGAAATCCAGTTATAATATAGTTAAAGAAACTATAGGGAGAGCATTTGGAATTTTGGGATTTGGATATGAAGGTTTAAAATAGAACGGTCTAGGACAGATTTCCATGCTCCTTTGTCACCAGAAACATACTTGAATAACATCTTTTCTTTATAATATTGTGTGTGTGTGGGGGGGCAGGTACTATAACTTCCTGAGATAGCATTTAATCTAGGGTAAGAGGAAATGAGGAGGTTTCATTAGATGGATTCAGAGGAATTCCTTGAAAAGGTGAAATGGCATTTTTTGAATGATTTTCAAAACCCGAGTGTTTAAAGTTATCTGGTGCCGCAGACAGAGAAGTGATGACTTAGACTTGAGAAAGCATTCCTGGATTGCCAGGGTGTTTGGGGGGGGGGGGGGGCATGCAGGCACATATAGCCTGTCTGATTTATTGGATTGTCCTTGGTACTAGGAGGGGACACCCTTCTTTTTTGAACCTCCCTACTACAGCTTTGCAAAATCTTGTTTGTCTAAACCTTTCTGGGATTGTTCGGTCTGTTTCATGTAAAAGGAGTCTGAGCTAGAAGGGAAGTTGCTATTATATTTGGACATGGAGGGTTTAAAAAAATATGGGTAAACCCCTGAATTAACTTATACTTTCATCAACTATTTTAAGAACCAATTAATAATCTTTTATGTAGGAGCATTCAGGATCTGAGCTTTGACATTCCCTGGTAAATTCTGAGTATATAACCAAACAAATCTTCTCGTCACTGACTCAGTGACATCTGCTCTAGAAATGACATCAGCAGTGTCAAAAGAACATTTTAGTGTGTGTTTGGTTACCTGATGCACGCAAGATATTAAAAAAATTCAGAGAGGTCATAATTCTGGAGGAAGGCAAGTCAGCAATTAACTTTTTTCTTATTGTGAAAGAAATCCAGCAGAAACTTAGTTGTGTGAGACTGACAGTTCACTGTTCTGAAGGCTAAGGTTGAATAAGCATAAACTTTCTTCCCAAACTTATCATACGAAACTTGTCCCATCTTTGTCAGAGGGAATAGGATTAGCTGTTATAAGGTTTTTGTCAGAAAAGTTTTTTTTAGAGAAATCACTACAGATCTATACGTTGAAAAAAACTGAGGGTCAGGGAACCTTGTAATTTTTAAGACTTTCTACAGGCAGGAGGCTTGCTGCCAGACAAAACTACTGGCTCCAAGGAAAGCATTAGCTAAGGCTGGTAAAACAGGAGGCACATCAGCAGACTGAGGAAAATCCACCTGTAACAAATATCTTTGTTGGGACTTTGGTATTTTTTTTTTTGCTCCCAGTAAAATAACTCTGAGATGCTGGCAATAGTATCAGAAAAATATAACTCATCAGGTGGGGAATTAAAAAAACTTTCCATCAATTCAAATTTTTAATACTGTAGAGCCGGAACTTGAGAAGCTCTGTCCAAGTCTAATTCCGGTCTCTGACTGAAAATCAGAATATGTAAATATTCTCTATAGAAAAGTTTATGCAAATACTTCCATTCAGAGATCATCATGGAAGGAACACGATGTGTTAGAGCCAATACCACACAAGTCAAACAAGATGCCACGGTTGTTGGGGCAGCCGCAAAAAAAGGAGCTCTGTGAAGAGAGCTCATCTGCCCATCCTCCTACTGTCAAGTCTAGGGCTTTGGACAAATTCGGGAAACAGACATACACTTCAGCAACTTTTGCACTCAGAGCACTGAATTGACCTCATCCATATGACATGTTTTCAGAGGGACCTGACAAAAGACCAAGTCCATCTTGGGGAAGGTTACCTGTGGATGCTCAGAAATCAATGGAGTCCTAGTTGTCCACCCTCCAGTCTATGTCGAATGTATCCATGTATTTGCTTTCCAGTGCAACTGATGGTATTGCCAGGGGAGTAGGCACTGACACTGTTATGCTCCAACATGCCTGGATACGACAATGAAATTTCACAGAAGGCTTCAAGGTGTCCTCCATCAACACTTCTTTTGGTAGTCCAACTTTGTTCGGGCCAAAGGAGAAATGAACGATCACCAGGAGATGCAAAAAACCAAGATTCTTTGGTCAGAATCTTCTTTTCTACTCCTGAATGGACATTTTCTAGGAATCAAAAGAGGGGTGCAGACCTGTAATTTCAGAAATCCCAGAGTTTTAACCAAGACGCAGGGTGACTTTAATGGACATTGCGGCAGAGACAAACCACAAAATCAAGGGTTTCACTGTTCTTTCATGAAAAAAACCTATCAGTGCTGCTGAATGGTTGCCCACCTGCTTCACACTGGATGCAGTTGGAAGGGAACCTATCCCTGCACCCTCAAGTCTTCCAGGCCATCACGAAAAATTCTTTAGTGCAAAATATATTTTTGTGGCTGAGTTATTCCAATTGTTTTCCATCCACACAAAAGGAGAAAAATTCCTGAAGTATCACCTAGTCAGATGGAATGTGCAGTAGGAGTAAAAAAAAAAACTGCTCGAAGAACATATTTCGACAACCGGCTCCTCACCACCATGAGGAAAAAAACCAGTCAAAATGCCACAGAATTTTGCTACACAAAGCATTCTGGTAACAACCCTTCAGTGTGAAAGATGCAATTAAAATAAACAATTATGCAGTAATTTTAAAAAATGTCAGAACACAGACAGAAAATAATCTCACTTAGCATATTAAAAACACAATACTTAAAAATATTCCAAAGAAAAGACCTTTCTAAGAAGAGAAGAACTTTCTCTCTCTAAGGTTTCAAACACATCTGTGTATATTTTAGAGCTGGCTTAATGCTAATTGCAGCATTAATCCCTGGTTCGTAATCTGCTTGTAAGTGAACTATCCAGCCATATTCACAAGCTTCGAGCTTATTGTTTAAATCACCACCCCTTATATTTTTATATATCACATCTATTACCCTAAATTTAAAAGAATGTTCCAAGTTCTAATCTGCCACCTTTCGCTAAAGCATTATTACTTTTATTTCTTTGTATATCAGATAAGTGCTCTGTAACTCATTCCTTTAATTTTCTTGTTGACTTCCCTGTATACATAAAAGGCTGAGGATTTTATACATTTGGCCAAATACACTATGTTCATTGTATTACATGTAGCAGCACATTTAAATATATATTTACTATGCGTAATAGGATGAATAAATTAATTGCTGGTTAATATAGTCTTACAAAAGGAACAATTACAGCATGGACAAGTTCCAGAGTTAC
>NC_056738.1:506074037-506081537 GCF_019279795.1 Protopterus annectens
GGTTGGATCCTATTATCCAAAGTTTGAACCAGACAAAAACAAGACCACACTGATCTAGCATTATGGTAAGTATATAACTTTTATTTAATGCCAAGTACTAGCCATGTATAAAATACTGGACTGTAGAGGTGTTATTGGACATCTGTACTACTTCCTTTGATATTAGTCATTTGTTATGAAATGTATCCATCTCTTCATTTACAGATCACATTTCACTAATAAACTTTAAATAATCTCACTGAATATTTATTTTCTCCTTTTTTAACTGGGAGTAGATTCTTGGCCTCCATGGACAGTTTTTAGGTTCAGTCTGTGCTTAAAATTTCAGAGAATATTATATGAAAATTGCTACATCTGTGTATATCTATATCTCTATATCTATATCTCTATATCTATATATATATATATATATATGGGTCTGCTTTAACAAGTCGAACGTACGAATCAGCGAAACCCAGTACGTCGAGACTGAATGTCCGAAATTGCTGTTAAACGAAATGTTGACTTACCGACATGCAAATCACCGACATGTGAATATGTCCACAATTATATGTGCCAATTATATGTGCCACATTCTCTTAACCAAACCCTCAAACAGGTATAAATCCAGGCTATTGATGTACGATATGACGTCAAGATGGCGGAGACGTCGGAATATGCACCAGGAACCCTGGGAAATGTGTATTCATGTATTCAATCGCAAAGAGGTAAACAAATGTTGTTAATCGATGGATACCTCTATTATTTGGAAAAGAATCGCCTGAATAGGCGTTACTGGGCATGTAAGGAGAAAATAGTACAGAAATGTAAAGGTAGAGCAGTCACTGTGCCTGTCACTGAAGGTGAGGAACTGCTACGATCTGTAGGACATCACCACTCTGCCGATCCCACTGAACTGCAACGGTACAAATTGAACTTTGATATTAAGGTCCGGGCAAAATATAGTAGGGATAATCCGTGTGGTATAGTCGATCTAGCTATGGCATCTACATCACTAGAGTCTGTGCATGCTGTCCCAAGTAGAAAAGCTCTCCTTCAAACAGTTGGTAGAGTACGGAGAAAGGAAAATGTAATGGAGAATTGTGATTCTGTAACGCTTATGAACATTGACTGTAGTAACTATCCATTGAAGTCAGGGCATTTTATTGCTAAACGTTTATGTGATATGAGCAGTGACAATGTAATGTATACATTTAGTACACTTACTAATTTGCAGGATTTGAGTTCCGCTACAATTTGGATGATGGATGGTACGTACTTAAGTAGAGCAGTTACCTGCCGACAATTATATAGCATTCATGGGCTCGTTAAATGTGGTTCACATACCAAAGCTGTTCCACTACTGTTCTGCTTTATGACTAGGAAGTCGCTAAAATGCTATAATTTCCTTTGGCATTCTGTATTCTATTTGTTTAGTGCAAATCATTTGGAAGTGAATGTGCGCTTTATATTGTGCGATTTCGAAATCGCAGCATTGAAGAGTATCAGGTTAAATGTGGCTGGCTGTAAAAGCAAAGGATGTTTATTTCATTTTAGCCAAAATATTTGGCGTAAGGTGCAGAATCTTGGTCTAACAACATTGTATAACAGTAATATGTCCTTCCAATTATCTGTTAAGTGTCTTGTAGCTTTGGCTTTCCTGAGTGAGTCTGAAGTTGTTGGAACATTTGAATAGTTAAAGCGAAGTTTCCCAGTGGAAGGAAGGGAATTGCTAGCATACTTCTCCGATTGGTATGTTTATGGCAGACGTCTTAAATTCACCACTAGAATGTCGTTTTCTATTAGATTTCCTCCTTTATTTCCTATTTCATTCTGGAACATAGATGAGTTAAATGAGTTACACCTACCTCGTACACAGAATTCAGTGGAAGCATGGCATAGGCGGTTGAAGTGTGTCATTGGGCATCCGAGCGTAGATTTGAATTCTTTAATGTTATGCCTGTGCAGAGAACAGGACAGGGTTGATGAACTACGTGTGCGGATGTCAACAGGTGTCCCACCATCACCAAAGAAAAGGAGGTTACTGGCTAGACATGAATGGTTTCTGACAGTGCTACACAACAGGGCAGAATATACTGAATTGGATTTCGTGAAGGCTGTAGCGAGATTGCTGAAGGTTTAATGTGTCATGCTGTTGTTGGGAATAGAGGAGCATTAAATAGTATACTTAGTGTAACTATAAAGGATGTGGCAAGAAGTCCGGATATATCTTTAGTTAAACGTGCTAGTTTGCGTCACAGTACTGAGGGGTTTGCGTTTATTTCACGGATTTGTCGAGAGTCTACTGGAGAGAACCATTTAACATGGTTAAGTAGAAGACTGGTTTCTATAATTACATGATGTTACAGTGGAGCTGTTGCTGCTGTTTACGTTTATTTCACAGAAACGTTGTTGAGTTGGGGATCGCCGTTTTGGTCTTTATGTTGTGAAGTACATGAGTAATATTCCGTTACCGCAGATGCGTCGTTGAAGCGGAAGTCGATGTTTAGTGTGTTCGGCGAAATTCACTTTCGTTTATTTGGGGTCGGTGATTTACGTGTCGGTGATTCGTACGTTCGACTTGTTAAAGTAGACCCATATATATATATATATATATATATATATATATATATATATATATATATATATATATATAGATATAGATGTATGGGTCCCCTTTGAATGGTCGACATTTCACAATTTTGACTTTCATATAGGCCAAGACCATATGATCGACATTTGAAATGTTGACCAAGGTGAACCGGCATCTCCTTACAGTGCGAAATGGAAAGATTTCCACTTCTGCACTATAGTGCGATATCGGAGTTGGTATATTTAAGTTCCAGGGGATGTGGGGGGCGCAGCGGGTCGAAGCCCCCCTGCTAGCAGTGTTAAGGTAAGTTTTTTTTTTTTTTATGTTCTACTTGTATGTATTGCATTTCAAATGTCGATCATATGGTCTTGGCGATATGAGTTTAGACATTGTGAAATGTCAACCATATCAAGTGGACCCATACATATATATGTGTGTGTATGTGTATATATATATATATATATATATATATATATATATATATATATATATATATATATATATGTTAGACAGACATACGTGAGCCACCATTATGTTGACAGTATATGTAGACCGAAAGTTAGCCAAAGTATTGAATTTTGATATGAATATTTTATATTTTAAAATACAATTCTAATAATTATGCATAAATAGTATATAAAAAATATATTAGTATTGGTTAATAATACAAGTTTGTTTGAATATATTATCAAAGCAATTATAACAAAACTCAATTTTTTTATATTTTTATACAGACATGAAATTTGCCTCCAGTGATTAAGTTTTGATATTTCATATAGTTAAATGAGTTTAATTACTGAGTCACTAAAAATAGGAAAGATTAAGAAGCACTAGATAATTAGAAATGTAAGCTTTGTCATAGAACTTTAGTTTTTAACCATGCTGTAAAAGAAAGTATTAATTCTGGTCTGTATTCCTGAATAATATCAGTATAAAAGTTTAATTGATATGATTTTCACCTTTATATATAAAAATAAAATAAGCAGTTTGTATTAAGGATATTGTACATCTGCCTAAAACTATTTAAAGTGTATTATTCTGCAGGCTGTATTATCCCAAGAAAAGTTAGGAAGAGCACACAGCTCTGCCATTTACTTTGATACTGTCACAGTGGTTCTGTAGTTCCCCAAGTATTAGTAACGTGCAGCCTACGTCAGTAAACTTTAACTTACATTAAACATTAGTATAGCAGTCAGGAAATCTATTAATTCATAGTCATTGATTAAAATAAAACTATAAAATTACTTTTGTCCAACATAAGTAAACAAAGAGTAGTTATACCATCTGTACCTAATAATACAAGAATTGTTGCCCAACTTAAGTAAATAATGCATAATTCTGACAAACTGGGTAAAAATAATAAAAATAAATAAATAAAAAAATAAATAAGAGGTTCAAAACTACATTATTTCCAAAATTAGGTCTCTGACTCTTATTTTCAGACTTTTAAGCTTAATAATTTAAATTAGCAGCCCGTACCTCTAAACTAAAAATGTTGAATACTATAGGAATATATTTTATCAACTCCATCTATCCACCCATCTTCCAGTTAACCACTTTATCGTATATGAGCTCACTGGGACACCAGAGCATGTCACAGCTGCCAGTGGTTGTAAAGAATTGAAACCCATTCTGAATAAGGTGCCAATCTATCAAAGAATGCACACATACTATAGTCAGCATGTTGTAGGTGCCCATTTACCTGTGGGCAAATCTGTAGCATGCCAGTTCACCAACTCGCATGTCTTTTGAAGGGAAGAAGAAACTAGAACTCCCAAAGAAAGGCCTACATGGATGGAGGGTGAGCATGCACAGAAGACACCTCATTCAAGAGTGGCACCAGAGAACCCCTTCCCTCTGAGGTAGCAATGCTACTTACTTTGCTATTGTGCTAATAACTCTCTTAGTTTGCTTACATAAACATCAGTACTTATTAAAGCTATTGATTTACAAAGGGCATCCTATACAGATTCCTTTTATTTATTGTCTAATAGAAACATTGGCTAAGACACTATCTATATCATTTAAACACGTTATACATTTTTATTTAGCACTCACATATAATCCTAAATTAAATGGCTTCAAGTTTAACATAGTTATCAGAAGTGGTCTTTCATCATACATGTATTCATTAGAGTTGTACATGCACAATCCTCACTGCCATTCCATACTTAATGGATATTTAACCTCTTAAGTCATTGTTTATCTTCTATATTGCACATAAGCAGTCTCCCTTATTAAGCTGATTCCTTTTTATTCATCCCGGTTATCAACCAAAAACATACTTGGAATATACTTCAGGAAGAAATATTGAAGAAGTTAATGGTTCTGCCCACAAGGTGCCAAGACTTTTATCAAACATTCTAAACAATTAGGGCATGTTGTACAAGATGAAAATGCATGGGATTTCTACTGAACTTGTAGCATGTCCTGGATTCGAAGTAGCTGTGTAGTCCATCTCAGCTGGTTCGCAAGATAAATGCATACGGGATTTTTTTAACTTTTGTGAGCATCACCCCTGCATCCTGTCTGTCAAAAAAAACCTCTTTGATACAGCCAGAAATGTTAATCTACCCTATTAGCACGCATGATCAATGTAAACAGATAAACTAGCCTGGCTGCCATAAGCCATGGTCAATAATGTTTGCTTTCTAGCGTATTAAACTGGTGTCATTTGTTGTAACAGAAATAGGGGAACCTAATTATGTGCAACAGATACAGGAGTACAAAACACAAATCCAAAAGCAGCTGGGGATGAAGTTCTCCCAAAAAAGCAAAATTCAGTAACAAAAGTCCAAGTTGGGAGCAAACAAACATGGCTCTGTCGATATTAAATAAAAGATAAAACTTTTATTCAGGTACAAACTAGTTTGTACCTGAATAAAAGTTTTATCTTTAATTAATATTGAGAGACCCATGTTTGTTTGCTCCCAACTTGGACTTTTGTTACTGCATTTTGCTTTTTTGGGAGAAGTGAACCGATACAGGAGGCAAACAATGTGGTTGTAGCTTATGTCAAGCATTCAACGTTCTGTTAAGTCTTGTCTTTTTTAGTACAATTTGAAAAGACGAGCAGATGAGTTTACATTTGTTGGAAAAAATGAAAAAAGGACACTCGAATCAAATGGCAAATGCTATTTCTGCTGTTTTAAGAATTCCTCATGTGGTACTGTTGTGGAAATCTCCAACACCACAAAGAAGTCTGCTAAAAGATATGCATAAAAACCAAGTGCAATGAATGTTCACAAAGCTTTCTCAAGTACTTCATGCATTAGTGTCTGCAGGTTCTTTCTTTGATGTTATGTTTTCATTTGAATGTATGTTTCATGTTTTTGTTTGTTTGGTTTTATTTATTTTCAATAATTTTGTCTATGTTTAAACATATACTCGTGCAAGTAAGCAAAACAAGTTGTTGTCCTGACAAAAGAAGAAATGTTTGTGTTCATGTTAATACAGCAATGCATTTTAAAGAAAGATTTAGAATGCATTTCATATCACAACCTGTGCCCTTCCTCTTTTTTGGCATAAATCAAGCGAGAGAGGTTCTTGCTGACTATTGGCTTGAATGTATTACTTTATTTTAAGGGGGTAACAACTTTAGCGGGCTTTTCTGACATTAGAAACGTAGTTCTATAGATAAGAACATAGCATTAACTTTTAATATCCCTCTATCAGGGCTGATCAGAATTATCCATGCAACTAAATTTTCTGCACATATATAGTGGTTTCTTTCGGTTACACATGGATGCAGGAATTTTGGTGTGCTCCATCGTATTGTCATGCATCTCTTACCACGACCTGAAAGTGAGAAATCTCCTATCTCAGTTGGATTATTTCCATGATTAAACACTTAAGTGATTCCATGTTATTAGGCAACCATTCTTTTATCAGGAAGAATGTAGTACTTATAGACTGCATTGGTAATCATGAATGTAATTTTTGTAGTGATACATTTATGTGCCTGTAATTTCCATAAAGTCTGACGGTTTTATAAAAGTAATGAAATTAAACACAAAGCGAAGGACTGTGCAGTGTGATGACTATGAATATTAATGGCAATAATTTGAAACTGAGAAATGCAGTACATATGCAGAAAACCCTTGTCTGTTCTTTTCAGTAACTGTGAAAATAAGTTTGAGATAATTAGCTTGTTTCACGGTATGAACTTCCTGCCTGTGCTATTTACATAAATAATTACTAGTTAAATATATTCCAGTAGTGCCTACTGGGGCCTTGTGACCTGCTATTTGGGATAATAGCTCTAATCCCACTTCAGTTCCAGAGGGGAGTATGGCATTGTAAACACCCTGTCACAAGCCTCGTATTTACAAGAAGAATGAGCTAGCAATATGCCACATTCTCACATATAACATTGTAGAATTGCTACATTTAAATAATTGTTGCAGCCTATCTTTATACTTTTTAAACCTTTTCTTTGGTTTAAATGTTGAGGATGCATAATGTAAGCATGTAAATTAAGCTTGACAGTTTGCTATGAATCTCCTACCCATATTAATTACTGGCATTTAAAGTTATTAGAAAAAAAAAAAAACATTTTTGACAGTTTACCTGTGTCGTGGCTGCTGTTTGCTATTTTCTAGTTTTGTATTTGTTTTTATAGAAGAACCTCTTCATGATTCTTAGTAGGTTGCTAAGCTGACCCTCAAACTTTTGTAACGCACTAAATTTTTGGGAACATAATTTTTTAGGGAGACATGGCACCTGCGCACTTTGTGTAGAGTCCTTTACCAGTCATTACCTTAACTTCTACCAGCCTAGCATTCCTCAGTTGTGGTGTTCTAACAATAAAGTGAATTGTATCCAAGAACAGCAGTGTCTCAATCCAATTAATCTTATTTTGACAACTCCAAAACCTTCTTTTTTCTTAGTGGTGTAGCTGATGGTTTCTTCAATTTATCCTTGTCATG
>NC_056738.1:506084037-506210954 GCF_019279795.1 Protopterus annectens
TTTAATGACTGTCTTTACTGTGTTCTGTTCCATGGTATATCCAATGCTGTGGAAATTTTTGTACCCTTCTCCTGACTGATACCTTTCAACAATGACATTCCCTTTGATGCTTTGTAAGCTGTCTGCGAACCACAGCTTTTGCTGTAGCAGGCAACTGAGTAAAATTGCCAGGAAAATCCTACTAGGACAGCTGAACTTTATTTGGGGTTAATCAGAGTCTCTTTAATTGATGGCAGGTGTGTACCCAAGAAGACTGAATGTTGTAATTAACTCAAAAGGTGCTTCAACAAAATATTAGTTTGAGTGTGCACACACAACAAAGTATTAGTTTAAGGGTGTGCACACTTTTGCAACCAGCGTATTGTACGTTTTTTATTTTTTTATATTTTTTCCCCTAACAGATTTGTTTGTTTTTAATTGAGTTGTACAGGTAATAGGTCACATTAAAGGTGGGAAAAGTTTTGAAATGATTTATTGTGGTATCATTTTTTTATATCACAAAACCTGGCATTTTAACAGGGGTGTATAAACTTTTTATATCCACTGTGTGTGTATATATATATATATATATATACATATATATATATATATATATATATATAATGTATGTATGTGTGTGTGTGTGTGTATATAATATAATATTTATATATATATATATATATATATATATATATATATATATATATATATATATATATATATATATATATATATATATATATATATATGGGTTCTTATCAGTTGATCAAGTTTTCAGAAACTCAAAATTCATGTTCGCGAACATATGTTCAAGTGTTTGAAAACTCAAAGATTTTGACTGGAGATCATGTTAGTGTGGATAAGGAAATTTACCCTTTTCCTCACTGTAGTATAATATTGTAGTTGGTATATTTAATTTGCAGGGGGTGTGGGGGATGCAGGGAGGCTTGCCATCTTTCTCGATTCAGTGCCGCACTCATGCCTGACTGTTGCAGATCTTCTTTCACACAATAGATCCACCTCTTTGCTGGACATCCTCGTTTCCTCTTTCCTTATTCCTGTCTGTCCCAAATCTTTTTCACCAGATTGTCTTCTACTTTTCTGCAGTTGGAGCTACTTTGGCATCTGCTCTTATGTCCTCATTTCTTCATCTGTCCCACAGTGTGCATCCTACATTCTTCATTTCCATCACCTCTAGCTTCTTCATCTGCTCTGCCTTTGCTGCCCAGGTTTCCATACCATACAGTACTACTGGTCACACCACTGTCTTTTACACCTTACTTTTCAGCTTGTTTGGCATTCTTCTGTCATAGATGACACCTCAGACACATTGCCAGTTGACTGCAGCCCCTATGATTATAGCTTTGACTGTTTCATTCAGACTTCCCTTCTCCTCAACCACCCCTCCTACTTGAAGCTATGTACCTGTTCCATTGTCTTCCATTCTATCTCAATTCTCAGCATCTTATGATTTACCATTTTCTGCTGTTACCACTGTTTTATCTGTGTTTAGTTTTATCACATTTGCCTTCAGTTTTGCATTCCATTTCCCTACCCTTTGCTGAAGTTCTTGCTCAGAATCTGCCTGTAATGCCACATCATCTGCATACAGTAAATTTATTGATCTGTCCCCTCCAACCTGTTTGCTAATTTAGTCTATCACCAGTATGAACAGCAGAGGGCTCAGAGCTGAACTCTGGCGTAGACCCACTACCACCTGGAAACCCCCCTGTGAGGTCGAACATTATTCGTACTTGAGTCACTGGGTCCTTGTACATAGCCTGCACTAATTCTACCAATGTTTCTGTGACATTAAACCACCGCAGTGCTACCCAGATCAGCTTTTTTGGGACCTTGTCATATGCTTTCTCCAAGTCTAGAATCCCATTTGGACTCTTTCCTCACCTCTAGCTTCTTATTGACTGTCTGTCTCATTGCAAACATCGGGTCAGTTGTGCTGCATCCTGATCTGAATCTGAACTGCTCATCTCCCATCTTACATCCTACTACTTTACGTATCCATTTATCAGTCACCATCCTCAGAACTTTTGTGTAATGTGATACGAGTTTAATGCCTGTGTACTGTCCACAGTTGTGGATCTCCACTTTGTTCTTGTACACTGGCATGAGTATGGTTGTTCTCCAGTCATCTGGGATATGCTATTCTCTCCACACTGCTGTGAGTACCCTCAGGAGCCATTTCTCTCCTATCTCTCCCAGCATCTTTATCATATCTGCTATGAGCTCATCTCAGCCTGCTGCGTTCCCTGACTTCATTTTCCTTAGTGATATTCTTACTTCTTATAGGGTGGGTTCCTCTTCTTCTCTCATTGTAGGCTGTTTCTGGGGCAGCACAGCTTCCGTGGGCTTTTCTTCACACAGAAGCTGCTGGAAATACTCCTTCCATGTGCCTTTGATGTCCTGTAGACTTGTGAGCAGGTTGTTGCTGGCATCCCTTATGAAGGGTGTCTGTCTTCTTTATCTTTCTGTCTTTTCCTTGCAACCTGATATAGTTTCTTTGTACCACACCCCTTGCATATTATGTATACCACCTCCAAGATCGCACTACAGTGGGGAAAAGTGTAAATTCTCAGGTCCGCACTGTACCGCAATCTCCATTCAAAAGCTTTGAGTTTTCTGAAACTTGATCATATCATCTTGGCAATATGAATTTCTAGTTTATGAAAACTCAAACTTCTGATAGGGACCCATGTATTCAAAACCAAAAAAAATGGAAATTTAAAGTAAACAAAGCCAAACAAACACAAAATATTAAGTCAGCCAAGGGAAATAAGTATCCAAGTAAAAACAGACTCTGTTTAGTGCTTTCATTCCTTTAATGTAACTCGATTTAAAAGAATGAAAGCGCTAAGCAGAGAATGTTTTTACTTGGATACTTCTTTCTCTTGCTGACTTAACATTTTGCGTTTACACACACATTCACATTTGTAGTTCAGCTTTTCTGAAGGTTACAACTGCAGTGCCAGGAATTTTTATCGGTACCCAGTCTGGGACACTTTACACTATACTGTAGGATAAAAACATCCATTCTCCTGCATCTTGGATTTATGGAGAAAATGTACATGTGGGAAATGAGGACAGTGAGTAAGTGGTTTACTGGGAAAGGGGGTCGAGCATACTAAAACAAGGCTCCCTCCATTTGCTGTATGGTGGCTATCACCTTTCATGAAGAAGTGAAAAGTGTTTGAACTCAGAGAAAACTGGGAGGGAGAGAGATCCAAAAAAATATTAGTCATGTTTGACATTTGGAGTACTGTAAGGTTTGTGCTGTCACTGAATTTGTTTTACTTCTTTAACCCCATGAATTCAGTGAAGCCTGGCACTTATCTCTCTGTTTGTGTAAATTTTGCAATGGCTACAGAAAACAAAAAAACATTTTTGCCATTGTTGTAGACAAGATCCTTTAACCTTATACCTACTATTAATATTTTTCCTGTGCCTTAAAATCAGAATTCTGACACTGGTACTATATGGCTACTAAAACGCTATGCAGACTCTCCAGAATGCCTTTTAATATGAGCATTTTATGTAGATAAGCAGGATAAGAAGACACTGTTGGAGTGAAGTCAAAGCTGAGGCAGCGCTAGTCTTCGCAGCTAAGAAGTTCATAGTATAGCACACACACACTGTAGTTACTTATTTAAAGTATGCTGTGGAACATGAAGAACATGATGTAAGCCCCTTTTGCAATGGACTTGAGATACTCCAGGAAGGAGGCGTTTATTATTATTTTTTTTTTTTTGAGGGGGGGATGGATGTACACACTTGTGAAGAAGTCATGAAATAGTGGTAATAGAAGGTAATTTATGCTCATTTAAGTGGTAACTAATTCTGACACTGGTGATTTCAAGTATGGTAGTAGTCTGAAGCCTATTTTTTCCTTTACTGGCATATTTATTATTTATTGACATTTGATTGCTGGGAAAGTTCTCCAAAGTATTATAAAAGCATTTTAAAAACAATAATTTTACAGTCTTCAAAAATAATACAAAACCACTACAGATTAAATAATTATAGCAAATTAAACATAATGTGAAAACATTGGGTAAAAATGGATACAACTGGTATGACAGTGATTTAATGTTTAGAGAAATTTTAGCTACGGTGGAGAGTCAACTATCCAAACTAATTTGGGACCAAATGTGGTTCAGATAATTAAACATACACTGAACTGGGTAAAAAAAACTTCTAAAATCTTTTTCCTGCATTCAGGGAATACACTTTTCAACCATTCAGCAAGTCCCGTGGACAATAAAGAATATGTTTAACACACAAGCAGGCTACAAGTTCAAAAAACATGCATAAGCTAATACGTATAACGTTTACATATTCAGACTTTATGATTTTTCCTAGCCAAAAACTTTTGGAAGACTGGGTTTGGATAATTGACTCTACTGTAGTTAATACAGAAATTAAAAGTAAGTTATTATAATACAAGCAAGAATTGCAATATGAAGTTAGAAAAAACAGGATTATGGCATATTTAGAAAGATAGGGTAGAGAAGTTGATTGAAGTAAGGAAGGAAGTGAAGAAGGATTGAGTAAAGAGGTGTAAGGTATGAAACAGGGGATCTATGTCAGTTGAGCGAGTTTTCAGAAATTCAGAATTCATATAGTTGAAACAGTATGATCAAATTTCTGAAAATTTGAGCATCAAAAAAGTAAATAAATAAAAGAACACAAAAATCTATCTTTTATTTTTTGCGGAGGGGCAAGACCCCCTGCATCCCCCATATGGGAGGCTGCACCCCCTGCAAATTATATATATACCAACTCTGAGATCACACTACATCAAGGAAAACGGTAAATTTCTCGATCATCCCAGCACCGCAATTTCCAGCTTTAGGTTTTCAGAAATTCGATCATATCGTCTCGACTATATGAATTTTGAATTTCTGAAAACTTGATCAACTGATAGGGATCCATGAAATAGGTACTTGTTCATAGTTAGGGTTATAGTCTTTCCTGAGGTTGAACAAGAACAGAGACAGATTTTGTCAAGGAAGCTTTTCAGAATGGTTTTAAAGGACTGCAGGGGTGGTAATGAGCTGATGGACACAGGTAAGGTGTTCCAGGCCTTAGCAACATGCTATGAGTACAGATTATCCCCAGCAGATTTGATAGGTTTGTGAACAAAAAGGAGTTTTTGGTCATTGGATTGTAATGGCTGATTGGAAACAAAGTTATGCAGAATGGTATTTAGTGCTGGACAAGCAGATGGATGCTGAATAATTTTATGGTGGTAACAAGCTGTGTATATGTTAGTTGACGGGGTAGTTCTAACCAGTTTAGGCTTTTTAGTGCTATACATGGGTGGGTTCTGATAGGGGTATTTGCAAATTTAGTCACTTTGTTATAGCATTGTTAAAGTTTTTTTATGCCTGGAGGTTGGTAAGGATGTGAGAGCCATAAAGTAGTGAAGAGAAGGAGGTAAGTAGTGTTAAGTGTTTTTAGTTGCTTTGATGAGAATGTGTTTTGTTCTGTAAAGCATCCCTGCTTTTTTGTGATTATTTTATGCAATTTTGTATATATAGGTCAAATTTAAGATTATTATCCCTAATAATTTGCTAAGAGAAGTGACTTCAATAGTTGTATTATTGAGTGAGAAGATTTTAAAATGTATTTTGTTATGAGTGACAAATCCTAGAGAAATGCATTCACAAGCAGTTCCTCAAATACTTACTTCAGGAAGACCTTCTGATACTGTCTCAACATGGCTTTACACCCCATCACAGCACCTCCACGGCCCTCCTATCCTTCACCCAGTCAATAGCCGAAGCCAGAGACAATAATAAACTGGTATCATGCCTTTTTCTGGATCTTTCCAAGCCATTTGACACTGTCTCCCATCCTTTACTTCTGTCTAAACTATCAATGCTCAATCTCCCCTCCTCCACTATTTTGTGGTTCTCTAGCTATCTTAGTAACAGGCTACAATCTGTTAGATGGCAAGCTTCCTGCTCTCCTTTCCTATCCGTCCAAACAGGAGTTCCTCAGGGATCCATCTTAGAGCCGCTACTCTTTAATATCTTTACAAACAGTCTACACTCCGCCTGCTGCTCATCCTCACTGATTCAGTATGCAAATGACTGTATGCTTATAACCTGCTCAAATAAACTCACTGACCTCCGTACCCTCACTCAGCATTCTTTCCACACCATTGAACACTGGTTGATAAACAACCAACTCATCTTTAACCCCAAAAAATGAAATTACTTCTTTTCTTTCCAAAAACTATGTCCCAACTCAGTGCCTCCTTACGTATGTCTTCCCCAGACAACACCATTATTCATGCCGACTCCCATACCAAACTCCTAGGTATCACAATAGCAACCAACTAAAATATGACCTTCACATTCAACAGTGTATCAAAAACTCAGTCTGTTGTATAGGAAAAAAATATCTATCCACTACCTCAAGAACTTCTCTTGCCAAGCCTACCTCCTCCCCTGCCTACTATATGCATCCCCTATGTTTACCCACATCCAAGCCATCCTTATAACCAACTTGAACAAACCTACAACCAAATTGCTAATTTGCTTGTAACCTCCCTTAAAAATCTCACCACTGTCTCGTTCATAAACAATTACATTGGCTTGAATGTCCTCAGCTACCCCAACTATCTCCGCTTCAAATGGCACACTGTCTAATTTACAATCCTTCAAGTCTGTCTCCCCTCTTGTATCCCTCTATACTCCTGCTCATACTGTCTGTAGCTCACAACAATCCCTACTTCACACCTACAAACCAAACAAATCAATTGGCTAATTGGTGATGGATACATCTTTCTATGATTTTTGATTGGAGTGAAAGGATTGCAATGGGGTGGTAGTTGGATAGGTCCGTGGAGGGGCCACCCTTGTGAAGGGGATGATGATTGAGGTTTTCCATAAGGACGGAACATAGTGCTCATTGATGGATCTATTTATTAGTATTGAGATTGGGTAGGATATGGCCCCATAGATGCAAGCTGGAGGAATTTGGCTGGGAGGTTGTCGTCAGCAAGGGTGGTTGGTTTGAGTTTCCCTAGGTTTCTTGGGATGGTTGCTGTAGATACTGGTTTGAGTGAGAATGGGGTGGAATTTAGTTTGGCTTTGGTGGTTGATAGGGGGATAGTGGGGTTTGTATCATTTATTAGTTTTAGTATGGTGGAGATAAAATAGTTGTTAAAGCTGGATGCTGTGTCAAGGTTGGTGCCTTCTGTGTTTGGTGGTAGGTGGTGGTATTTCCTGGTTGGAGGATGTTATTCACTGTGACCCAGAATTTCTGTGGGTTGTTGTTATATTTATTTTGTAGGGTTAAGCAGTGATTTTGTTTGTTTAACCTAACCTGCTTCTTTGCCTTATTTCAACGTTCTAAGTAGGGTTGTCTTGTTGTGGATGTTTTAAGTTGTTTCCAGGATTTCCATACTTTGTCCCTTTGTTTTAATAAGGCCTTTGCTATTTTAAGTAACTAGAGGACAGGATTACTACATGCTATAATTGTTTTTATTGGGGCTAGATAATTTAGGATTGTTAGGAATGTAGAATGTAAGTATTCAGCTGCATTGTCAAGGGGTAGGGTTTTGGTAGGAGCCCAGTTGCAGGATTTTAATGTGTCTGTGAATAGGTCTGAGGGGAAGTTTTTGTAGGAATGGGTTTGTAGAAGGAAGGCTGGGTTGCTACATACAAGTTTGTGTTGAATTCGAAAGTTTGGGTTATGGTCACTGAGAGAATCGGGTAGTGTACAACTTTGTTACACAGCGTTGGCTTGGTTAGTGAGGATCCAATCTAATATGGATTCTCTTTTGGTGGCTTTATACGGGTGGGGGTTTGGGTGAGTTGGGTAAAGTTATATAGATTAATGTGGTTAGTAGGTATTGGGGAGTGGGTGGAGTTCCAGTACAACTACAAAACTATAATTGCTTTGTATAATTTTTTTTAATTATGTGTAATGGTGACTGGTATACTTGGAATCCTTAAGTCTGAGAAATGTGATTTGGAGGTGTTTATTACTTTTATTTACTCTGTAGGTGCACAAAACAGAATAATAGCCAGGGTCTCAGTGCAGGACAAAATAGGCATTTCTAGCCTTGTGAAAAAGACTTTTCAATGTTTTTCTGTCAAACAACACACTGACAAATTGTGAAAACAAAACACCCACATAACGTGATGACATATTGGAGATTTTGTGCATTCCAGAATTTATTAGAGAGGGTAGCTGCTATCTGTTATCGCCAGTCCCTGGTTGTGTTCACTCCACGGTGGTCAAATCTTTGATGAGAGAAGCACAAGTGTGTACTAAGTCTGAACCTTTGACCAAGTTTAATGCACTTAATTATTGCAAAAAAATAGAACAGTATTTTTTCATAAAAGCACATAGGAGAAATGGAATATTCTGTCAGATATTATTTAAGACAAAAAAGTTAAAATAGAAAAAAAAAACTGCCTTTGGGGTAACAGCATTAGAAAACAAAAAAAAACATGATTAGAAGTAGGAACAAACTAACAAAAAAGTGGAAGATAAAAAAAAGCTTTTGAGATCTAGGGTAAACAAATTACATAGGAGAATTGAATTAAATGTGAAATGTGACCATCACAACTATAGAGATTAGAAATGTGAATGAGGAACAGATGCTAATACCAAGATTGCGGTAAATAACAATTATCCTCTACTCTGAGCTGAATCAGTCTTGGCATTAGTATATATAAGGTATAGGCATACAGGAGTAGTTGTTTCAAGGGCATTTTCTAACCCCCCACCCAGCAAAAAACACATTGAATCTTTGATCGTGAGGTTCAAAATTTTGTTGCTTTTTTCCCTCTGGATTCCAGTTTAATTGTTAAGATCAGGTCTTGCACTAACAGTAGGGGAGGCATGTGTCTGTAATTTGTGTGTTCAGGATTGTGAGTTTCATTACATTTTGCTAAAGGAAGTATGCTTAGAGCTATTTTGTTCTGCTAATATGTAGTATGCTATGTAGAAACTGCCTGTGCCCTCTAAAGTGGGCTAACATGTAACTCGCTGTATTATTCATTGTGCAGACCCTCTTGCTATGAATAAGATGATGTTTGGCATCTACTTTTCTGAAGTACAAGCAAACACAGGAGGGTTATGGCTGACAAAGTTCGCAGATGACTGCAAACTGGGCGCCGTAGTTGAGAACACATCCGACACAGACATCCTTCAGAAGGGTGTCACAGAAACGGATAACTGGTGCCAAAGCCATGGTCTCAAGTTAAATGCCAAGAAATGCATAGTCATACCCTTCGGGAAAAATAAGGTTACCCCTAGCTACCATATAGGTGGCAATCCCCTGAACACAGAAGAAGTTATTAGGGACCTGGGAACCCAGGTTGACAGTAGCCTTTCATTCGACACTCATATTGCTAAAGTAGTTAGGAAGACCTTCTACATTGCCCACCTTATCATGAAGGGATTCACATCCAGATCAAGGGAAGTCATAGTCTCCCTATACTCATCACTCATCAGACCAATGATCGAGTACAATGCCCCATTCGGAATGTATCTGACCCGACACTTGCAGCAGCTGGAGAGGCCACAAAAGTTCCTCACCAAAAGGATAAAGGGTCTCAAAAATCTGTCTTATGCTGCACGACTGAAAGAACTCCAGTTATATTCAGTTGCGTACCGCTTGCTCAGAGGTGACCTATGCCTGACATACAAGGCCATGTCAAACCCAGATTTGATGAATATGCTTCATCTCAAAAAATCTAGATCTCTCAGAGCCACAAGGGCGGGTGACTTAAACCTTGACATGGTTATTAATAGGATGTGCTGGAGGAATAGATTCATCACTCAAAGACTCCCTATGCTGTGGAACAAAATCCCGGTTTATGTGAGGCAGAGCACCTCGCTGGCCTTGTTCAAGAGGAATCTTGACCAATGGATGGGAGATCGCAGATACACCCCAGGGGTTACCTCAGTGTCACTGCTCGACAGAGGCACAGCTAAATAATGGGCATAGTTTCTCCAAACTAAGGGGTGGCGTAAGCCACAAAAAACTATGGGCTAGGCTTATAAATGCCCTCGGGCAGATAGCCTAGTATAAACCTATGAACCTATGAACCTATGTAGTTGAAAATTCCCCTTCTTAAACGGAAGCTGAGGACCTATCCGCTGGATATCATTTCCTTGTCGGTTGTGCTCTTTGGCCAGTTTTCTCAGGATGTGTTAAATAACCTCCTGCAGACTTAGTGGACCTCAATTTCTTTGGACAGTCTTTATGATCCCCATTTCCCTTTCCTCTACTAAGCTTAGCCAATCCCAAAACAGGAAATGGCCTCCTGTCCACCAGAGGAAATCACTGAAATATTATTATGGTCTTGGTATCTCTACTGCTGGATAACTCTTTTATGAGAAAAGCGTGTGACCCCTCACTGACCACTCCTGCAAAGTTATGACTCCATTTTGAGTTTGTCAATGGTGGGGAGAGGTTCTTAGTTCTCCCCTACTTGGAGAACCATCACAAATGACTAATGGATTGATGATGGTCAATTCTGGGCACTTTCCACAGACCACTGATCTTCCCCCAGATAGAGCTTTTGGGACGGATGAAAAGCACTGGCGATCTAGAAGTAAAAAATAAAGCCTGGTAAGGTTTCTTCAGGTTAGGAATACTAACAGAAAAGTGCAGTTGTGTTATTCAAACATTTACTGTTTTGCTAAGTTTACTGATCACTGCTGCACAAGCCTTAACTATGCAGATTATATCCTGCCAAGGATATAGCAGCCAGCCAGCTTCTAAAGCTTCAGGACACATTACATGTACCCAGACCATGAGTCAGTCGAGCTGAGCTGATTAAAATGACAGGATTGGGTGTCAAGCCCTTCAGAGCTTTCATGCCAGCACACAGAGGGAGGATGAGCCCTGAAAGGACAATGTTAGGAACCACACAAAATGTGTCCATACCTTTGGCATAAAGCACTAAAGCACACACACACACACACACACACACACACACACACACACACACACACACACACGGGATGTAGGGAAGTAACTGCTACGCCACAGTGATCATATGAACATTTACTGTTATAAGTTTACTTACACAACTGTAGTATGTTCATAATTGCAATCACTGCTGCAGCAGTCTTAGCTGTATGGGCAGATTACCCTACTAACTACTGTTGGGAGGTAGGAGGAGAAGAGTTCAGGAGTGCCTGGAGAATGGCCCTAGCAAAGCCTCATCTAGATCTAGAGAATGTATCAAGCTTATAGTGCTTTGCAAAAGTATGTGCAGAGAAACAAGTTGCAGCTTATACAATACTTGTAGAATACAGCCCTTTCCAAAAAGCCATAGATGTAGCCAAGGCCCTTTTAGAGTGGGTGTTGATGCTACCCAGGAGTAGTTTTGTTGTGGTGAGTGTTACAAAAGCTAATAGCTTTAGACAACCATTTGGAAATGGTCTGCTTTTGACACACATTGTCCCTTCTTACCTTCACAGGAAATGGACAATTGATTTAGAGAGCTGAAAGATTTAGTTCTGTCACGGTAGGTGTGGAGTGTCCTTTCTCCCTCATTTCAGGTTCAGGAAAGAAAACTGGGAGGTATTTTATGCATAAAAGGAGGATTAGTTCTTAAAGAAACCCTGTTCCTGTGAAAAATGAGATAGGGTTGACTCAACATAACAGCTTGCAACTCGGATACCCTTCTTTCAGAGGTTAGAGCAATCAGTAAAACTTTTTCCAGTGTTAACTTCGTCAGCAAGATTAACTGGCTCAAATGGAGCAAATCTCAGCTTCTCTAACACAAAATTAAGAACCTAAGGAGGGGTCGTTGGTTTTCTTGGAGACCACTCATGCAAAACCCCTTGCAAAAACATTTTGACATGAAAATGCATTGAAAGAGGGGGATCCTTTAGGCAGGCTTGCTGAAATGCACAATAAATGAAACTTGGAGGAGTAAGAAAGGCCATAAGATGATAACTTGTACAAATATTGGAAACCAGAGAATAATTAGCCCAGAATGGGTGCTTATGTTGCTCTGACAGAATGTAGGATGTCTGTAGAGTGAGAGTGTGCTGTGAAACTACATCTCATGATGATAAAGATAGCTTGTAAGGGGTGTACGACCTGGTTCCCCCTTGGTTGTTGATGCACCACAACATTGGTGTTGCCAGTAGCAATGTGAAGAGGTCCTGGGGACCAAAGACTCAGAGAGCTGATTGCCTTGATCATGGCAAAGATCTGTTTTATGTGTTTTTGTCTTTCCTTGGTGTCCCACACACCTTGTACTATATCACTCCCGAAACTGCTTTCCAAGCAAAGTACAAGTTGTATGTGGTGACTGACCTGCTTTACAACAGGGAGAGAGAGTGGAAGACCTGCTTTTAAAGATATTTGCTGTCTCTACCAAGTGATTTCCTTTCTGTCAAACCCCAGCATTGGGATTTGAAATGACAAACAAAGGATGTTGGTGCTAGGAACAAACTGACTTCAGATACCATTGTATCTTTCTCATGAATAGTCTTGCTAGAGGTCACATGAGAATCATACTTGCCATGAGACCCAAAATCTCTGAGGTATTCTATTGCAGTGACTGGAGTTTGAGTGGAAAACTTTAGAAATGTATCTAGATAAAGATCTGTTTTTCCTGTGGAAGAAAAGCTCTTTGAACTGAGGCGTCTAGGTGAAGCCCCAGGAACAAAGTCCGGTGTGAAGGAGTCATCAAAGATGTTTAAATGTTCTGTTGGATCCCCAGCTTGTGAAAGCTATATCTCACCAAAGTCAGAGATTCCTGACATTTTGAAAAAGACTTTGCAAAGATAAACATGTTGTCTAAGTATAAAAAATATGCATATCCTGTAGCCTGCAATGAACTATAACTGAAGCTAGACACTTTGTGAACACTCTTGGTCCAAAGCATAGGGTAAAGGCCTGAATGTGATTCAGACACACACAAGCTTAAGAAATGCCTGAAGTCTGGATGAATAGGGATGTTGATGACAAGCATGTTTTAAATCTGTTGTTGCCAAGAAGCTTGAAAGAGGAAGAAGAGGTAACAGGATGTGAAGTGACTGAATTTTGAACGTGGGCACTATCATAAACAGGTTTAGGAAAGATCCAAAATTGGTCCCCAAGCATTTTTTCTTTCTTTGACAATAAAAACATCCTTGAATAAAAAACATTTTCCATCTGAGAAGGAGAAACTGGTTCTGTCACTCCCTGTGGCAGCATGTGATGGACAGTTGACAGTAAGAGTCTAGTCTAGTGCATGAGAGATTACCTCCTGGAAAGGAGGAATTTCATCCCAGTGCCATTTGTAACCTTGATGAATGATCCTCAGAGCCAATTTGTCCGAAACTGTCTGATCTGATGTTATCTTAGTTACCATTCCACACGTTAGGGTCTTGGATCCGATATTGGATCTGAGCCAGCATACTTTAGACAACAGCTTAGCTCAAGCTCCTCCCCTCCCACAATGCTCTGCTGCTGTCTAACCCCAGATCTCTTTTACCGCATTTTCTAGTCAGACGCAGCTCACTCAGCTCCTCATGGTTTTGTAAGTAATGTAGTTTTATTTGGGTTTCTTTTTCTGCTGTTTCTTCAGATTTCCCTTTCTTTGTTAGTATGGGGATTCTGCTAGTTCAGCAGTTCATTTCCCTTCAGTTCCCCTCCAGTTTTTGAACTTCTATCCGTTTGGCACTCTTTTGGGCTCTGTGTTTTATTTCCTAAATTTGCTTACTCTTTCTGGTTGTTGTTGAGTTCGTTTTTAAGTTGTGTGCTTGGACGGATTTGGTAATGCTTAGACCTTGGATCGTGTCTCTAACTGTGTTTTTGGATTGTTCCTTTGGTTTTGTTTGATGGCCTTCTCTATGTCAGACAAACCCTTAGGGTTTAAGAGGTGCTCCTCGTGTGGTTGGAAAATGCCTGTCTCCGACTCGCATGAGGAGTGCCTCTATTGTCTCGGTGGCCGCCATCTGTAGTTTGAATGTGGCATTTGTACCGCTTTCAACCCCAGACCTTTGGTCGACCGCCGAAACAAGCTTTTAATTAAAGGCTTGGTCAAGGGGGGCCCTTTGGTCACTAAAAGCCTGACCAAATCAGGCTCCTTGAGCAAAGAAAAAGGTTCCCTCCTCATCTGTTTCCTCGTAGGAGTCTCTGTCCAAGCGGCCCAGGCTGTCGGATCCCAGGTCTCTGGATCCGACTCCAGACAGAGTGGTGTCTGATCCAAGAGGCTTGGATCCCAGAGCTTCTAGGGAGTCTACACCTGGATCCAAGGCCTCGGGCTCCAGGTCTTCAGATCTGACAGCTTTGATTTTGACCCCTGGATCCAAGGTTTGGCTTCAAAGCCTTCGGATCCCATAAAGGGTACTCTTGCCATGGATCCGACCATCTTGGGTTTGAGGGTTTAGAGACCTGTTTCTTTAGATCCTTTATTACACTCGGTGGGGAATTGGCCGGATCCGAGAACCATGCAGTACCCCATTATTGTGCAGGAATTTCCATCAGAGCCTTCAGGTGAAGAGCAGATGCTTACCCCTCCATGCAAGGGTCGCTGTCCGGAGCGGAGGAGGAGATCCTCTGTTCTCCACCAACATCCTCCATATCCTCCAAATCGTCCAGGAGTGTTTTCCCTGTTGATGTGGACAGGATGATGTGGTCCTTCTTAAAGGCTCAAATCAAGTTAGGGCTATTGGCTTCCCCAGCCCACAGGCTTAGGGAACCGTCTCCCACTATCTTACCCACTTCACCCATCTCCAGAGGGACTTGATTAAGGAGCTTTTAACTTCCCTCATGGAGTCCATGTCTGTGGAGGAATTTAAGACCGTTTCTCCCAAACTGGCCACTCTTACTTCTGTAGCCAGTTCGTCCATGAGGTTAATCTCCAACGTGGCAGAAGGTTCCACATGGCCAGTAGGCACAGGTATTGCCATCAGGCATCATGCCTGGCTGCTCCTAAGCAGGTTCGCAGGGGTCTTCAAAACATCATTCACCAACACTCCCTTTGATGATTCCACCCTCTTTGGACCCAGCATTAGAGAGACTTTGACCCACAGTGAACAGGAAGGAAAGACGCTGTCGGGATTAGATTTTCTACCCCCAAAGGTCCTTTTTGAAGACCCAAAAGAGGACTAGGAAAATGTGGTTCTGCAAGGTGCAGTCTTCTTTTCAGGATGTTCAGGATGATTCCTCTTCCAGGAGACAGGGGCGAGGTTTCAATAGCAGATGTTGCCCAAGAGGCAGAAGAGGCCCACAGAATCAAGGTTCCAGTGAGCCCTTATCTGAGAAACCTTTTCAGCATCCCTGAGGCATTGCCCGAGTGTCCCTCCCTGGATGATGTCAGGGGTCGATTGACCTTGCACCCTTTAGCCTTGGAAAATATTGCAAGCAATCAGTGGGTGCTATTATATCCAGGGGCTACTGCATTCCCTTTTCAGAAAACCCACTGAAGATCTGAACTCTCCCAGACGTGCCACCCAGTCAGAGGGAATTGGCCCACCAGGAAGTCTTGAACCCTCTTCAAAAAAGAGCCATCCAGAAGGTCCCCGCAGGATAGAAAATATCCGGAACTTACTCCTGCTTCTTTTTAGTACCCAATAGAACAGGGGACCTGTGTCCTATTATGGACCTCAGTCTATTGAATCTGTTTGTCAAGAAGTCAAAGTTTCAGATGGTCACTGTGAAGTCAATTGTGCCTCTTTTGCACAGCAGTGACTGGATGTGCTCAGTGGATCTCCAGGATGCTTACTACCATATCAAGATAAATTGATGGTCCGGAGATTTCTCCGCTTTCGCTTGGGAGCAGATTATTTTCAGTTCAGGGCCCTGCCCTTTGGCCTCACTACAGCCCCCTGGGTGTCCAACAAATGCATGGCAGTGGTGGCAGCTCATCTCAAGCTGCAGGGACTCCAGGTGTTTCCATACCTAGATGATTTGCTCATTATAGCCCCCACAAAGCATCAAGTATTGGAGAGCATACGTTTCCTGCTCTTCCTCTTCAATCAGTTGGGGATCACAGAAACCTGGCCAAATCTTCCTTGGTTCCAACCTAACAATTGGAATTTATAGGCACTCAGTTGGATACCACCTTGGAAATTGCAGAGTTTCCTCTCAGCCGAGTACTTCTCATACGCTCTCGCGTTCAGGTTCTTCTGGAGCAGACTTGTTCTCTGGTATTACACATCCTCAGGGCCCTAGGCTCCATGGCAGCTGCCATTTATCTTGTTCGACTTGCAAGATACTACATGAGAGTACTACAGTGGACTCCAGCAGATCAGTGATCCACTCTATCTCATCCCCTGTTGGTTCCCATTCGCCTCACTCCAATTTGTTGGAAACCTCTTTTATGATGGATGCATTCCCAGGAACTATTAGCAGGTTGGTCCTTTTGCCTTCGAGTTCCCAAGGCCACTGTCACCATGGATGCTGCCCCCCCTAGAGTGGGGGGCATTTTTTAGGGAAAGACTGTCCAAGGGACATGGTCCCCCTTCAGAGACCGAGCTGCACATAAACGTTCTGGAGATGAGCAGTCCTTTTATCATTGCAAGCCTTTCAGGATTGCCTCCCTCTGGGGACTATTGCAGTTCTATTGGACAACATGGCTGTTGTATGGTACATAAGCAAGGGAGCATACGTTCTTATCATTGGGTTTGGGAATGGGCAAAGTCCTCGAGGTGCTTTCTTAGTGCAACACACATTCCCGGAGTATCAAACGTGCTGGCAGACAAGCTGAGCAGGGCTATTCTGACCCCTCACGAGTTGTCCTTGAATCCTGTATTGGCAAAGCAGATTTTCAGTCAGTGGGGTCAGCCAAGCTGCAGTCTTCTCCCTCTTAATCACAAATGCAGCAATTTCTTTGCGTTGATCCCCCCAGAGAGGGACTGCCCCAGGGACACACTCACGATTGGCGTCTGGGTCTCCTTTATGCCTTCCCTCCGTTGCCCTTAATTTCTAGAGTTCTTCAGAAAGCCAGATGCCTCAGGACACAGTTGATCTTCATTGCCCCCTTTGAGCCTCGGCATGTGTGGTTCCCCTTCCTACCGTCTCACCTGAAGCACCCACCTTGGGTACTCGATCCGTGTCAAGATCTGATTTCCCATCCATCTCTACTTCCGCTCCTGAATCTGCAGACCCTTCATCTGACAGCGTGGTTTGTCCACTTCCAGTGATCTTGGCTAAATCTAGGCTAGCCTCGCCAGTGAGGGACATTATCCTTGCTTCCCATAAATCTTCCACAAAGAAGATATACAGTAGCAAGTGGAACAGATTCTCCAGCTGGGCAAATAATAGGAATCTCTACTCCCATTCCAGACATTATTCTTTTCCTGGCCTCTCTCTTCAAGAAGGGTGCCAGTTTTTCTACCATCAAGGTTCAATTGGCAGCAACTTCCAATTTTCATCTTAGCAACGACCCTGCTTTTTCTTCTCTGTAAAGCCTTTTTGAAAGGTGTGTTTGTTACGTCCCCCTTTTATAGACCCTTCTCCCCCATGGGATCTTTCCTTGTTGCTGCAGTCCTTAACTAAATCTCCCCTTCAAACCCGCTGCATTCTGTGATCTAAAATTTCTTTCTTGGAAAACTGCCCTTTTAGTGGCTGATACTTCAGCTAAAAGAGTGTCTTAATTGCAGGCTCTTACTATTAAGCCGCCTTATTTAATATTCCATAAAGACAGAGTAGCTCTGAAGCCTAATCCCTCTTTTATGTCTAAGGTGGCTTCTGAGGGTAATGTCAGTTAACTGTATCCAACTTCCAGTATTCTTCCCTAACTATTCCAATAAGGGGGAGTATATTTTACACACATTAGATGTTCGTCAGCTCCATTTCTATCTGCATAGAACCAAAGCCTTTCGCTGTTCAGACCAGTTTGTGGCCTTTTCTGCAAACAGAAAGGGCCAAGGAGTGTCGAAGATCACTGTTTCCCAGTGGATCTCAGTGCATTTCCTTCATGTTTTCCTTGAATGGTGTTACTCTGTGGGGGTCGGTGAAGGCTCATTCCACTAGAGCAGTGGCTTCTTCAGCTGCATTCGCAGCACACCAATCTTTGAATGACATTTGTGCAGCAGCAACTTGGTCTTCGCCTCATACATTTATCTCCCACTATAAATTGGATTTGGTTTATAGAGGAAGGGCTTCCTTTGGCTCCAAGGTTCTTCGGCATGTCCTTCCTTGAGGACACTCAGGATTTTATGTAGCTGGGGACTCTGACCCTAAAGTGAGGAATGGTGACTAAGATCACATCAGATTAATAGTTATCTACTCACCATAACTTGGTATCTGTGTTATCTGTAGTCACCATTCATCATGGTCCCACCCTCCGGCCCCCTTCCTCAAGGATTAGCAGGATGTTGATGGACCTTTGTTGGTGGCAAATATTTCTGTCTGTCTTCCTTCTCCAGCGCAAACTTGATCTGAGAGGTTAATGGACAGCAGAGCATCATGGGAGGGAAGGAGCTTGACCTAAGCTGTTGTCTAAAGTGTGCCGGCTCGGATCCGATGTCGGATCCAAGACCCTAATGTGATGAATGGTGACTACAGATAACACGGATACCAAGTTATGGTGAGTACATGACTTATTGTCAGAGCAAAGTGGAGCTTCAGACTTCAGGGAAGGAAAAGGGTTTGCTGGAGTGGGAGGTGGGAACAAGATTTCTTAAATAGTTATTCTGACTTGTTGGATTGTCCTTTTTTTTGGGAGAGGGGTCCAGAATTCCTTTTTGGAACCCTCTTGCCATTTCTTCTTAAACATCTGTTGACTTGCATTTTGTTGAGACTGCTTTGTTTTTTTTTTTTTGTCAGAACTGGTTAAGGGGTTAGTGAACCCCTTAGAAAATCTGGAAAAGGAGGGATGAAAAATCTTAGAGATTCTGGATCAACTTACTATTTAAGCATGTTTTTTTTATCACCTCTGTAACAGAGGGACCAAAAACTAAGTATCTCTCCATAGGAGAATTTAACATCATCTGGGAGGCTCTGAGAATGTAACCAAGCAAACCTCAAAACAGTACAAGTGGCCATAAACTTAGAAGTATCAACTGAGTCATATACACAATGTAAACAATTAGTATTGACTTGTACAACAGAAACAAAATTATTTAAAGCAGATTTGTCATCACACAAAGAAATTGCAGACAAAACATTTGTTCTCACTAGCTGTGAAAGTATGACTTTAACATATGACCCTGACAATTCAGATTTCTGAAAATCAAAATTTCAGGAACATGGGCTTTTTTCCCCATAATTAATAATCTTCCCATCCTTTTTAGAAAGAATAGGTAGAATTGGAATTAACCAAATATTTAGCAGTAGTAAGATTAACTAAAGCTATAGCTGCTGGGTCAAGTTTGGGAAGTGTGTGTAAAAACTTAAAAGACTGAGGTATTTTATACATCTTGTCTGCCATTTTAAGGGCAATTTGATGACTATCAAGAAAATTGCCAGCAGTAGAACACACATCCACCAAAACCTAAGAGAATTGGAGGAACAGGTGAAGGTTGTGAAGCATCTTTCTCTAATAGCATAGTATTTTCTGAAGGACTGAGAAACCTCAGTGTTTTCCCACTGAGAAACCTCAGTGTTTCCCACTGAAAACAGACATATTCTGGAAATAGTCACAGAAGGAGAACCTCCCACATGGAGACTTAGATACACAGCTCTCCGTGGAGTCTGAATCAGAAATCTGAGGAGAAAACCTTGTATATGTCCCTTCATCATCTTGTCCAGATTCAGAATCTTGAACATCTTCACGAAAAGAGTCATGTCCTTCTTTTACCAGAAACTAGTTTATAAGAAGGATCAGTAGCCAATTAAATAATCAAACCTTGAGCCAGACCCAGTAAATTACTCCTATCCAAAGACATTTGAGGAGTAGTAGATATAGGTTTAGTTTTCTGTTTAATTTTGACAGGAAAAATGGAGCCAACAGTGTTATTAATAACAGCAACCTCCCCAGGGACAGAAACAACATTCTGAGAAAACAGGGAAGCCTTCCGTTTTCCCCTTCTCAGGACAGATGAGAGGCTGTCCCTTTTTTACTGAGGGGACCACAACAGCCACTGAGGGTGTTGCTAACCCTCACTTCATAGTGGCTGTAGGTGCTACACCAGAGGGATCTAGGGTAAAGGATGAGTGGCTTGAGGTACACCTAATGGACAGAGCAGTCACTCACCTGCGGCTGAGGCAAATTGCTAGCCTGCTGTGGTGGTAAAGGCTGTTTGCTTAACTTTTTCTTTGTGGCCAGAAGAATGAAAAGCAGTATGATGGACAGTTCATTCCCAGAGAAGAGAAAAGAAGCATCAAAAGCTGGTAAAAATTTAAAGTCTTTGAAAGAAACTTTTTTTTATTAAAGAAAAACACGGTAAAAAGCATTTTAAAACACATAGCCAGCACCAAAAAGTAAAATTAAACACAGCTTCTCCAAAGAAAAATGCTTCTTAAATATTTAAACAACTTTTAAAGTGACAGGAAAAAAGACCTCTCTAGTTTAAAAGTACAAACCAGTCTAGTAACAGTCTGTTAAAACACAGACTCTTAGGTTTAAAACTGCTTTCCTGAACAGTAAAGTGTTATCAAACAATTTTTTTTAAGTGGAATGTTTTTTCAGCAAAGGGAAGTTCTCAGCCCAGCAAAGGAACAGCACAAGCTGACCATCTATGTTCAAAAGCCTCAGAGGACCGTGGAAAGCTGCTTATGGATTAACGCCCAAACCTCTCTCTTTAGTCAGTTCATCTCTAGCTGACGGACTGGGAGCGTGGAAGGTGTCCTGAAACTTTGGGAGGTGGCCAGCTGTTGTATCTTTGTTAGGATATAACCCATGTTGCTAAGGCTACCGCAGCAGTGATCATTATGATGAACTCCCAACTCTGTAAGGTTTCTTCAGTTTAGGGATAGTAGAGGAAACCATGCTTCAAAACCCTTTAAAGTAATAAATTTGTTTAATTTTTGGCCAAGGTGTCCTCTAGTTCAGTGTGTCAGATTATCCTGTTATTTTATAGCACATCCTGGGCTACTTTCATTCAGTCAGTGCCTGATGGATCTTGGTAGCTTCTGTGGTCATGAATGTAGATCAGGTGGTAATGTAATTTGTTAAACTGATGTGGTGATAGTGTTTATGTACTTGATCTGATGATGTCATTTTCGTTCATTCCTCAGTGAGTGCGTCTCAGGTCTGACCCAGCCACTTTTCTCTTGATTCTAGTATCCGACTCTTGAACTCCTCCCTTTACCCATAACGCACCTGATGACTGTACCACCTCAAATCCCGTTTGCTGCTCTAACAGTTTGGACAGGATTGAATTCTCGAGCTTAGGCAGTATTTTTTTTCTGGGATGGTGAGTAAAAACCATTAAAGTTTTACTATTTTTCCTCTCTTATAACCTTTTATAGTATCCTCTCTTTACCCGCTAAACTAATTGTAATTTTTCCAACCTTTCTTTAGCAAGACTTTGGTATTCCACTTTACATATCTGCTATTTCTCTATTTTGCTTTAGCATTTTCTGTAAAGGTGATCTTATTACCATTGTTGGTATAACTTTCTCTTTCCTTTACGTTCATTAATATTTAAAAAAAAAAAAATCATACTCTAAATCTTTCTCTTTTGACGGTTTCTTTTCACCATTTGGCAAGTTTACAGCCATTACTAAAAAACCTACTGGATTTAAAAAGTGCACTTCCTGTGGGTACAAGATACCCAACTCTGATGCCCCCAGGGAGAGCTTATATTGTTTAGGTCCTTCTCATCCAGATACTCCTTGTACAATTTTTGCTGGCTTTAACACCAGTCCTGTCAGTGGCTGACATAACAAGTTGGTTCTTAAGGGCCTTATTCCTGTGTCTGCTGGTTCTACTACAGGGGCTCAAACCCCCTTACAGAAATCTGTCTGTGGAGCCCAGAAAGCGTAGGAAGTGCTCTCCTGCCAGGTCTTCCAAATCTGCTCCAAAATTGGAACCTCCAGCAATACTTTCCAAACATAGTGATCCGAAGTCCATGGATCCTACACCTTCAGCATCTAAGTCTCCTTGGCTCTGAAGGCCTCGCTTTTCCCCAGAGACAGTGTCTCCAAGGATGAGGTCTCCTTTCCTTCAATACACACCAAGAAAGTCTTCTTGACCTCTTTCCACTTTTTCTTCAATTAGGTCCTCCTGAAGTCTTTCTGAGGCAGAGGTAGATAGGATGAGGAGAAATTTTCTCAGCATACAGATCCAGATGGGGGTCTTACCGGCTGGATCTCCCATTAGATCCGTGAGCCTTAAACCTCCCACACATACTACCTTCTGTTTCAGAGGCTCCGGATCCGAGATCTCCAAGAGTTGCACTGTCTGATTCAAAGATGCTTGGATCTTCAGCTCCCGACTACTTTACTGATCTGTTTGGCTCTGACTCCCTGGAGCTGAAGCGTCAACATCAGATCTGAGGGACTGACTTCAACTTTCAAACTTTCAGAGCCGTTACATCCCTTGTGAGCCTTGATGTTGGACAGCTCAGCTTGGCTCTGACTCCTCCCTTGGAGTGGAGGATTGGTGGAGGCCCCAGTTTGTCTGTTTTGAGAGCTTCAGCTTGAGTTAAGTTGACTTCAGGTTCTCCTGGTCCCTCGGACGTTCGAGGTGGTGGAGAGGGTTTTTTCCTATCTAAGAGATGTTTGGACTCTTACCTGTTTGAGTAATGTTCGAGTCTCTTCATCCTACTCCACAGGCAGTGCTTCCAGGCAGTTCCAGTTAGGTAACTCCCTGTTTCTTTTGATCCCTGTCCGGAACACCCCACTGAAGAGGTCCCCCCCCCCCCCCAGAAGAGGCTATGCAACAGGAGGCATTTAGATTCCCCTCAGGAATCTGACTGAAGACACTGATTTTGATGAAGGGGAAGGGTTCCCAAGATCTCTACTGGAAGATTTCTCCTTTGAAGACATCCGAGAAATCCTACTCCAGAAAAGATGTCTGGCCCTCCAAAACCCCCTTCCCAAGAGGAATCCGTGTTCCTAGAAGTCTTCAGGTTTGGCCCATCTATGTCTTGGGTTACTCCTCTGCTTGGTGGATGAGTTTATAGAACTTGTCTGCTGCTAGGCATGGAAGGAACCAGACACCATAGAACTGATCCCACAAAGTTCAGATAACATTCTTGGAGCACCTAAAGACAGGCAGCTTTGGAGTAATGGAATCCCTGTGGATGCCACGGTTGTTGTGGCAGCCATTATAAAGGAGCTGGCTGAATAGAGCTCCTCTGTCCATCCCCCCAATAGATAAGTTTGGATACATCTAAGAAGTGAGTTTATGCCTCAGCAACCTTTGCTGTACAGTTGTTAAACTATTTGGCACATTTCACTAGGTTACAGAGGGACTTAATAAAGGAACTGTCTTAACTATTCCCCTGGGTCCATGTCAATGGAGGAAGAGAAGTTTTTTTCCTCTAGACTGCCCACCTTACAATCAGTTTCTATTGTGTCCATGAGGCTAATCTTTCATGCAGCTGAGGGTTACTTGCTGGCTGCAGGTTCAGACCTAGCCATTAGGAGACATGCCTGGATGGGATTGTGTGATTTTGTGGAGCCCTTCAACACATCATTCATCAGTCCCTTTGATGGATCTTATCTGTTTGGCCCCATCATTAGAGAGAGACTTTCTCACAGTGAGCAGGTTGGAAAAACCTTGTCTATTGGGAGAAAACGTTTCTCTACACTGCAGAGACCTTTTTCTAGGAATTAACACGGTGGTAAGATGATTTGGTTCCAGAAATCTTAAGGGCCTTTTCAGGATTAACATGGATATTTTTTTCCAAGAGGCAGAGGGGGAAATAACAGAAGATGCCCACCCACACAGCAGAGGGAGTCTGCAAAACCATGGCATCCAAGATTCCTTCTCAGAGATGCCCTTTCTTCACTGCTGAGGGATTGCCTGACTATTGTTCCCTGAAGGCAGTCGGGGGGGGTATCTTTTCACCCAAAAACCTGGGCAGCCATCACAAAAGATATATGGATGCAAAGAATAGTATCTAGAGGATATTTCATTCCCAGTTTACAAATTCCCTCAATGAAAAGAAAACGTCTCCCCAGTGTCCCACTTAATCAGTGGGAGTTAGCAGCTCTGGAGATTCAAAAGCTGCTAGAAAGAGTCCTCCAAGAGGTCCCACCAGAACAAAGAAGATCCAGATTTTACTCAAGGTTCTTTTAGAGCCAAAGAAAACAGAGGAACTGAGACCTTGTCCTGGATCTCAGTTATCTGAACAGTTTGCAAACAGTTTCAATTTCTGGATGGTTAAGGCTCAGTCTATTCTGCCTCTGTTAAAGAAGGATGATTGGATGTGCTTGTTAGATCTTCAGGATGCATACTATCACAACAGAATGAACAGTCACTCTCGAAGATGTCTATGTTTCTTCCTGGGAGACAGTTATCAGTTCAGATCCCTGCCCTTTGGTCTCACCACATGACTCAGTGTGTTCACCAAATGCATGGCAGTGGTAGCAACTCATCTAAGACTGCGCGGATTGAGTGTTTCTAGACTGGCTCCTCACCACACTAACCAGGCATCTCCTAGGAAAAGCCAGGGATTACCTACTCCAGTTACCTCAATCCATGTGGATCACAATCAGTCTTTCAAAGCCCCATCTTCGACCAGTTCAAGTCTTGGAGCTTATAACAACTTGGTTAGATACAATCAGTCGTCTCGCTATCTTACCACAAAACAGAATTCTTGGCTTGAAATTGCATACAGATTCTTTTTCACCCCTCTATCCCAGCAAAAATGGTTCTCAAATCCGTAGGATTCATGGCTCCAGTGATTACCTTGATACCTACTGCTCATCTTCACATGTGTATCCTTCAATGGGTTCTAGCATTTCAATGCGCCATACTCCGACAGTTCTTTCAACATCCAGACCATGGACACATCCCATTTCGGGTGGGGGCATTTCTTGGAATGGAATGTTCAAGGCATGCGGTCCCCAGAAGAGACCAATTTGCATATAAATGTCTTGGAGATGAGTGGCTTTTTGAGTTGCAGGCATCGGACATGATGCTTCCCCTTTAGCCTCATCCAAGTTACATAAAGCATTGCTCAAAGGTACTTTTTTTTTTTTTTTTTTTTTTTACTGAGGACTCTTATAAAGGATCACATCACGCCTTGGGATCTTACTGTTGTTTTGCAGAGTTTGATACAATCCCCTTTTGAACCCTCAGCTAAGGCAGATCTCAAATTTCTTTCTTGGAGAAATGTCTTTCTTGTGACTGTAACCTATGTAAGGGGAATCTCTGAACTCTAGGCACTCTCTTCAAAACCACCTTTTTTAATTTTCCATAAAGATCGGGTTACTTTATGTACTAATCCTTCCTTTATACCCAAAAGTGCCTCAGAAGCAAGCATTAACCATGTGATCAACTTGCCAGTTTTCTTTCCTAAATTTGACAACAAAGGAGACTACATGCTTCATCTTTTACATGTACACAAGCAACTTCTTTTCTGTCTTGAAAGGACGAAAGAATTTAGAAAGCCTAACCAATTGTTTCCTTTCCAATAAATTGGGAAATCCTGTATATAAAACTAGACTAGCCAAATGGATAACATATTGTATTTCTTATATTTATTCATCGAGAGTTTTAACTTTGCCAAAACAACCAAGAGCACACTCAGTTAGGTCAATGGCCACTTTAGCTGTTTTTTGGTCCACAGCTTCTAATGATGATATTTGTGAAACTGCCACTTGGTCTAATGCTCATGCAAATATGATATCATCTCCAGAAACAGGGCTGCATTTACTTCTGCATTTCTTTGGAACATCTTTCCATGAGGCCCACTGAAGATCATCCTGGCTGGGGACTCTGTCCCATTCAATGAGGAATGAAAGAAAATGACATCAGATATAAAAGTAATATACTCACCATTTTCATTCTTCCTCAACTTCCCCACCACCTTCACCCCCCCCCCCCCCATCCATGTCTTTGGGAGTGACCTGATGAAGTTTTTTTTGTTAGGAACCACAGTTCCTGTTTGAGCCCTTGTTCTGCTACTACTCTATTTCTCTATATTATTATTGTTATTATGCTCTATATATAGATAGTTATATAGTAGCAGCAAACTCGATCTGAGGTGATACATTAGTCAGGGGCATTATGGGTACAGGCGGGAGCTTGAGAGTTAGATCCTAAAATCTAGTGAAAAGAGGACAAGTCGGATCTATGGGTCAGATCAGAGACCCATTCGTTAAGGAAAAATGAAAATAGGCAACACAGATGCAAAGTTATTGTGAGTACATAACTTATTTTCTCTTAATTTCTGATGTAAACTGCTTAGGACTTAATTATTCTATTGCTTCTTGTCAGTGCTTTGAACTACCTTCTGATTTAACTTTTGTCAGAATTGCAAATGTTATGTTGGGTTTTTAAGACAGTGCTTTTAAATGATTGCCATGTTGGTATTATTGTCTGAATGCAGATTTGTTAAAATAATTTTTATTAATTTTAACAAACAGCTTATTATAACATTTATATATGGAAATGTAAAACCCAGCCATTGGGGATACACAAGCCAGTGCATTTCTTTGTGCCAGTCCCAAGCCCGGATAAATGGGGAGGGTTGCGTCAGGAAGGGCATCCGGTGTAAAATTTTGCCAAATCATAGTTGCAGACAAAAGTACACATATACATACCGGATTGGTCGAGGCCCGGGTTAACAACGACTGCCACCAGTACTGTTGGCCAGCAGGGTGCTGGCGGAAATTGGGCTACTGTTGGCCGAAGGAGGAGAAGAGGCGGAAGGCATGGCCGAAGGCAGGTAAAGGCTAGGACTGTGATAGTGAGGGTCGGAACTTTGAATGTTGGCAGTATGACTGGTATAGGGAGAGAGCTAGCTGATATAATGGACCGAAGGAAGGTTGGTATATTGTGTGTGCAAGAGACAAGATGGAAGGGGAGCAAGGCTAGGTGTATCGGAGGCGGGTTCAAATTGTTTTATCATGATGTGGATGGGAGGAGAAATGGCATAGGCATTATCTTGAAGGAACAGTATGCTAAGAGTGTTTTGGAGGTGAAAAGAGTGTCGGATAGAGTGATGTTTATGAAGCTGGAAATTGATGGTGTAATGATGAATGATGTTAGTACATATGCTCCACAAGTTGGGTGTGCGATGGATGAGAAAGAAAAATTTTGGAGTGAGTTGGATGAAGTGGTGATGACTGTACCTAAGGGTGAGAGACTGGTAATTGGAGCAGATTTCAGTGGGCATGTTGTTGAAGGGAACAGAGGGGATGAGGAAGTGATGTGTAGGTATGGTGTTAAGCAAAGGAATGCAGGTCAGATGGTAGTGGATTTTGCGAAAACGGACATGGCTGTGTTGAATATGTATTTTAACAAGAGGGAGGAGCATAGGGTGACATACAAGAGTAGAGGAAGATGCACACAGGTGGATTATATCTTATGTAGAAGGGCCAGTCTGAAGGAGATTGGAGACTGTAAAGTGGTGGCAGGGGAAAGTGTAGTTAGGCAGCATAGGATGGTGGTTTGTAGGATGACACTGGTGATAAAAAAGGGGAGGATGAGTGTGAGGGCAGCACCAAGGATCAAATGGTGGAAATTGAAAAATGGTAATTGTGAGGTGATGTTCAGGGAAGAGTTAAGACAGGCACTAGGTGGCAGTGAGGAGTTACCGAATAGCTGAGTAACTACAGCAGAGCTAGTAAGAGAGATGGCTAGAAAGGTGCTTAGTGTGACATCTGGAAAGAGGAAGGAGGACAAGGAGACCTGGTGGTGGAATGAAGAAATATGGGAGAGTATACAGAGAAAGAGGTTGGTGAAGAAGAAGTGGGATTGTCAGAGAGATGAAGAAAGTAGACAAGAGTATGAGGAGATGAGGTGCATGGCAAAGAGAGAGGTGGCGAAGGCTAAGGATAAGGTGTATGACGAGTTATATAAAAGGTTGGACACTAAGGAGGGAGAAAAGGACCTGTACCAATTGGCTAGACAGAGGGACCGAGCTAGTAGAGATGTGCAGCAGGTAAGAGTGATAAAGGATAATGAGGGAAACGTACTCACAGGCGAGGAGAGTGTGTTGAGCAGATGGAAAGAGTACTTTGAGGGGCTGATGAATGAAGAGAATGAGAGGGAGAGAAGGTTGGATGATGTGCGGATAGTGAATCATGAAGTGCAGTGGATTAGCAAGGAGGAAGTAAGGATAGCTATGAAGAGGATGAAGAATGGAAACTCTGTTGGTCCAGATGACATACCTGTGGAAGCATGGAGGTGTTTAGGTGAAATGGCAGTGGAGTTTTTAACTAGGTTGTTTAATGAAGTCTTGGAAAGTGAGAGGATGCCTGAGGAATGGAGAAAAAGTGTTTTGGTACCGATTTTTACGAATAAGGGTGATGTGCAGAGCTGTAGTAACTACAGAGGGATTAAATTCATCAGTCACAGCATGAAGTTATGGGAAAGAGTAGTAGAAGGGAGGTGATGATTAGTGATCAGCAATATGGTTTCATGCCAGGAAAGAGCACTACAGATGCAATGTTTGCTTTGAGAGTGTTGATGGAGAAGTACAGAGAATGTCAGGAGGAGTTGCATTGTGTCTTTGTGTATTTAGAGAAAGCATATGACAGGGTGCCTAGAGAGGAGTTGTGGTATTGTATGTGGAAGTCAGGAGTGTCAAAGAAGTATGTAAGAGTGGTACAGGATATGTACGAGGGTAGTGTGACGGTGGTGAGGTCTGTTGTAGGAGTGATGGATGCGTTTAAGGTTGAGGTGGGGTAACATCAAGGATCAGCTCTGAGCCCTTTCTTATTTGCAATGGTGATGGAGAGGTTGACAGACGAGATCAGACAGGAGTCCCCGTGGACTATGATGTTTGCAGATGACATTGTGATCTGTAGTGAGAGTAGGGAACAGGTGGAGGAGACCCTGGAGAGGTGGAGATATGCTCTAGAGAGAAGAGGAATGAAGGTCAGCAGTACTAAGACAGAATATATGTGTGTGAATGAGAGGGAGGATAGAGGAATGGTGAGGATGCAGGGAGTAGAAGTGGTGAAGGTGGATGAGTTTAAATACTTGGGATCAACAGTTCAGAGTAATGGTGAGTGTGAAAGAGAGGTGAAGAGAGTACAGGCAGGATGGAGTGGGTGGAGAAGAGTCTCAGGAGTGGTTTGTGACAGACGAGTACCAGTAAGAGTGAAAGGGAAGGTCTACAAGAGGGTAGTGAGACCAGCTATGTTATATGGGTTGGAGACAGTGGCATTGACAAAAAGGCAGGAGTCAGAGCTTGACATGGCAGAGTTGAAGATGTTAAGATTTGCACTGGGTGTGATGAGGATGGACAGGATTAGGAATAAGTATATTAGAGGGTCAGCCCAGGTTGGAAGGTTTGGAGACAAAGCCAGAGAGGCAAGATTACGTTGGTTTGGACATGTGCTGAGGAGGGATGCAGAGTATATTGGGAAAAAGATGCTAAGGATGAAGCTGCCAGGTAACAGGAAAAGAGGAAGGCCTAAGATAAGGTTTATGGATGTGGTGAGAGAGGACATGCCGATGGTTGGTGTGACAGAGCAAGATGCAGAGGACAGGAAGAAATGGAAACAGTTGATCTGATGTAGCGACCCCTGACGAGAGCAGCCGAAAGAAGAAGATGATATATGGAAATGTAACATTTCAGCAAGCAAACTAAAAAACAATCACAACCAAGTCAACTGTTTACAGTTGTCTGCTATATGTTCAACAAAGCTTTACATTTTCTTGAAGTAGTCCTTGTTTCATTAAGTTTATGGTTGGTTGTTTAGCAGTTTTTTTTAAGTTTCATCCAAGTGTTGGTAACTCTAGTTCTCATCTTGATTGTTAGAAATTCTAAGTGACAGATGTTGGTTGCAATACTTGTGAATTCTTTCATTGTTGGAGTCAAATCATATTTCCAGTTTTTGGTGATTATCTTTCTCTTGATTGACGGAATACTCCATAAAAGTGGATACTGACCTTTCTTTACACAATCCGATATTGGTGTTTTTAATAAAATTAATGGTTTGGATAAAATAAATTTATCATTAAATAAAATCTGTAAAAAAAACATTGATTTTATCAAGTACATTTGACTGAAATTATATTAAAAAAATATTTTCAGTTTCGATACTTCAAAAAATAAAATGCAAAAAACAATATCACTGATTTTGCACGAAGGCAGTTTCCCATCCCCACTACTTCAATAAATACTTCAACTCTAAGACTGAACTACTTCAGCGAAAACCTGATCTGAAGTAGTTAACTTTATTTGATCAGCAACCTGTGGGTATCGGATCCGACCTGGATCCGAGCCGGCAGCTTTCCAAGCTAAAGATCTGAGCTCCAAGCTCCTCCCCTTACCCATAATACCCTATCTCCTTCCAGTCCTCAGATCTCGTTTGCCATGGCTTTAACAAGTGCGAGTTACGAGCTCCTAGCAGTTAGGTAGTGAGTATTGGGTAAATTCTTGACATTTTGCAAAATTTTGAGAGTTGTGTGTTTGTGATTGTTTAAACCCATCAGCCTAGATTAGTTTTAGTATATTCCCCCTTCCCGTTATTCTTGTGTGTAAGTGTGTGTGTGGTTGTGGTTTGGTATGGCCGAAGGCGCTAAGGCCATTTTCTCCAAGTGCACTGAGTGTGACCATAAGCTCTCCCCAGCCGATGGCCACACTCAGTGCGTTCTTTGCCTGGGGGTAGCACATTTATCATTGGGCTGCCATATTTGCGCAGCCTTTAACCCCCAGGCTCTGTGAGATAGGAGGAACAAGCTGATCCTGGAGGGTCTTATACCTGCAGATTCTGCTTCTTCCTCCTCTCCCTCAGTGGCTCGAGCCGCCACTGCGGCTGTTCAGCCACCTGTGCTATCTCCCCTGGCTGGGACTCAACCTCCCACCATTTCCCAGGGAGAGAAGGACTCCAAGAGAAAAGAAAGGAGAGAGAGAGAGAGGGGGATAGAGAGAAACATAGGAGCCACAAGCAGCGGGCTGACTCAGCCCCCTCAGCCCCGCCGGCTAAACATCTCTCTTCTCCCTTGAAGATTCCTAGGTCCTCCCTCTCTCGGCTCCGTTCTCCACATTTCTCGTTGGAAGAGGAGCCTCAGCCATCTTCGAGGTTGTCGCAGCGGCCTTCCCGGCCAGCTTTGGCAGCCTCTTCTAGGTCGACACGAAGCCTCTCAGATGCTGACATGGACCAGATGATGCGTCACTTTCTCCAAGCCCAGATGCAGATGGGAGTGCTCCTGCCACCCCCCCCCCCCGGGGGAGCTCAGCCCCTTTTTTTGCCCCCATAGCTCCTTCTCTGATCCACTATCGGGTTTCGGAGCCGTCTGATCCGAGTAGTCTCGGAGTCAGGGTGTCGGTGCCGATAGTAGTTGCTACTTTGCTGGCCATGTCCTCGTGTTTGTCGGATTCCTTTTCGGATCCGAGCTCTCGGGGCCAAGAGCCGTGCGTCGGATCCGAGAGGTAATTGTGTCTTCGGCTCCATTGCGATCGGAGCACACTTCCCTTTCGGGTCCAATCGCTTCGGCTCCGACTCCGATCCCCGCGTCGGATCCGAGGGTGTTTATCACAGAACCCAGAGAGAGCGGTTCACCTTCAGCGTTTGATATGGTGAAGAGGGTTTTCTCGAGAGGTTCGAGACCCCCTGCTCTTGCTATGGATCCAGCCACCATTCCCTCGCAGATGGGCTTGTCTTCCATCATCCGACCCCAGGGACAGCCTGCGTCGACACCCCAGCCTGTTCCACTGGAGGAACATGACCCTGTTGGTGAGCCCTCCTCGGACAGTCCCGCCGAGGAGGTCCCTCAGAAACGTAAGTGTAAGAGGAGGCACTTGGACTCCCCTGAGTCCCTCACAGAAGACACCAATTTAGAGGAAGAGGAAGGTTCCCCCAGCTCACCCTCCGAGGACGTCTCCTTTGGAGACATTATGGAAATGCTCTGCCAAAAAGGGGGGTGGTCAGCCCAAAAGCCTTCCTTGGATGCGTCAGTGTTTCTGGAGGCATTTGATGCAGGCCCGTCTACCTCTTGGGTGTCCCCTCCAGCCGACCCCCTGGTAGACCTCATTGCTACCAGGGCATGGAAGGAGCCAGACACTGTAGAGCCAATCCCCAGGAGACCAGATAAGATCCTTAGTCCCCCTGTGGATAGGACAGCGTGGAGTAAAGGTTCCCCGGTAGATGCCACGGTGTTGGTGGCTGCCACCAAGAAGGAACTGGCACAGGATAGTCCCTCGGTCCATCCTCCTGATAAGGAGTCTCGGACAATGGATCGTATCGGAAAGCGGATGTTTGCTTCAGCTACCTTTTCCATAAGGGCACTGAATTACTTGGCCCATGTGATTAGGCTTCAGCGGGATCTGGTGAAGGAATATGCTGAGTCTCCCCCTGAGTACATGTCGGCCGAGGACAAACGGACCTTCTTGACTCGCATGGCCACTCTGAAATCTGTATCGAACACGTCTATGTGGCTACTCTCCCATGCCATGGAGGGGGCCGCTAGAGCCAGCGGATCAGGCATCACCTTACGGTGTCACAACTGGCTCTGACTTTGCGGAACCCTTCAAGGCGTCCTTCGCGAACACTCCCTTTGGCAAGATCGTCCACGATACATTGGTCCCGAGCGAGAAAGACGGGAAGACGCTGTCTGCCGTCAGATTCTGCTTCTCTGCTCCTCAAAGGTCCTTTTCCAGGAACCAGAGAGGACAAAAGAAGATGTGGTTCCGGAAGTCTCAGCAGTCCCGTTACGCTATGGACCCTTCATCCTTCAGAGGCAGAGGGGGACAAGGTGGATGCCGGCCCAGAGGCAGAGGGGGGGGCGAAGAATTTTGGGTCGCGGGAACCCTTTTCCGATTGACCCACGCAGCAGCCCTGAGGGGTTGACAGACTGCTCCTCTCTGGGGGCAGTCGGGGGGGAGGGGTGTTTTTCGAATCACCTGGCACAATGGGAGTCCATCACGACAGATTGCTGGGTGCTTCCAGTAATAGCCAGAGGCTACTCTATTCCCTTCATAAATATTCCTCCTCAATCGAGGCGCCTCCCCGATGTTCCACCCAGTCAGAGGGAGGCTGCAGCTTTAGAAATAAAGAAGCTGCTAGAAAAAAGAGCCATCCAGCATGTGCCACCAGACCAGTCTGGGTTAGGCAATTACTCCAGGTTCTTTTTGGTGCCAAAAAAGACGGGGGACTTAAGACCAATTCTCGACCTTTCTACAATGAACCTCTTCATTGCCAAGGAGAAATTCCGGATGGTCACTCTTCAATCCATTCTCCCCATACTGCAGGAGAATGACTGGATGTACTCCATAGACCTCAAGGATGCGTACTACCACATTCTCATGGACAGGCGATCCAGGAGGTTTCTCCACTTACGGTTTGGGGCTAGTCATTACCAGTTCAGGATCCTACCATTCGGCCTCACCACAGCCCCCAGGGTGTTCACCAAGGTCATGGCAGTTGTAGCGGCCCACCTGAGGCTTCAGGGAATACAGGTTTTTTCCTTACCTGGATGACTGTCTCCTTGCCGCCTCCACCAGGCATCTACTCTGCTCAGCCAGGGTTTGCTTCCTGCTCTTAGCCTCCCAGTTGGGGATCACTATAAATTACAAGAAATCATCCCTTCAACTAGTTCAAGTCCTGGACTTCATAGGGGGCAGAATAGACACGCTTCAGACCAAGGCCTTTTTGACGTCGGACATACTTCGCAGCTTAACCCTTCACGTCCTAGCACTCCTTCAATCTCCAGCCCCATCAGCGGATTCAGTCCTGAGAGCCTTAGGGTCCATGGCAGCAGCAATCAACCTTTCGCCCTTTGCTCGCTTGCACATGAGGGTCCTCCAGTGGACATTGCAGGTCCAGTGGTCCATCCTTCAACACCTGTTGGACTCTCTGATCCCCCTTAGCAGAAATTCCATCATATGGTGGCTCCAATCTCGAGAGCTTCGGGAAGGACGACCGTTCATAATGCTACATCCCAAAACCATGGTAAGCACGGACGCTTCTCGCCTTGGGTGGGGGGGCATTGCATGGGCAGAACTGTCCAAGGTACGTGGACTCAGACAGAGACCGTTCTGCATATCAGTGTTCTGGAGATGAGAGCGGTGCTTCTAGCGTTGCAAGCTCTTCATGCCTTTCTCCCTCCAGGGACTATTGCAATTCAGACAGACAACATGTCAGTGGTTTGGTACATCAACAAACGGGGGGACCAGGTCTTACCCTCTTTGCCGAGAGGCCATGAGAGTTTGGGATTGGGTGATATCCACCAACCGTTTGCTGTTAGCAACGCACATTCCGGGTCAGTCCAACATCTTAGCGGACAAGCTGAGTCAAACTATCCTCTCGCCTTACAAGTGGTCTCTGAACCCCTTAGTAGCGAAACAGATCTTCTGTAAGTGGGGTCAGCCTTGCTGCGATCTCTTCACATCACCTTCAAACGTGAAGTGCAGTGAGTTTTTCGCTCTAATTCCCCCTCCTGGGGGAAAGCCCCAGAGACGCTCTAGTTCATGCTTGGCCATCCGGTCTTCTTTATGCTTATCCTCCTCTTCCGTTAATGACAAAATTTTTACAGAAAGCTCGTCGGTTGGAGAACAAGATTATCCTCATAGCCCCATTCTGGCCTTGTCAAACCTGGTTCTCGTACCTACAGTCTCATCTTATAGCTCCTCTTTAGATCTTAGATCCCATCCCGGATCTGATTTCTCATCCTTTGGGATTAGAAACTCTGAATCTGGACGACCTCAAGCTCTCAGCTTGGTTGATCCAGTTCCATTAGTTGCTAGGACTCCCGGTATCTCGTCTGCAGTTAGATCCATCCTGGTAGCGGCGCATAAGCCTTCTACCAGGAAGGTTTACAACAGCAAATGGAAATGGTTTTCCATTTGGGCCTCGCATAGGAATTTGCATCCTTTCACTGCTCCCATTCCAGCAGTGCTTGATTTCCTATCTCATATTTTTCAGCAAGGGGCCAGTTCTTCTACTGTAAAGGTTCAAATGGCTGCCATTTCCCATTTTCACATTGGAGACAATCTTAGTCCTTTAGCTTCCACTAAGATTTGTAAAACCTTCTTGAAAGGCACCTTTCTTTTGAGACCTCCTATTAGGAACGCTGTTCCCCCATGGGACCTAACATTGGTCCTTCAGGCTCTAACTGGACCACCCTTTGAACCTGCAGCTTCTGTTTATTTAAAATTCTTATGTTGGAAAACTGCTTTCTTAATAGCTATTACCTCAGCTAGAAGGGTGTCAGAGCTCCAGGCCCTTTATACTAACCCCCCATATCTTGTTTTCCATAAGGACAGAGTCTCTCTCAGGACTAACCCTTCCTTCTTACCTAAAGTGGCTTCCGAGGCGAACATCAATCAGTCCATTAATCTACCAGTTTTCTTCCCTAACTATAAGAATAAAGGGGAATACAAACTTCATTTGTTAGATGTTCATAGACAATTGTGCTTTTACCTGCACAGAACAGCTGCCTTTCACAAGTCAGAGCAGCTCTTTGTTTCCTTTGCGAAGCCCTTCTTGGGTAAGCCAGTGTCGAAGGTGACTCTAGCTAGATGGATTTCTCACTGCATTTTGCTCACATACAAGATATCTGGTCTGCCAGAGCCCTTAGGGGTTCATGCTCATTCTACCCGTTCTAAGGCTACTTCTGCTGCATTCTGGTCAAGAGTTCCCTTGGATGACATTTGTTCTGCGGCTACTTGGGCTTCCTCTCATACCTTTATCTCTCATTATAAATTGGATTTTATATCCAGAGGAAGGGCAGCTTTTGGCTCTGCAGTGCTCCGGAATATCCTTCCTTGAGGACCTCCCAAGTTTTTGGTAGCTGGGGACTCTGTCCCATAGGTTGCTGATCAAATGAAGTTAACTACTTCAGATAAAGAAGTTATGTACTCACCATAACGTTCCATCTGAGTAGGTAACTTCATTTGTCAGCAACCGACCTCCCCTCCTTCCCCCTAACCTGGTTCTTTGTTATCTGAATTCTAGCATGATTTCAGTTTTTGGTATTCATTAGGTTAGAATGTTTCAGGTTGTTGTTTTGTCTTGGTGAAATTGTATAATTGGGTAAATGCGATCTGAGGACTGGAAGGAGGTAGCAGGGTATTGTGGGTAAGGGGGAGGAGCTTGGAGCTCAGATCTTTAGCTTGGAAAGCTGCCGGCTTGGATCCAGGTCAGATCCGATACCCACAGGTTGCTGACAAATGAAGTTACCTACTCAGATGGAACGTTATGGTGAGTACATAACTTCTTTTTTTGCTGAAGTTAAACAAATCCAGCTTTGATGACAAATACTTCACTGGTTTAATTTAATTTTGCCACATTTTGGATGCACAAAACTAATGGATATACTTGCTAAGCCATTGCATCATTGTATATAGCATTGCTCCTTGAAGCACAACAGAGCCTGTCACTTTTAAAAATATAAATCCACTTGTCAACAGATATGGCATTCATTGAGTTTATGCCAAATGCATTTTCAGTAAATAGGTGACAAATTAAAAAATTATAGACACTTTTCTTTTGAGGAATTATATGTATTCCATGTTATGGTCATGATGAAACACCATCCTTAAACACCCCTCCCAATTAATCACATGGTTCATTGCACAGTTCCCAATACTGCAGAACAGTCACATCAACAGTGGTCCATTAATTAAAACCAAACCCTTTCATACGTTCAAAACCCAAAACATTTTGAAGCTATATAATATCACAGTACTTCAAAAAAACTCTGCACACACACACACACATATATATATGTATATATGTATATATATATATATATATATATATATATATATGTGTGTGTGTGTGTGTGTGTGTAAAATTTTAAACTATATAGGATTTGAGTTTTAGCACACTAGATATTGACATCCCTTCATTGAGACCGAGGGGGTTGTAAAACTCAACCTAATCTGCCAGTGTCATCCCATGGTCCCCCCCTGAGGTCCTGTAACACTTGTTCTAACATAAATAAAAATGAAAAAAAGTGTTCTGGGTACCTGTAGTGTGCTTAGTCAATGCATTTCTATAATCTTGTTTTCTCATATCTGTTCCATGCTCATATATATGCTCTTTAAATTTTCTTTTGGTCTTGCCCACATAGTAGCTCTTGCATACTTGGCAGACATATATATGTATATATCTCAATAGTTTCAAAATGGTTTGGTTTTTGAGAATATGAAGGGGGTTGGTTTTAACTAATGGGTCAGTCTTGACTTAGTTGTTTTGTAGTGTTGGAAATTGTGCAGTGAACCATGTGATTAATTGGGAGGGGTATTTAAGGATGGTGTTTGGTTTGTTTTATTGATTCTGATGAAGTATTTGTTATGAAAGCGCTTAAGCCTTGTATGAGCTGTTCTATTAAATCTATTTGAGTTATTCTGCTCACGGTTGTATTTTCTGAATTTACCTGCTGTTCTGTGAAACTTGTGCTATTTAGTGTATCTAGAAGGATTTTATTGAAAAAAATGATGGCATCATCCAATGGCAGGGATTTTAGGGGGGACCAATTTTGTGCTTTTAGAAAATTAATAAAAGTTGTTTTATTAAACTGGGTGATGTTTCTGGAAGACCTATAGGAGTGTGATTTGGTAATCTGAGTATGAATTTTATGAGTAAAAGCTGGGAGATGGTCGCATAGGGTATTTGGGAGGGTTCTGGAGTTGATGTAGTTCTTAGGGTGAGATACTAGTATCCAGTCCAAGCTATGGAACGCATCATCATGGACCTAATAAACAAGGATATAGGAAATCTCCAAACTCTGCATCCCACACAGTTTGGTTTTGTGAAGGGTCAATCATGCCTGCTCAACTTGGTCGACTTCTTTGAGTCCGTCACCAGAGCTGTGGTTGAAGGCATGGTGGTTCATACAGCCTACCTTGATCTCGCCAAGGCCTTTGATACCATTCCCCACTCAGGAATCATAGAAAAACTCACTAACCTAGGCATCAACCCCTATATCACTTGGTGGGTTGCAAACTGGCTCACAGAAGCCACAGTGTCAAAGTAGCTGACTCCAACTCCGACTGCTGGACTACTCACGAGTGGAGTCCCACAGGGTTCAGTCCCTGGTCCTCTCCTGTTTGCTATCTACTTCTCTGAAGTCCTGGCCAACACAAAGGAACTCTGGCTGACAAAGTTTGCAGACAATTGCAAGTTGTGAGCTGTTAACTCCCCAAGTGGTGTTGACATCCTACAGAATGGCCTCACTGAGACCAATGACTGGTGTCAGAACCATGTCAGAACCATGGCCTTAAACTCATTGCCAAAAAATGTGCCATTATCCCCTTTGGGGAAAAAACCCGGTTCCCATGAATTACCACATTGATGGTAGTCCACTGAACGCAGAAGGCATTATAAGAGATCTGGGATCTGATCAGCACACTGCCACTGTGGTCAGAAAGTCCTTCTATGTGGCACATCTCATTGCTAAGGGTTTTGCATCCAGGAAGAAAGAGGTCATTGTCTCCCTCTACTCTTCCCTCATTAGGCCAACCATCAAGTACAATACCCACTTTATAGACACCTGCAACAACTGGAGAGGCTGCAAAAGTACCTCACAAAGAGGATCCTAGGCCTTAAACACTTGTCCTATAAGGACAGACTCAGAAAACTCCAACTGTTCTCTGTCTCATATCGCCTACTTAGGTGCGATCTCTGCTTGACTTACAAAGTCTGAGCTAGCTCTGTTAGAAATGCTACATCTAAAGAAATCTCAATCCCTCCGCACCACATGCTGCAGAGGCCTACACCTCATTACCACAATCAACAGAACGTACTGAAAGGACAGATTCATAACCCAGAGACTGCCCAGGATATGGAATAGACTTCCCATACATGTCAAGCAGAGCATTTTGCTGACCTTCTTTAAAAGAAATCTTGATGAATGGATGGGAAATACAAAATTCACCCCAGGGATAGCTCCAGTTGCTCTACTCGACAGAGGCACTAGGAGTTAAGGTCAGATGGCACAATGCCAGGGTAGTCCTATGGCTAGACTTGTAAAGGCCCCAGGGCCATTAGCGTAGTACACACCTATGAGCCTGTATGTACAGGTGGGAGTAGTGTGGGTGAGAGTGAGTGAAAGGGCACTGAGGGAAATTAAGAGGAAAATAAATAGTGTATATGTGGTCATATTGTATGATTAAGAAGTAATATATTTTGAGAGGTTTGGAGAAAATATAGCTAATGCAGAGGGAGGTGAAAACATTAGAAATAAAGTAGAGAAAAGGTTTGGAAGACTGAGCAGGTTAGTAAAATGAGTGAAAGTAGGTGACTGGTTGTTGTAACTGGAGAGGGAAGGGAAAGAACACTATAAAGGAAAGCGGGTGGGAATGGGGGTAGGGTAGAGGAGCGATGTGAGCCCAGAGCGAAGCGGATGGCAAACAGAATTGGCTGAGCATGGGTTCTTGACTGTTGTTCGGTGAATGAAAATAGCCAATCAGTCAGTAAGTAGAAAATATGGATATTTTATGCTTAAGCAACTTACTAATGGTAATGGGTTACTTTGTATAAAATTGTAATCCATATATCCTGCTGTTGGTGTGGTTAAAATGGCCAGCCGGATTTTTTTTTGCAGAGAGACAGACTGTTTGGATGTGGGGCAGAAATTAAGAATCTAGCTGGGTGTACACACCACTTACAGTGATAACTCTAGAGATCTTTTACTAACAAAGGACAGAAAACATTCAAGATAGTCAGTAATGTGAAGGGTATTTAAATTTTGCATGGTGCACATACTTAGATTCCAGGCAGGTATTATGTTCTAGGCAAAAGTTGTCACTGCTGCTGTTTTTCTTTTTGGAATAGAGAAGCAAGTGGTCTGGGAGAGGGAGTAATGTCTGTGAAACAGATGGAAGTGGTACAAGACTGGAAAAGAAAAAGGGAGAATGTATACAGAGATTACATAGTGAAACATTAGAAAAAAACACCATGTATTGCTTAGTGTATTTGTAGCTAGCACAGTAAACATAGCCATAAACAGCAAACTATTCATTTCCAAGCGAACACAAATATGGCTACATTGGTTGCTACAGACTAATGATGTAAATCCTCAAGCACAAGGTTTCAAATGACTATAATTCAGAACACTACAGTGAAATTAGTCTGCGCAATCTTTATAAGGAATACTATTACAGGCTGTACAAATAGTTAGCGTTGAGTCACCTTATCCCCTATTGCTGCCACTTTACCATCTAGGCACTATAGCCAGTTAACACAGCTCAGTCTTGATTGAGACTACAACATACAGACTCTAAGAAATAGTCGGTGATTGATTCACCAGGCCACTGTTGATGCTGCTATATTCCTAAAGGTCATTAATTGCATTAGGTTAAATAGCTCAAAACTTTGTTAGGAATAGCATTACAGGCACTAGAAATAGCGTGTATTCACTAAACATGCTGTTAATATGCAGTTTTAATCTGATTGGAGTAAAGGCACAAGACCACTGACAGAACAGTGAGTTGCATATAGAGACAGATAATATGGAACAATGGCATATAAGTACAAAGATCATAAGAAGTAACAACTTACTTTGGTGGCGTACACACTGTGCTATAAAGAGAAAGATGTAGGTATTACTATTGCATTAAAAAAATGACGCCGTAAAACAATTGTGTGCAATTAAAACCTCTGGTATAGCCTGATTGGAAGAAATAATGCAGATCTACCAATAGCGCTTGTGGGGGGTGTGGCTTAAGAGACTGGTTTCTGACTGTTGTTCGGCGAGTAAAAATAACCAGTCAGTAAGTAGAAAATATGGATATTTTGTGCTTATTCAACTTACTAATGGCAATGGGTTACTTTGTATAAAGTGGTAATCCATATATCCTGCTGTTGGTGTAGTTAAAATGGCCAGCAGGGTTTTTTGCAGAGAGATGGACTGTTAGGATGTGAGGCAGAAATTAAGAATCTAGCTGGTGTGCACACCACTTTTACTAACAATGGACAGAAAACATTCAAGATGGTCAGTAATGTGATGAGTATTTAAATTTCGCAAGGTACGCATACTTGGATTCCAGGCAGGTATTATGTTCCAGGCAAAAGTTGTCACTGCCATTGTTTTTCTTTTTAGAATATAGAAGCAAGTGGTCCAGGAGGGGGAGTAATGTGCACAAAACAGATGGAAAAGTTTACAAGACTGGAAAAGAAAAAAAGGAGAATGTATACAGAGATTACATAGTGAAACACTAGAAAAAAACACCATGTATTGCTTAGTGTATTTGTGGCTCTCACAGTAAACATAGCCGTAAAAGGCAAACTATTAATTTCCAAGCAAGCGTAAATATGGATACATTGGTTGCTACTGACTAATGATGTAAATCCTCAAGGACAAGGGTTCAAATAACTATAATTCAGAACACTACAGTGAAATTAGTCTGTGCAGTCTTTATAAGGAATACTATTACAGGCTGTACAAATAGAGTTGAGTCGCCTAGCCCCTGTTGCTGCTGCTATACCATCTAGGCTATAGACAGTTAATACAGCTCAGTCTTGGTTGAGACTACAACAAACAGGCTCTAAGAAATAGTTAGCAATCGATTCACCAGGCCACTATTAATGCCGTTATATTCCTAAAGGTCATTCAATGCATTAGGTTAATTGGCTCAAAACTTTGTTAGGAATAGCATTAACAGGCTCTGGAAATAGTTAGCATGTATTCACTAAACACGCTGTTAATATGCATTTTAAATCTGATTTGACTTGACACAAAACCGCTGACTGAACACTGAGATGCATATAAAGAGAGAAAGATAATATGGAGAAATGGCATAAAAGTGCAATTATAAGAAGTAACAACTTAATTTGGTGGTGTACACACCGGGCTATAAAGAGAACAACACAGATATTACTACTGCATTAGACAAATGGCGCTGTAAAACAATTGCATACAGTTGAAACCTCAGGTATAGTCTGATCGGTGAAATAATGCAGATCTACCAATATTGCTTGTGGGGGGTGTGGCTTAAGAGCCTGGGTTCTGACTGTTGTTCAGTGAGTGAAAATAGCCAGTGAGTCACTACGTAGAAAATATGGATGTTTTGTGCTTAAGCAACTTATTAATGGTAATGGGTTGCTTTGTATAAAATGGTTATCCGTATATTCAACATTGGTGTGGTTAAAATGGCCAACAGGGTGTTTTTTGCAGAGAGATGGACTGTTAGGATGTGAGGCACAAATTAAGAATTTAGCTGGGTGTGCACATCACTTACAGTGATTACTCTAAAGAGCTTTTTACTAACAATGGGCAGAAAACATTCAAGATAGTCAGTAATGTGATGGGTATTTAAATTTTGCTCGGTACCTGTGCTTAGATTCCAGGCAGGTATTATGTTCCAGGCAAAAGTTGTCACTTCTGCTGTTATTCTTTTTAGAGTATAGAAGCAAGTGGTCTGGGAGGGGGAGTAATGCCTGCGAAACAGACAGAAAAGGTTCCAAAATTAGATTCCAGGCAGGTGGTATGTTCCAGGTAAAAGTTGTCACTGCCATTGTCCGGGAGGGGGAGTAATGTCCGCAAAACAGACAGAAAAGGTTACGAGATTAGATTCCAGGCAAAGGTTGTCACTGCTGTTGTATTTTTTTTTTTTTTTTTTTTTTTAAGAATATAGAAGCAAGGAGGGGGAGTAGTGTCCGCGAAACAGACAGAAAAGATTACAAGGTTAGATTCCAGGCAGGTATTATTTATGTTCCAGGCAAAAGTTGTCACTGCCATTGTTTTTCTTTTTAGAATATAGATCCAGGTGGTCCGGGAGGGGGAATAATGTCTGCGAAACAGACGGAAAAGGTTACAAGATTAGATTCCAGGCAGGTGGTATGTTCCAGGCAAAAGTTGTCACTGCCATTGTTTTTCTTTTTAGAATATAGAAACAAGTGGTCCGGGAGGGGATGTACTGGCAACATATCTAAATACAATTGTAGATTCTTTTTTTATAAGCTCCGTTGCTCCTACTACTATTGGAACTGTCTGAGTATCTTTCTTCCACATTGCTCTCGTTTCTGCCTGCAAGTCCTGATATTTTATGACTTTGTGCCTGTCTGTACGCAGGACACTGTAGTCACTGGGTGTGGAGATTTCAATGATCAATGCTATTTTTGTCTTCTTTTCATGGACCACTGTATCTGGTTTTCTAGCATCTGTCTTTTGAACTGTTGGTAATGAATGATCCCATGTGATGTAGACATCATTTTCTGTGATGCTTTGTGGCTCATGTTTCCAGTGTTTTTCAGCCACTTCATTACCATAATGTTTGCACAATCTCCATTGCAGCAGTCTCACCACATTATTATGCCTTTCATTATATAACCCTTCTACCATTAGTATGTCACAACCAGCAACAAGTTGTGTGCAACTGTTTCCAATTCTGATTTACAAAACCTATATTTGTCTGTTTCTCCCACATGTTCAATGGACTTTGTAAACCAATGTGTACTTAGCCCACTATCTTGTGCCACCAATATTAACCTTTCATCTCTTGGTTTGAATTTACCTCTCCTTAACCATTCCTGCATTCGTTCCTGGTCAGCATGAGATTCTTCCAGAAGTTTTCTATACTTGCAAATATATTTATGCATTTTTGCTTTCTCATCTGGTCCATTATCTTATATTCTTTCTTTTGTTTTTTGACACATTCAGTTGCTGTCTGATTTTTATCTACTTGTGGTTTGATTTCCATTCCTGCTTAACGCCGATATGCTTCTGCTAGATAAAGCAGAGAAGTCACCTTAGATTTATTCTCCTTGTGCTTCATAACTTTCACTACATTTGGGTCTTGTGAGGTTAGCAGATATGTGTGGAGTCCCACAATTGCAGATCTTTACATGTAATCAATTTCAAGGAGGCCCATCCCTACTTCAGAACGGGGAATATAAAATCTCGGTATCCACTGATTTTTATTATTCATTTGGTGAGCATGAAGCATCCTTCTTGTTTTCCTTTCTAATTTAGCCAACACGTTTTGGGGCCAGTCAATCGCTACAGAACTGTAAGTTAGAACAGGAAGAGCAAATTGGGTTATAGCTTGGATTTTGTTCCTAGATGTCAATGCTATTTTCAGGATTAATTTAAGTCTTTTAAAGTATTCCTTACTAAGTTTTATTCACATTTGTTCTTGTTTTATTGTTGATTCTACATCAGTTCCGAAATATTTATACACTCCATCTTGCTCAAGTTCTTTTATATCACATTCTTGTCCCAAACAGATGTTTTCTTGGTGCTGCAGTTTTCCTGATTTAAAAGTTGCTTTTGTACATTTATCAAGACCAAATGACATTTTTACATCATCTGGAAAAGTTTTGACAACTTGCAGTTGTGCTTTCAGTTTCTCATCTGATGAGCTATACAGTTTTAAATCATCGACAAAGAGAAGATAAGTCTTTACACTTTGTTGTGTTCTAGAAACCAAATTATAGCCATGGACTAAGCTGTTAAGTAGACAGCTTAATGGGTTAAGGGCAAGGCAGAATAGCAGCAGTGACAGTCACCCTGGAATGTTCCCTTTGAATTTTTATCCCTGGGATAATAATTTGTCCTTTATCATGGCTGCCACTGTTTCATGGTCACTGTAGTGTAGTCAATCAGTGTAGGGTGCATTTTATACATTTTAAGCTCTCTTTTATCCATGAATGGTGGGATACTATCAAATGCTTTTTGTAGTCAGTCCATGCCATATTAGATTCTTCCCCTTTTTACAGTTCTTCACTATGACTTTATTTAACAACAAATGATCCTTTGTTCCGTAGGACTTGCTTTTATTTCCCTTTCGTTCTATTGCCATAATTGAGCTGTCTTCTAAATGACTATAAACTCTGCCAGCATCAGTTCCAGTGTATAGTTTATACGTCGTTGGAAGGCAAGTTATTGCTGTTTAATTTTTAAGGTAGCTTGCAGGTTCACTCTTAAGCAGGAGCATTGTTTTTCCTTTGTTAGCCAGGTTGGCTTCTGTTTGGGCTGCACATTTAATTAGATCATATTCATAGCCAAGTCTTTGTGCAAAGATGTTAATACTTTTAGTCAAAAGTTAGTTACTACATCTAGGCCTGGAGTTTTCCAATTACAGGCTTTTCTCAACTTTGTTCCAGTCTCTCTGGCTGTGTTAGTTCATTCCATTTCATATCCTGTACCTTTAAACTTCTTATTCTTTCTTTCACTTCTTCTGTCCATTTAGCATCTTTATGTTCCACAGGATCTTCATATGTACTTCTCCAAAATGCATCTGTTTCTTCTTTTTTTGGCGGTCTTTCAATTCCTTTTACCTCTTTTCCCAATTCTCTATAACACGTTTTTGGGTCATCAATAAATTGCTTATTTTGTACTTTTCCTTTATATTTGTCTGTGTATCTTCGAAGTCTTTTCCGCCTGTGCTGAGATTTTGTTATTTGCAGTAGTGCATGATTGATCCTGATCTGTTCTAATACTGCATATTGCTTTTATCACGTCTATCTTTCTAAGTATTTTTATTGATCTGTTCCCTCTTCTATATTCTTCTAGTAGTGACACTTCTTGTCTTAATTGCGTTATAGATTTCTCTATTCGATACTATCATGATGGTATTCGATTTCTCTCCTTCATTTCTCCCACTACCCTGTGTTCTTGAGGTAGAATGTTATTGGTTACTAATTTGGTGCACATTAACATATCCTGTTTACTTCTGTTATATTGCATGGATCTCTATGGATAGTCCTAATTACTGTGTTCATTTGTTTTACCAAACTTCTGACTTTTTTGGTTTTATTGACCTTCTACAGTCTTTCTTTCATTGGTCTTAATATATTTATCTCTATTAAATCAAGCAACTCTTCTCTTAACTCATTTTCTTGTAAATCGAGGGCACATTTTTTGTTTTCAATTTCCCTGCAGGCATTCTGTAGAAAGTTCTATAACATCTTCCTGTGGCACATTCTCTTCAGTTTCATCCTGTGCCATCCGTTATTCTTTCCTATGGAAACTCACTGACTTATCACTCTTCAACACTGACTTTGTCAGAGTTTCCTGTTCCTTCCCTTGCTGTCTAATTTTAAGTGAGCATTTATACGGGTTTCCAAAATATTTTCATATGGCACCCGACCAGTTACTTCCCATACTACTGATTTCCTCTTAATTTGGATGTCCATTGCTCTGTCCTGTTGTGGTGCTTTCCTGGTATTCCTATTTTTTTTGTATTGTAAAGTTTTCCATGTCTGGATTCCTTTGCCTGTATTTCTCTTCAGATATCTTTGGTGCTGCTTTTTCTTTGCATTGATTAGTTTTGCTATCTCCTTTACATATATATTATACTGTATTAAATCTCTTTTTCTTTCCCATGTCCATATTTCTTCAGATGTCTCCTGATCTTCCTGTTTGTTCTTACTTTGGGGACTCATTACATCATGCTGTGCGATGTAACCTGTGTTAGACCTTCTACATGAATTCCTTCATTTCGCAGGCACTCCATAACTTCAACTTCTATTTTTTTAACTTCTACTTTACTAATCTTCTTTTCTACATTCTCTCTTTGTGATATTTTTTTAATTGTGAAATGTTCCATATCTCAATGCCTTTGCCTGTATTTCTCTTTAAATATCTTTGGGCCTTCCTTCTTTATATTGGTTCATTTGGCTTTTGTCTTTGCATAAGTGTTGCACCATATCAAATCTCTCTTTCTTTCTCGTGCCCATATTTTTTTTTATACTGTTCAAAAATCTCTAGGTTTTGTTGTTTATATTTTCGCACTTCCTCTGATGCTTCTTTTTCCAAGCAGATCAAAGTTTCTTGGTCTACATTCTGTTTTCCAGAAGTCTGTTGTATTAATGAGCACATATTTATTTGAAGCTTCTAGCAGTTTTTATTGTGGAAGTATTTTTCTTTCCTCTAATTTATCTCTCAGTCTTTTTGTATATCTTGTGTCTGATATTCTGGGCTTTTTGCATAATAGTAACAACACACACTTTCTTTCTTATCAGTAGTCCACTCTGTCGTCTTTATGGCTCTTCTTTGGCCTGTATGTTTTTGTGATTTTTTTGTGGACTGCTACTTCCTTCTACAGCATGGGGGCCACCCTCCCCCTGGGCCTGACCTGGCCCCATTGCAGCAATGTTTCCATATTTTGAAGATTCTACACTGTCATTTTTCCAGACTTGGTACCAGTGTGCTTACCAGGATTGGGCACTTTTTTTATCCTTGGTCTTGTGCACCCAGCTGTCTTTTTTAAATTTTTGACCTACTTCTGTCCATGATATTTGATATATAAATACAGTCTATGTATCGGTGTCATGTTGGTGAGATTTTGTAAAAAAAACAGGGTTCACCTCGCGAAGGTACTCATCAAAACTTGAGGATGAATTCAGTTTCAGCAGTACTCCTCTCCTTTGCTTGGTTACTTATTTCTCCATTCAGACCCTAAATTTTCCACAAGGAGATGTTTCTATGGATATGTAAAGTCTCATGTTATTCAGGTGATACTTAACTTTCTCAGCAGAAAGTAAGGATCCCAGTTCTGTCTGTCTTATTTGAACCAGTTATTCTGACTGGTTTTGGTCCATCTTTTTGGTATACTAACAGGTTTATTGCTCTGACATCTGCTAGAAATTGTCTGGGTTGCAACTATTCATGGTGTGTTAAATGGTGTGCTTTTCAATGCATATTATCTGTTGAGAAAAATCCCCCAAAATATGCCCTTACTACTTTGAGTGTGCCTTAAATCTTGGCTATCTCCCTCATTTCTTTCACAGTTTGAATGACAGGGAGAATAGGTTTTATATACTTTGTTCCTGCTTTTGCAACCCAGGTTTTACAATGTCAGTATTGTCTTTAGCTGTGGAATTCCTAGTATGGTATTGGAAAACGATCATATGTCAATTCAAGCAATTTCATTTGATTGCTCATTATTATATCTTTTCTTACTATTCCCACCATGGTAAAATATTTTCAGGAGAACCATGTTTTCTTTAATGGCATATTGGAAAGGGGTGATTTCCAGAAGTACTGTAGAAACAACTTACATGGTCACCTGCACATACTTTTCCCAGTGAATTACATACTGGATTCCTTTTCCAGGTGTAGGACCGGCCTTGCTAGGACCATTCTACAGGAGTTCCTGAACCGTTATCCTTCCTCCTCGCAGGTTGAATAAGCTTTGGTAATAAACCCCTGGAGGAGGGAGAATGGTGAGCATAGTACCACTGTGCAAGTTGCACTTACTAGAACAGTTGATATTCAAACTCCTCACTGCTGCAGTAATCACACCTACCATCCATCCTCCTCCTACTGTATATAGTTATATGTTTTTAGGTTTTCAGAATGAGTGAGGTTTATTTTTTTGTTTGGAAAGCCCCCCCCCCCAAAAAAAAAAAAAAAATAGTCCTGAAGTTGTCTACATTCTGATGCCTTCCCCTCCAAGTGACAGTGTAAATGTGGGAGGGAGCCAGAGCTTTTTGTAGACTGGCCTGTTGCAACCTGGGCAGGATACAACCCCAGTAGCCAAAGGCTACTGCAGCAGTGAGTAATTTGAGTATTTGCTGTTTACGGTAAGTACAACTTATGCAACTGTACTTTCCTCTTCATCCTATGCTCTCCTGCTTACCTCTTCCATGTATAACTGTTATATGCATCCCAATATATTTTAATACCCATTTCCCATCTATAACTTTTTCTCTGCCTACTAACTAAAACATGTCATACTTTCTTTTCTCTGCTATGTCTGTTATTCGTCTCTCTGTTACCTCATCTACCACCTCAGATCCTTAATATTAACTATAACCTGTATTCTCTCAACATAACAGTTTTCAGTCTTGTAAATATATTGTTAGTTCATATTATAGAAGTGTATAATTGTCACTGCATATACTTGTATAGCATGTTGTCATTTAACCTATTTTAAGCTCAAATTTAAAATTTTTACTGATTATATATTCATGTGATATTGTAGATCTTTTTTTTCTGAGCCAGCACTGAAAATAGGCACTGCCCAGTCAACAGAAAAACAAATCTTTTTTTCCAGGAAAGCTGGAAAGTCAGTGTTCCTGCAGATCTTATTGATGAAAGCTGTTTAGGCCTTAGCAAGACTGTATTGATCTTTGTAATGCAAAATTAGGAAAAGAAACATGTCTATAAAGTTCAGTGAAGAAGCCTCCTTCGCTTTCAGCACTTGTCCTAGCCTTGAACAGAGACAGTAGTTTGCAGGAAGCCAGAGTATTTTACAGCAGTCAGCACAATGATCCACTCATCTTGTGCAGTATAATTTCTCAGTGCATTCCTGGGCTTCTTGATGGTTTCCTGATATTTATGCTGAGCTCCTTGCTATGCATTATCTGCCCAAAATAATCATATTTCAGGTACTTCAATGCCTAATCAGTATTACATTTTGGGGTTTTGATCCACACCGCTCCTAGGCTCACTGCTACCTTACTATCCGCTGTCTGTATTAAAATGAGCATTGCTTCTTATGCAGCTGTATGTTATGCTACAATGCTATGGAAGGTGTAGTTGCTTTTGGTTTACAGGTGAATATAAAACATACTGAGAATAAAGCAATTTGTTGTTCAGCTACAACCTTTGTATGGTTAGTTAGGGGCTAGTATAATTAGTGGGAGTGAACAACGTTGTTCTGACTTATTTGCATTTAGACATTTGAAATTAAGTTATATAGATGCCAACTCTGTAACACAGAGAGATGGAGTTTTGAGTATCACCACTCACTGGGGAGTTAGGTTTGGTTAGCAAACTCAATCACAAAGGAGGTAGCTGAGGGGTAGAGGGCATAGTGGTGTTTTTGCCATCTCATTAATCACAATGAAGTGGATTTATACCAAAGGACTAGCAGTAATTTATGACCTATGTCACTAGTCCAGAAGCATGTTTATGTGTGACTCACATTGGGAAGATAGGTAGGATAGTGGGTATGACTAAGGACATAGGTTCATAAACAGATACTGGCTAGCTGCCTTTGTGTGCCATTTTGAGCCTAGCCAATTTCCCTTTCAGAAATGAGTCAAACCCTTTACCTTGCATCTCAGAGGTAAACACCTTAAACATTACACCAACCCTCAATACATAACAAAAATTCCTTCACAGCTGTGAGGATATGTCTTCCCCACTGATCTCCCTTTCTCATACTTCAATTGTTTATACCAAGGATTAAACCACTTGTGGATCCAGTTTAAAAGGTTAGGGCAGAGGTGCCTAGGGAGATGAGGTGGATGATCATGCAAGGTTTCTGGGACATGACTAATAGCAGATGGCTACAAAATAATTTTTTAAGGAAATGAAGGGCTTAGTGTGCAGATAAGAAGATAAAGACTATAGTAAAACATCATTAATAGTTTTGTACAACAGGTTTATAGTAACTTCACTTGTATAGTCCTTGAAGTCACTTTGATTAATGATTCTGTGTGCTTGATAAGATGCTTCTAATGAAGCAGAGAGAGTTTCAGATTGAATAGGAGCCCCAGAATTAATGCAGAGATCTTAAAATGAAGAAGTAATGTGTCCAGAACTGCTTATAGCAAAGTAAAGGTCACTACTATTAAATGGAAAATTGTGTTTGTACTATAACATATACATATGTAAAATTTTAAAGTATTGTAACATTTCTTTGCTATGCTTAGTCAGTTTGGATTCCTTGAAAAAAATGAGATTTATTACTACAATGTACAGTGGATATAAAAAGTTTACACACCCTTTTACAATGCCAGGTTTTTGTGATATAAAAAATGAGACCACAATAAATCATTTCAAAACTTTTCCCATCTTTAATGTGACCTATAACCTGTACAATTCAATTGAAAAACAAATCTGTTAGGGGGAAAAATGTACAATAAGCTGGTTGCATAAATGTGTACACCCTTAAACTAATAGTTGAAGCACCTTTTGATTTAATTACAGCATTCAGTCTTCTTGGGTAGGAGTCTGTTAGTATGGCACATCTTGACTTGACAATATTTGCCCACAATTCCTTGCAAAAGTGCTCCAAATCTGTCAGATTGCAAGGGCATCTCTTGTGCACAGCCCTCTTTAGGTCACCCCACAGATTTTCTATTGGATTTAGGTCTGGAATCTGGCTGGACCATTCCAAAACTTTAATTTTCCTCTGGTGAAGCCATTCTTTTGTTGATTTGGAAGTATGCTTGGGGTCATTGTCATGTTGAAAGGTGAAATTCCTCTTCATCTTTAGCTTTCTAGCAGACGCCTGAAGGTTTTGGGCCAAAAGTGACTGGTATTTGGAACTGTTCATAATTCCCTCCACCTTGACTGAAGCCCAAATTCCATCTGAAGAAAAGCAGCCCCAAAGCATGATGCCACCACCGTGCTTCAATGTGGGGATGGTGTTCTTTTGCTGATGCAAAGTGTTGTTTTTGTGTCAAATGTACCTTTTGAAATTGTGGGCAAAAAGTTCAGCCTTGGTCTCATCAGACCATAACATATTTTCCCACATGCTTTTGGGAGACTTGATATATTGTTCTGCAAACTTTAGCTGGGCCTGGATGTTTTTCTGAGTAAGAAAATGCTTCTATCTTGCAACCCTACCCAATAGTCAAGACATATTGAGACTTCAGGAGATTGTTGCCGCATGTACACAATCAGCACTTGCCAGAAATTCCTGCAGCTCCTTCAGTGTTGCTGTAGGTTTCTTGATAGCCTCCCTGACCAGTTTTTGTCTTGTGTTTTCATCAATTTTGGAGGGACATCCATTTCTTTGCAACGTCACTGTTGTCCAATATTTTCTCCACTTTTTGATGACTGTCTTCACTGTGTTCCATGGTGTATCCAATTCTGTGGAAATTTTTTTGTACCCTTCGCCTGACTGATACTTTTCAACAATGAGATCCCTTTGAAGCTTTGTAAGCTCTCTGCAAACCATGGCTTTTGCTGTAGCAGGCAATTGAGTAAATATCAGGAAAATCCTACTAGGACAGCTGAACTTTATTTGGGGTTAATCAGTCTCTTTAATTGATGGCAGGTGTGTACCCAAGAAGACTGAGTGCTGTAATTAAATCAAAAGATGCTTCAACAAAGTATTAGTTTAAGGGTTTGTGCACTTATGCAACCAGCTTTATTGTACGTTATTTATTTTTTTATATTTTTTCCCGTAACAGATTTGTTTTCAATTGAATTGTACACGTTATAGGTCACATTAAAGGTGGGAAAAGTTTTGAAATTATTTATTGTGGTCTCATTTTTTTACATCACCAAAACCTGGCATTTTAAAAGGGGTGTGTAAACTTTTTATATCCGCTGTATATGTAGCAGTTAACATATTTATAAAGCCAGTGGCTAGATGAAAAAGGAGTACTTTGTCTCCATTGCTGTGACATTTATGAGCCTTTAATATAAGGTCAGATAAACATTTATTTGGGAAAAAAATGGTAATCCTTTAAAAAACTAGTTTCAGCAGATAAAAAGATTTTCAGTGATGTAAACAAAAATAGGCTATGGAATTGAGAAAAGATACTAGATGGATAGATTTCCCCTGAGAAGTGTGTATGGTGTGGTATGAAATACAGTGGGGTTCAAAAAGAATTCTCTGTAACATTGCAAGTCAAGTATAGATGCAAAGAGGCTAAACTCCTGTACTCCAGATAAATCCGCTATGGCCACGGTGCAGCCCACTGATCTCAGAATTCACCGTGCTCATTGCAGCATGTACATGCTTACAAATAGAGAAGGTTCTCATAGTGCCAAAAGCATGTGGGTGCACACAGCACAGGAACCTTCCATGCATGCAGCCCTGTCCACAAATACTGGATGTACACAATGGTGCCTAATGCTCAATTGAGCAGACTTGTACAAGTGACTGTACGGCTAACACACTACAAAGAGAGGGTAAAGGTCAGTTTTCTATTCAAGCTAGGAGCTACCAGATCATGCATGCTCTCAGGTCATTGAACCACACATACTAGTTTGACTCATTCATAGTTCATAAGGATGTGAATGACCTGAAATGCACCTTCCTAGACTATATGAAGAAAGACATGATGGAGCTCTTGGACGTTGTGTCCCTGGCAGGTATGAACCTGGGGGTGTTAACATCCTTTACCTGATCTTCACAAACATGAAAAAATGTTGCACCCTTCCCCGTGTATAATGTCCTCACTGGTCCAGTCTGACTACAAAGTTGTCCCCTTTGAAATAAAAGTAAAACCCAGGACTCCATCTAACCCCTGAAATGTTAGGAATTCTTCTAAGGCAAACTTCATACTATTAAGTGAAGGCCCCCTCCCCAAAAACCTGAGCACACTGCAGCCTCTGCCGAATTGTTCACAAAAACCGTTACAATAATGTTAATGGCTACATAGAAACAGCTGTACTTACCCAGAATATAAGCACAGGGCAAACTTAACAAAAACAATCTACCCTGGTAGAATCCCAACATCAATAGACTGTATAGCAAAAGAAGAAAATCATGACAAAAAAAGTTAAAACACTGTCAGTCTGAACAAGCAACTCAGGGGACTAATCAAGTCTACAAAAGCCAAATTTCAGATAAAAATAGCCTCCCAGGCCATTGGCAATCATAAGAGATTCTTCAGCTATGCCCACATCTTCAAAGCCAATAAATATGCCAAACATTGTAAATTGAAGTTACCTGTACTGAGCCAGAAGATATAGCAATTCTACTGGCCAACAAATGTGCCTCCAATTATAACCTCCTTTCCTCCTGGACACCCTTCAGTAAATACCCTCACCAATAACTTCCCCAACTGTCACTAAGGAGCAAGTCCTTAATGCACTTTCCAAGGCCAAGAAAAATGTGTCAGTAAACCCCATTAATATTCCAGACTGCCTCCTTAATAGCATGAAGCATGACCTATCAGAACCACTTGAATCACTATTTAACTATAGACTCCATATAGACTTTGTACCAAGTGAATGAAGGACTGCAGTTCTCATCCCTCTGCACAAGTGTGGACCATATATGGACCTAAAGTAATACAGACCCATGAGTCTGACTAGTCTAATATGTAAAGCCATGGAAATAATTATCATAGAAATGGTGAACAATGTCAAAGGAAACCTTCAGACACTGAATCTAACTGATTTTTGGTTTTGTCAGGGGCAGCTCATGCATATTCAACCTTGTCTTCTTCTAGAAGGTAACCAAATGGCATGGATGAGAGCAAAGACGAGTGCATGATGCCTACTTTGACCTTCTTAAAGCATTTGACACAATACCCCACTCAAGCTTTGCAGAAAAACTCACAATATTGGGTATAAATGCCTACATTACCCACTATATAGCCATCTGGTTCAAAGATAGGACCCAAGAAGTTAAGGATAAGGGAGTCTACCTCTACAAAAAAGGCCAGTATATAGTGCAATTTCTCAAGATTCTGTTCTGGGGATGCTCCTTGTTGGCATCTACTTCTTTGATGTTAGTGCCAGTATCAAGGGTGTCTGGCTGACCATGTTTGCAAATGATTGCAAAGCAGTCACTATATTAGAATTCTCCAAAGTCTCAAATACCTTCCATGAAGGCCTGATGCAGATCAATCACTGATGCCAGCGGTATGGTCTAAAACTCAATGCCAAAAAATGCATAATTGTGCCCTTTGGGAAGATGGCTACCTTTAGAAAAACCACATTGATAATACACCCCTCAGAGTAGACCCCAGTGGTCAGGGATTTGGAATCGCATGTAGACAGTAATTTGGCTTCTGACCATCTTTTGTCTATGGTAGTACAGAAATTGCTCTATGTTGTGCAACTTCTAAACAAGGGTTGTAGGTCCAAGGATGTCAAGTATCAGACCTGTCATTGAGTAAAAATCCCCTTTTATTATGTACCTGACCAAGCATATGCCAATCATTGGGGCATCCACAGAGGTTCCTCACAAAAAGAATACAGGGAATAAACATGCCCTACAAGGACTGCCTCAATGCCACGGCTGAGAGGTGATCTATTCCTGGCATACAAAGCATCCTCTGATCCCATTCTAATGGACCTGTTGCACATTCACTGAACAAATAGCATCAGAATATCCAATCTAGGGTCTTAAACCTTGTATGTGACATGAACAGGATATATTGGAGGGACAGGTAAGTGTCTCTCAGACTTTCCTTTCTCTGAAACAGGCTTCCCATCCATGGAAGCAGAGTTCTTCCCTAACTTAATTCAAGTGTAACTTGGACCAGTGGATGGGGAATAAGTATTTTATCCCTGATCAGGCAGCCAGTAAATGCTTGACTACCCATGTCCGAGCATACACATATAACCCTAGGGTATCAAAATTTGTCAGAAACATTTGGGAAGTGTGGCTAGAGTTAAAAAAAACCCTGGGGTAATTAGCCTAGTAATCATCTATTAACCAATGAGATCTGTTCCTCTTGAGCCATCACCATACAAAAGGAGGAAGGGGAGTAGCTACAGAGTTCTGCAGCCCATCAGAACATCTTAGATGCCATGGATGTGGTAGTCACTACCAGTGTAATTTAGTGAAAGTGAGGGCAGAAAGCTTCAGTAGCACACCAGTGTGTTGGGTAGGAGGTTCTGGATGTTATCACAGATGATGCCCAACCAGTAGTGCTTAACCACCACTAAGAGACACCAAAGGAAATGGTTGGCTGCCTGGGAGGCATCTGTGACCGTCTGATATTATGGCCTAACAGTAGCTCTCTGAGCCTGTACTTTCATCCTGAGAACTGCATGCTGCCTAGAAGGCAAACCTGTGCTCTTTCTGATCTTTAGTAATACTCACAGATCACAGGTTGTCCTGGAAGATGGAGTATTCCCTGCTAAAGATTCTATATGTAGGCAGGTGGTACACTGGCATGGGCCATCACCCAGTACGTTGTACCAGTGTTGAGCATCTTTAAGACACACAAATCAAATGCAGCATATTCAGCAGTGTGGGGCAGCCTGAAGGAGGTAGCAGTTAAGTTGCATCTCTCCTTCAATGCACATCTGCATGTAGTCATTTTAGGAAAGCAGCCGAATAGTCTACCCACAAGGCATTCTCAAAATGTAGAACAAAATGCCGAGCAGATCATGTAGTGCAAACCGTTTTGCCCCACTGTTCACTGCATATAAAGATGATCAGAGCAAATGCCTTCCTACCTGTAGCTAATGTAGTGCCAGTGTCACAAAGCAATAAGGAAAGTAGGGCAAACCTATTAAAGTACACAGCGGTATCACAAAGTGATCTACTCTGGCTAGTGATGTAGTCGTTGAGCCACTGTAAAATTATACTTCTGCCATTTGCATTTGGACAGTTAGAACCCAACCAACTGGTCCTTGATCCCATGTAGGGAAATTGGGTCTATATTCAATATTTGAATGCTTAAACGTTCAAATCACTACACATCGAACTTTAGTGATTGAACACTTAAATGTTCAAATATTTTTTTAAAAATTTAAAAAAGAAAAAAAGTAAAGGGTGTAAGCTGGGGGGCAAGCCCCCCTGCACCCCCACACCCCTTACTACTGAAATATGCCAACTCCGAGATTGCGCTACAGTGTAGGAAATGGACATTTTCCGTTTCTGAACTGAAGTGTGATTTCGGAGTTGGTATATTTAAGTAGTGGGGGGTGTGGTTTGTGCAGCCTCTCATGTGGGGGGTTGCAGGGGGGCTTGCCTCCCTGCTTAAACACTTTACATTTTGTTTTGTTTTTTTTTTTTTTGTTTCTTTTTTTTTGTTTTTTTTTTGTTTTTTTAAGATATTCGAACATTTAAGCGTTCGATCACTAAAGTTCGATCTTTAGTGATTCAAACGTTTAAGCGTTCGAATACTTAATATAGACCCGGGAAATCAATAGTGTGTGGCTGTGTCCACATCCATAACATTATTACTTGGATGGCATTTGGCTTTTTAAGATGCACTGGGTGAGTGGCTTTTAAAAAATATGGCCATGACAGTGTGCCTGGTAACCTTCTTACATGCTTCGAAAATGCCTTTATACTAATAGCTGTGTTCTGCTGACAGAGTAATTTATTTGATTATAGGAGAGCAACAATCCTTTTTCAATGTATATTCTTTGATAGAAGCATTAAAACTGAACGTCTTGGGAAGATTTGTACACTTATTTCAGATTGTACCCTGTGTTTACTATGCTAAAATGATGGCAAATTAAGCAAATGGATTGTTTATGCACACATGTTAAAAGCAGATCAGGTAATATACTCTTAAATTGACAAAATAATTGATAAGGTATGCTGTACTGACTGTAAGTATACAGCCCCAGATAACAGTGTTGGTGATTGTGAGATATACTTGTTATTTCTTTAACAAACTCAGAAGTCAGTTTTCAATGGGAGCTAATTCTTTGCATATGTAACAGTGAGGATAGAGTTAATAGGAAGAAGGCCAGAGACCATTATTAAAACAGCCATCTTTGCCATGTTTACATGGGGTCTGGGTGTCGCATCAACATATGTCAATGTGACCAGATCACCTAAAGCCAGTGTTTATACCACCAAGCAAGTACATTGTATTAAATGTAAGTCAGTGGTTCATGACAGAAACTGGAGAGGTTGTGGCTTTCTAATTATAATGTATGAAACTGCAGTACTTAAAATGCTTTTACCATGAAGATTGATCTATTTAAGTACGTACAGATTTCAATGGTCTTTTACCAGATGAAATAATATCAGTCAGTGAAACTCAGATTGTCAGCCAAGACATCTGTCCTGTTGAGAAGCAGTGGGAACTTAAAACATATTGTCTCAAGTCTTGGATATGCTCAGAGCAGCGGGCAAGTTGATCATATGGTCCAAACTGTAAAACATCTGACAGAGTGTGACAGCTCTGAAAATTAAGATTACTATCTTCAAATTCTGGAATATAGAAGTACTGCTTTGCAGTCAGTAAGATTTTCACCAGTGTATCTGTTAGTAGTAAATGTCTTAAAGGTAACCTACCACAAATTTGTACTGTACCCTGTGAATCAAGGAAATGCTATAGAACTAATGAGAGAGAGGCATTGCAGATGTAAGCTTTGCTTTGACAGATCCTCAAATATTCTTGCTGAATTGCAAAAGGGGGGAAACATAATAGTGGATACAGACTTTGATCTTATTGCTCAGAAAAGAAGTGAACCTGTCATTGTGATTTGTCAAGCAAAGAAACCTGGCTCACATTGTATGCATGGCTCTGATATGCAAATATACAGAAGAAATTGTGTAGAATTAAACAGTACTATCTGGAAGAAATTCATTTGTTCTGCTTTTTGAATTCTATTGTATCATACTAAGATATGTTATTGCCTTGGTCAAAAAAAAAAATTAAAGAAAATAATTTTGTTACCACAAAGCTTTGAGCTATGGAAAACCCCAACACCTCCTCAGTTTCTCAAACTCAAGGTCATAAGCTGAAAAATCATAAGGTTGTTCTTATTAATCCCAGTGCTTTGTGACTGTAAAACTAGCTGGTGTTCCATGCAGTGTTGTAGTTCAAGATTAAGCGCCATGATTCCATATTTGAAATAAGGGTGATTTATGAAGAACTGTGGGATACAGACCCTCAACATAAATGTACAGACCTTTATGCCATCTGAAATGATTAACACATCAGTGTCTCACTGTCTTTCTGTATATCACATGATGTACAATACTGCTGTTGCTATATGCAGTCAGTGTTTATAAATTAGCATGTAGATATTTATTACATATTTTTTCTAAAGTAGTAGGAAGTTGTGTGACTCCATAATGTATTAAGTAATGGTACAGTAGTAATATTTAAATGCAACTTACCAGTAAATAAGCCTGTGAGCAAAGCAACTTCTTCAGTGTAGTTCAGTCAAGGTTATTAACTGCACATCATGTCTAATGCATCTTTATTTGGTCATCTTGATGGTGTATGTTTTACTTTATATAGAATACCACACTTCTTTAGACAACTTTGCTCTGAGTGGACCTCTATTCTTGGAGTTGCAAGTAAAACTTCCTGAAAGCCTTCACATCTAGTGGATATGAGCCAAATGAGCGAGTTTATTCATCAGGGAGAAAAGATGTTTTGCACTGCCTTGGCCATTTACCTTGTAACTAATGCTGACCTGTCTCGGGTACCTATTTCACTTGAGTCGTACTTTAGGGTCATTGTTCACGTGTTTGCCATTTTGATGCATTTTGGCCTCATGATAGGCAGAATGGTGGCTCATAACCGCTTGGGTACTTGCGTATTATCATAACCATGTTATCTACTACTCAGTTATTTCACCCTGGCCATATTTTCTTTGCCTTTTTAACTTCTCTTAAAGCCTTTGAGTTACCTGAATGAGAAAATGTGTTTTAATACAATTCCCTTAAATTCTGCTGTCCACCTCATATTAGCACCGATCTTCACCTTCACTGTACCCTCTTGTTGTTTGAGTTACGTATATTACAAGATACAACACAGAAAACTAACTGCTTTTACAGTGGTAGTATGTCTCTCAGAAAAAATTAAAATCATTCTTATTGGTATTTTTTCCATTAACATTTTTCTGAGAAGGTTCAGTCCATGCATTGTTCCAGCCAAATTGTCAACAAACACTTCAGACCAGTTCCTTCAGATGAAGGTTGATGTATTTTTAGAATAGGACACAATACTACTTTGCTGGATATTCATTCAGTTTGATTGTCTCACAGTTGTACTTCCCAGTGAAAATTCCGATGATTAAAACAAATTGCAGAATGAATAAAATCACCACTACAGACCTTGAACAAGCCAATATGTTTTAAAAGTCAGCACAAAGTAATTTTTTGCAGAGTGCTACACATACATCTCTGCCGCTTAATTATTCTAACCCTATATATATATGTATGTATGTATGTGTGTGTATATATATATATATATATATATATATATATATATATATATATATATATATACCAACTCTGAGATTGCACTACAGTACTTACTCAGGTAAGTGAAAGGCTTTAAGTGAAGTTAAAAAGATGAAGATGTTACTGGTAGGGTCCAAAATATGAACTGAGTAGTAGATAAAGTGGTTGCAAGAATGTGTGGTTGTGATAATACATAATGTGGTTGCGAGAATGTGGTTGCAGTAATACGTAAGTACCAACACTTGTTATGCAATTTCTTAAGGAGTTAATGCCTTCCTTTGAAGAATCTACTCACTGGTGCTGAAATGTCATGACTCACTCATTAGTCCATTTTTAAGCTAGCTAGTTGGATAGCTCTGAAGTTTTTCTTGTACAATGCTGCTCATGGTGGCAGTTACCTATGACTATATGATCTTGGAGTTTCAGGCCTATACTTGAAGGGAACTCAGTGCTAAACCATCACACTTGCTTGTCAGATGTTTTTCTGTGTTGGAAGGTAAACTTGTGTAGCTCTGTGGCCCAGTTGGTAGAGTACTGTTTTCTTTTAAGCAGGATTAGTTTTGACTCTTGTCAAAGCCTGCATAAGGCTTTATCTCAACTCCTCACAGGAAGTGCCATTATGAATAACTTAGTTGCCTGACAGCTGACCAATAAATTTTCTCTTGAACACAATATGCTGACTGCAGAAAACTGAATGCAAGAAACAGCAGTGGAAATGACAGACTGCTTAATTTCAAAAACACACTTCATCTGTATATTGGTACTGTTAGGTGAACATCCTTTATATGAGAGTTAACCCAAGGTCCCCTCTGTTTGAGTTTGTAGTAGCTCAGGTGGATGTAAAAGATCCCACGGCACCTATCATAAGAGTAGGGGAAGTTCTGTAATGCCTTGGCCAAATTTTGCTGGTAGTGTAAATACCACCTCAGGTCTCCCTTGAAAAGAGACCAGTAGCCTAGTGGGACTAACCTGATCAACAAAGCATAAATAAAAATGAGATGTGTTTTGTAACATGATACGTAGGATTAATGGAAGGGAATAAGGTTAGGGTTACCACATGGGTATGGTGGTACAAGAGAAGTATTTTTTTTTTAAACAAGATAGTTCAAACTGCTGTCAAAGCTTGCATGAGATGATGTCTCAACTCCTTAAACACATGCAGAGGTATTTTTGCAGCCATGGTATAGTAGTTGCACATTTGTCTCATGAGAACTGATATATGTGGTTTGAGATGTGTTAGTTCAAACTGTTCTAGTCTGTCAGTGCAGATGATGGAGTATCTTGAGTTGTTAACAGTCTACTGCCTTTAGTCCAGTGTTTGATTCCCTTAGTCTGCATTTGCTTACTGTGTGACTCTGAACAAATCACTTAATCAGACAGTGCTTAGAACCAGCATGGAAATTAGGCTAGACTCCTCAGTGGTCTCCTGCACTGCATTTCTAGTAATTATCTAAGAACCTGTGAACCTGTAATTAATATGAATCAACATATCAGTTGATGCTGAAAAGTCCCTCTTCATTGGATACTTTTTACTGGTGGTTTAGCTCAGATGATCAAGGCTATAAGCTGCTAATATTTCAGACCTTCGTTCTCCATTTGTCTAATGGTGAGCAAGTCACTTAACTAGACAATGCATCCAGGTTCCCTTTAAAAAGACACATCTGTGTCTAGTGAGTTTACCTGGCTAAAAAACAAGCACATTTTAAAAATAAGTTCAAGCAATAGAATTCCTTTCTCACCTTCCCTGAAGTTTGAAGCACCTCTCCATCCAGCATCAATAAAAGGATGTTGTTTAATTTGTGTTTCATGTGCTGCCACTGCTGTGTCAGCATATGGGGTAGTTGAAGTAGGATGTGCATGGGCTGAGCATTTATTAATTTGTTAAAAAGGTAACTGGGCTTTTCCAAAGACCATTTCCAGCCACTGGTTTGTCAGTGATGCAGTTATACAGCAGCAGTTAAAAGCTATTGTTGACTTTCCAGAGTATTACTTTTATTTACATATTCATGTACTGTGTTGTAGAATTTATTTTTTTAATTTATTCTTTATTGACTGGGTTTGTCCCAGTAAGCTAGTAGCCTCTTTTCAGGGGAGATCTGAAGTGATATTCATACTTCTGGGGGAAATTTGGCAAGGGCATCAATTTGTCGTTGTTGTGAATGGGAACCATTTGGAGGAGCACTTCCTGTTTTTGTTCCAGGCACAGAGGTGGCCCAGAGAAAGGCAGATGAAGAGAGAAGGAGATGATGGAGTAGTGAAAGAAATGAAGGAGAAAGCAAATATCGAGACAGGAGAATGTGTGCAGGATTCTTAGGAAATGTTTCAAAGAAACCTGTTTGATGGGGATGAGTCAGCAAATGATGGAGGTATACTTACAACCCTGCAGTTAGGAGGGTTGCAGGATCACTGACTTAAAAAAAGAAAAGTACTGGTGCAGATTGAACCAGAAAGTGGAGATGTTTCCTGGAAGGACAGGGGGAACATTATGGAGAAAATGCATACAAAAGGAGGATGCAGGGACAGTCCTGAAGAACAGTGGTGAAATGGAAAAGAAAACACATGCAGACACACAGTAAAAGAAGGCAGAAGAAAATTAAATTACATGGTAAGGATTCCAAGTAAAGAAAACAAAGAAATGGACAGGTATGAAATGTAGTCAAATTAATAGCTCCTTTGTGAAAAAGCACATGTGATAAGAGCATTTATTCTTATTAACAAAGAAATATAAGACACTTTTTCAGTGGAAATTTTTCTTGGAGAATATGAAAAAAGAAAGACTGTTACCCATGGATTCTTTGTGAGAAAATCATTTAACAGGAAAAAAGTAGATTAATGTACAATTTCAAACAGAGGAAGGAAGAGAGACTTTTTGAAAGGACATTTGGAAACGTTATGCAAAGACATACTGGGCATTGCAAATACTTATAATAAGAGGTTTATGGACTAGTGGCTGGGATTGTAATATTGTGTTAAAAATAGAATGAGAAATTATGCACATGCCAAGCATGATAAATGTGGATGGGAACAGGGATATAACAAAATACCTGAGACAACCCAAAACATTTATTTTTTTCTTGTGGAAAAGGACATTTGGTAAGTAACTGTGACAAAAGAAAATGTTTATGGGGAAATGGGACATGACACACAAAATTTGAATTGAAATATAAATTAAACAAAATTATACATTTTTGGATGGATTGCAAAAATGAAAATAACAGTAAGGACAAAAAACCGAGAGAAGAAATTTTGGAAGTACTAGAAATGGAAATAGAAGAAAAATTAAATTAGAAAAAAGAATAAGAGAGAGAATGTAGAAGATAGTGAAATAAGCGATGAAGAGCTAAACTGAGTAGTGGTAAAAGGGTGAATGACAGAAAAAGACATGTTGAAGGGATAAGCATAAAAGAAAAGAAGCAGATGAAAAAGGCTATATACAGTGAGAGATTAGAGTTTTGTATACTGGTTAAAGAGTTTGACTCACAGATACAAGGTACAGTGTTTGATTCTTGCCTTTGGGAATTAAATTGGTTAGGATTAGAATGGTCTATTAAGAAAGCTAGCCTAGAAATTAGTTATGAATTTATGAAACCATGAGTAAGGAAAAGGGAAAATGAAAATTTTAGAGTACTTTCTATAACTGTAAATAGTATTAAAATATAATAAGAATAATAATTGTGGAGTGGTGTAATACATGTGATGTAGATCTAATTATATTAGAAGACACAAGATTTTCAACAAATGAAGCAAGACTACAAACATAGAAATTATGGGGAGGAGAAATAATCTGGAGTTTGGGAAATGAGAGATGTTCTGGAATATGCATATTCTATAGAAATACAGTAAATGTATTAGCTGTAACTTTAGCAAAATTGGGAAGATCAACCATTGTAGATTTAAAATGAAAAGAACATATCAATAGAATTATAACATTATATGCGTATACTAACTGTAAAGAAAGGGAAAGCTTACTTCATCAGATTTTAGACTTTAGTGATAAATATGATTGTTATAATATGACATTTTAATTGTGATTTAAGAGGCAAGTGTAAAAAGAAAGGAAATGATATAAGAAAAAATATTAGAACTTATTAGATGTGGCAAGTTAAAACTTTGCAATAAAAATTCATGGACTTACAAAAGGGGTATGTATAGAATTAAAATAGATTATTTTATAGTATCAGAAGGTTTAGTTATAGGAAAATGGGGCTAGTTAAAACAGGATTTTCTAATCATCCAGCAGTATGGCTAGAAATAAAATAAGAAATATAAAATAGACAAAGGAATAAAAAGGATAAATGAGAAAGCATGGAATGAAGAAGGAAATAATTTAGTAGTACACTTACCAAGAAACCATAATACTATGAGAATATTTTATAAAAATTGGTCTGAATGGTGAACAATATTTAAGAAAAAATGTAAAGAAAAATGTTTCTTACAGTGACAATATGATGTCAGAAAAGTAGAGAGAGAAAAATGTAAAAGCATATATGCTTTGGACACTTTAGAACATAATGATGGGAAACACTTTGGTAAATAAAAAGAATTATATGAAAGAAATCAAGAAAACAAGAATTGCAGACGCAAATATATTTTTACAAGGAAAAGAGAAGTATCGAGTTACTTAAGCAGATTAGTAAAGGAAGACAATGTTATGAGATAAATAAAATGTAAATGGGGAAATAGAACTCAGGAAAAGATTATGAATAGTGTAGTACAGTATGTACAGTAAATATTTAAAGAAAAAAGTGGAAAGTAAAAAAAAAGGTTAACGGAATAAAAGAATAACAAATTTTAAAAGTTTTCTTTAAACGAGCTAGATAAAGTATTAGAACAAGTAGAGATTCAGCTGCCAGCCCAGATGGAATGTATAAACATTTAAAGGATTTTTAAAGATTTTGGATGAATGGTTAAATGAAGGTTTTATGTATAAAGAATTATGAATAGAAGCAAATAAAAAAATGGAGATCAGTAATATTGAATAATTGTAAGATCTTTATGAAAATAATACAAAATAAATTCCTGAAGCTAACTGCCAGTGATAGAGCCTTTCCCATCTCCATTCTCATAAACCAGTCAATCAAAGAATCTTACATACTAATACTCTGGAAAAAGGCCTTTATCACCCCCCTTCACAAAGGAGGGAACAATACTGGTGTTTCTAACTTCTGGCCAATCTCCATTCTTTCCCCTATCTCAAAAATCTTAGAAAAATGCATTCACCTACAACTACTGCCCCACCTGCTTGATAACCATCTACCTTCCCTTTGTCAACACAGCTTCAGGTCTGAACACAGTACCACCACCACTCTCTTCTCATTCCTCAAAACTGTCAGTTCTGCCCACGACTCTGGCAATATTGTATCTACCCTCCTACTCAATTTATCCAAGGACTTTGATACAATCTCACATAGCCTCCTCTTATCTAAACACTCATTTCCAACATATCCATCTCCTCTATGAACTGGTTCTTCAGTTACCTCTTTAATAGACAGCAGTCAGTCAAATAGAAAAACTGTACTTCTCCTTTCCTTTACACCCTCACAGGAGTACCACAGGGGTCCATATTAGGCCCTCTGCTGTTTAATATATTCATTAATGACTTCTACCAGTGCATTCCTAATGCCAAGCTCAGCCAATATGCCAACGATTCGACAATTATCTGCTCTGCTGAAACTCTCCCCGAACTACAAAAACTAACCCAAGAAGCCTTCCTTTCAACTGAAAACTGGATGTTAAACAACCATCTTGCATTAAATGTTTCCAAATCTACCATCTTGCACTAAATGCTTCCAAATCTAAAATAATGATATTCACCCCCCCTCAAAATATACTGAAGTTGACCAGAACTCTCTCTCCATAGCCGTGACAAGACCCTTATAGAAGTCGTACCTCATACTAAACTACTTGGTGTTATTATTGATGAACAACTAAAATTTGACATCCATCTCCAAACGAATATAAAGAAAACCCACCAAAAACTAGGCTTACTCTATCGCCACAACCACTTCTCACTCCCACAACCAAACTTGTCCTCTCTATCACCTACCTCATTCCCTCCCTCTTGTATGGTGCCTTCTCTTTACCAACCGACAAAATTAGCTTCCTGCTATAACAACATTTCTAAAATTTGCCACTGTTGCCAAATCTTCTACTCATCACAGTATAGCCTTACAAAAACTAAACTGGGTTGAATTACCCCACTATCTGTCCTTCATCCAACTTTCTCTTGCACATAAACTCATCTTTAAACTCCCTCTCTGTCCTTCACTTGACTCCTGCCTCGCATTCCATCAACCTGATAGATCCCTCAGGTCAAACAACCAAAACCTGCTCAAAGTAAATATACCAAGGCAAAGTTCCTTCTGTCATTCTCTCTATCTTGACTCTGGAACTCCCTTCCTCCACACATTCATATCACCAACAACTACTCCACCTTCAAAACCTTGCTTCATTGCCACTTCACATCCCACTGGGAATGCTCGTTTCCACCCCTCCTAACTCACTTGTACTTAACCTTATCCTTCCTATCCCTTTTCTCTAATTTCTCACCTCTCATTCCCTCACCTCTACACACATTAATCTCGCATATCTTCTAATTCTCACCCCACTGTCTAGTTTCCTACACCTTTCTTCTCCTACATCCAGGCTCCTTTACTTCCACATTTTATACCCATTTCCTCACTTCACCTATTTGTTCATTAATTTCTCCCTCTTCACTGATTCTTTTTGTACTTTTTAATTGGAGAAGTCACTAATGTTTACTATGTTAATTATATACACATATATAAGCTACCTCGTTTACCCTGTGTATGCATTTTATCTTATTACATGCTTAGTATGTTTTGTTCCATTATAATACTGTGTAACTTGTGTTTATATGTTTTTGTCTAATTACATTATATCTTGTATAACCTTGGAGCTTTTCTCCCCAGGACTCCATTGAAAATGGGCTCGTTCGGCCCAATGGACCATCCTGGTAAACAAACTGTACAATAAATATATAAATAACAGATTTGAAACTATAATGTAAAATATTATGGAAGATGCCATGCATATAGTATAAAGGGGAAACGTTTTCAAGAATTATTAATAGAGAAATTGTAGATGATATGAGCAGAAAAGCAAAAATCATGATAGGAGATGTTAATAAGGCATTTGGACATGAAATTTTGTGTAATAATGAAAGAATATAAGTGAGAAAGGAAATTATGTATGTCCGTGTATAGTAATAAAGTAAAAAATACTTATAAATGACTAGTTAATACTTATAAATGACTAGTTAAGCCAAGAGGGTCCATATGAAGAGTGGTGTAATATAGGGATGTGAAATGAGTTGTATACTCTTTGCATTAGTTATGAATGTGATAGTATGTGAAATAAATTATAAAATGAAGGAGAGCAGAGTATATAACACTTAAAGGGTTAAGAATTCCAGGTCTGTTAACATATGCAGATAACATTATAATAATTACAAAAAACAAAATTTGGATAAAAGACATAATCATTCGCAGAAATGAGTGTCTAGAGATGATAGGGATGGCTTTAGAAAAGTAAAGGTTTAGGTGACGTAGTAAAGATTGTAGGTATGTATTTTACAATGAATGAAATTTCTGTGTTGGTATAAAATTTTTGAATAAAGATATAAGTAGAATTCAATAAAAATAGAAGAAGTAAAGCATATGGATTTTCTGGAGAACATATAACTTCAGAAAAAAAGACTTATTTGATAAATTCAGTACTCATGGAAAAAATAGCATACTTAGAAAGTGAATTTATGTTGCTAGTAGTACAGGAAAAGTATTATTAGACAAGTTTTTTTTCCATTTATATAAACCCGGTAAAAAGAGGAGTTCTGTATTTAAATAGAGGAGGAGGAGGTGTAGGGTTAATTAACCAAGTGGTGCATGCTGCTTCATTAATTTTTTGTGCAGAGTATTAAAATGGATAAATGAAAAAGATGAGAGATTAGTAGTATAACTGTATAAGTTTTGGGGTATGGTAAAAAAGAGTAAAAGAGAAAAAGACTGTATAAGTAAAGAAATAAAATGTTACCAAGAAAAAATATTTTTATGGAAAATACAAACTGATATAGAATAGATAGAAAAATATGATATAAAATGTGTTGATAAAACATTACTATGCAAAGCCATGGGAAAATCCTAACATATGAAAAATTAAAGCTTTAAAAAATAAGCAATCAGAAAGTAGAATGTCAAGATTTTTGTGGAGACTGGTAATAGATAATTTTCCAGTAAAATGAAATACGCCATATAAAAAGAAAAGTTAATGAATGTTTATACTGTCAAGCAGAAACAACTACTGAACACGTGATGTTATGTTGTCCTGTCTCACAGTAATTCTTGCTGGTTGGGTTCAGAACCGAGCATCAGTTCCGACTCAGCCGAATACAAAAGCTCAAGAGTTTCCACCGGCTCAAGGCTAATCCCCATCCCATGATGCATCTAGTAAAATCCCCAGATCTTGTTTGCTGCTCAAGCAACCAGGATGTCTTCAACTGGCTCGTTGGCTAAGTAGATTTATTTAACTTATTTCTGCAGTTTTTTTGGCAGCTTTCTTTCTTATTTTGTGCGATAGAGTTAGTTAAAACCCCTCTCTGCTTCAGTGTGTCATTTTTTTCCCTTTGTGTCTGTGAGAGGACTTGTTTGAGTTATAGGTCCCTTGGTGGCCTGTTTAACTTAGAAGGCCGTTTCCCTCCCTGTGCCTTCCCTTCCCTTGGAGATTCCATTTTAGTTGGAGGATTCTCCATAGTTTGTGTGTGGCTTTCTACTACTAGTTTTTAGTGCATCATTTAGCAGTTAGATCCATTCTCAGACATTTTTTTCTCTTAGTGCCTGCTGAAATCTTTTTTGGGTATGGTGTTTATAGCAGTAGGCTCCAGTTTCTTTGGAGCTGTGTATTTAGTGTTAAACCATCTTTAGTGGTTTCCTTACTTACAGTTTAAAAAAAAAAAAGTTTGTTTTTAATTTGTGTGCCTTTCAACTTTGTGTGTGTTAGTAGTTAGTAGGCTCCCTTTCTCTTTGGAGCAGTTTATAGTTAAAGTATATATTTAGAAATTCACATAGCTTTTTCCTGTTAATATTTTGTACCTTGTTTTTTGAATATGTTGAAAGAAAAGGAGAAAGAGCCTAAAGAACATAGCCAATCTGGGTTTAAGAAGTGCGATCAATGCACTTAAAAGTTGTCGATTATGGATGGGCACACCAGTTGTGTATATTGTTTGAGTGCCATCCACTTACAAGACCCTTGCATGATTTGCCATGGGTTCAGCAGCAGGGTCCTTCAAGAATGTTGAAATAAATTGATGGTCAGGAGGTTGTTGAAAGGTCCTTTCCAGGAATCTTTGGAAGAATCTCAAATCTCCAAGTCTTCTTCCTATTCAGAGTCCAAAAGACATGCTACTTTGGCTCGAGATTCAGAGCCTCCTACAAAAGTTACTGCTTTGGAACTGAGGGCTCTTGGTTCTGACAATACAAAATCAACCTCTTAAGCCCCATCAGTATTATCGGAGCCAGTAGAGTTACCAGTTAAGAGACTGTCTCCTGTTTTGGAGCCAATATCTCCAACCTTGAGATCACCCATTTTGGAGAGGGTCAGATCTCCTTCAATATCCTCCCGTTCCTCCAGGAGTTTATCTGATGACAGTGTGGAGCAGGTGGTGAAGAGATTGCTTAAGATTCCAGCACTGGCAAATATCGTTTCTGACCCCCAAAGGATTCAGGACCATCCAAGACACCAATTTTGATTCCTCCTCCGACCCCGGTGGTGGTTTTGGAGCCAGAGAGTATGGGTCCAATAGCAGTGGAACCATCAGCACCAGGACCTCCTTCAGGATCATTGGTTACAGCTTCTGCTCCGACATCTTTGGGTCCTTCAGATCTCGAGGGTTCTAGGAACCGACGCTCACCCATTGGGTCCGGGGAGGGGTGCCGGTCCGAATATTTGTCTGAGCTAACTCTACCTCTTGGTGCCTCAGCAAAGTTGAGCTTGGTTCCTACATCGGCGTCGGAGCCTCTCGCTCTGGAGTCGATCCTTAGCATCTTCAGAGCGGATGGTATCTTTTGTGTGGAGTGAGGGGGCTTTTGAGCTGATGGAGAGAATGTTGTCATCTCAGACAGCTCCACTCTTGGAGCCATCTTCTCTTCCCTCACAAGAGCTGGTGCTGGTCTCCTCTTCGTCCACTCCCCCCAAGCATAGAGATCCAGAGCCCCAGGAAGCCCCTGCAGGAGGCATTGTCTTCTCCAAAACTTTTCCAGAGGATCCCTCTGAGGAAGTCCCTTGGAAGAGACTGGGCAAGAGGAAGCAAATAGACTCCCCTGAGTTGGTTACATTCGACACTGATCTGGATGAGTCTGAAGGGTCGCCATGGTCCCCCTCTGAGGATGTCTCTTTTGGTGAATCCTTGAGATCCTGAAACAGAGGGGTGGCTGGAAGTCCAGTAACCCTTCAGAGGATGAATTTGTGTACCTGGAGACTTTTGGCTCTCACCCTTCCACCTCCTGGGTGACTCCCCCCAATAATCAGCTCCTTAATGTTATTTCTAGAAAGGCCTGGACTTCCCCTGATACAGTGGAACCTGTACTACAGAGGCCCAATAAATTTATCACTGCCCCTGCAGAGAAGGAGTTCCTGACTAAAGGCATCCCTGTAAATGCGATGGTGGTGGCTACGGCCACTAAGGAGGAGTTATCAGAGACCACCTCATCTTTTCATCCTCCCAACAGAAAGTCACGGACTATGGACAGATATGGAAAGTGTACCTTTTCTTCAGTGGCGTTTATGCTGTGGTCGCTAAATTATCTTGACCCATTTTACGAGACTTCAAAGGAATCTCCTCAAAGAGCTAGGAGATTCCCTTCAGGGTACTGTAGCTTCTGGGACTGCAGCCAAAGTTTCTTCGCAGCTCTCCACCCTCAATTCTATTGTCAGTTCCTCCATGAGACTGATTTCATATGCAGCTGATAGAGCGAGCAGAGCAGCAGCTACAGGAATTTCCCTAAGGAGACATTCCTGGATGCATATTTGCAACTTTTCTGAACCTGGACCAAAGGTGAAAGGAACTTTGACCAGGTGCGAACAGTAAGGAAAAACCTTGTCTGTCGTCTGAGTCCATTTTTCCCCCATCCAGACCTTATCCCAAAGGTAAGAAAGGCAGTAAAATGTGGTTCCGTAAGTCCCAAAAAGGTTTTTCTGGCATGTGGTGACACTTCCCCAGGGGCAGAGGGGGAGGTGATAATGGAAGGCGCCAACCTCGTGGCAGAGGGGATCTGCAAAATCGGGGTGACAGATACATCCTCTGGGAGGCCCGCCTACCTTTCTGTGGAGGCAGTCTGAGGACGTTTGTCACTGTACCAAAACACCTGGCTAGAGATCTTCCAAGACAAATGGTTGCAGACTATCATAGCCAGAGGATATTACATCCCCTTTTGTACTCCCCCTCCCACAAACAAGTCCATACCCGACATTCCACCCAGTCAAAGAGACTACAGAACACAAGAGATACTCAAGTTGCTAGAAAAAAGAGTCATCCAAGATGTCCCCGCAGATCAGATTGGATCCGGAACTTACCCAAGGTTCTTTTTATTACCAAAAAAGACAGGACTGGAGACCATTCTGGATCTCAGCAAATTAAACAAATCTGTGAAGAAGTCAAAGTTCCGGATGGTGACACTGCAGCCAATATTTCCCTTTATAGGGAAAGACAATTGTATGTGCTTGACAGATCTCCAGGTCACGTATTACCACATAAAAATGGACAAGCGGTCCAGGAGATATTTACACTTTTGGCTGGGAGCCAGTCATTACCAGTGTCAAGCTCTACCCTTTGGTCTCACTACAGCCCCCAGAGTGTTCACCAAATGCATGGCAGTGGTCATGGCTCACTTGAGACATCAGGAATTCCAGGTGTTTCCATACCTAGACGACTGGCTCCTGACCACCACCACCAAGCATCTACTTCTGTAGGTAAGGGACGAGACTATGCATCTTTGTACCAGGCTGTGCATTACATTAAACTTTAAAAAAATCTTCCTTGTTGCCTTCACAGCATATTACTTTCTTATGGGCAGAATTGGATTCTAAGCTGATGCTGGCAAAACTTACCTCCAAAAGAATTCAGTCCCTTCATCGTCAAGTGAAGATACTGATATCAAAAAGAAAGGTTCAAGCCGGGTTGGTGTTACAAGTTCTGGGTACCATGGCAGCCGCGATTCTTTTAATTCTCCTAGCATGACTACACATGTGGGTTCTACAATGGTTACTCTTTGCCCAGTGGTCCATGCAGGATATTCCTCTATCACACCAGATAATCATTATCACACCAGATAATCATTATGGAGTCATACAAGAAAAAAACTTCTCTGGAGGTTACAGACAGACCAGTTGTACTTAGCCCCCCCCCTTGTTTTTCCACAACCAACAGCAGTACTGACCACAGACGCTTCCCAGATTGGGTGGAGGAATGACGGTCTAAGGTTTCTGGCGGGAACATGAGAGCCACTTGCACATCAATTTCTTAGAGATGCGAGCCATGCTGTATGCCTTGCAGGCATTTCAAGACTCTCTTCCGATAGGAACAGTTGCAGTTCAAACAGACATGTCAGTGGTATGGTACATAAACAAGCAAGGAGGAACCAAGTCGTATCCCCTATGTCGAGAGGCACAATGAGTATGGCAATGGGCGATCGTTTCTCAACTTTTTCTGATAGCAACGCACATCATGGGAAAGTCCAACGTGATAGCGGACAAACTCAACAGATCTGTTCTGTTGCCTCATGAGTGGTCCCTCAAACCAGAAATTGTGGGAGAGATCTTCCAGAATTAGAGCCAGCCTTGCTGCAGTCTTTTTGCCACATCCATGAATGCCAAATGCAGCAGCTACTTTGCCCTCATTTCCCCCCTCTGGGGAAATCACCAAGGGATGCACTTCCTAAGATTGGCCCCTGGGACTACTTTATCCCTCCCCCCTTCCCCTTAATATCCCAAGTATTACAGAAAGCCAACATGTTGAAAATCACTATGATTCTCATTGCACCTTACTGGCCTTGACAAGTTTGGTTCCCCTTTCTCTGGACCTACTTACTGGATAAACCGTGGATTCTGGACCCAGTTCCAGACCGTTTTGACCCACTTATCGGGAGCGTTCCATCCATCCAAACACTCAAGTTGACAGCATGGCTGCTCCAATTCCACATTTAGCCAGGTATTATAAATTTTCCCCTGTAGTTAATCATATCTTAGTCTCTTCCCACAAACCATCTATGAGAAAAATATATTCAAGTAAATGGAAAAGGTTTTCTTATTGGGCTGTTAAACACAATGTACAACCTTTTACAGCCCTTATTACTACAATTCTAGAATTTCTCTCCAAACTCTTTGATGAAGGAGCAGCAGCAGCCACTATCAGAGTTCAGCTGGCAGCTATCTCGAATTTTCATACTGGTGAGATGGGAATGCCTGTAATGTCTTACAGATTATGTAAGGCTTTTTTGAGAGGTCGTTCTTGCTCAGACCACCGATCAGAGAACCTCCAACTCCTTGGGACCTTAATTTTGTGCTATCTGTATTGGTTTTGCCATCCTTTGAACCCACAGCATCTTGTGATATGAAGTTTTTATCTTTGAAATCTCTCTTCTTGGTAGCTATTACTTACGCCAGACGGGTGTCAGAACTTCAAGCTCTCTCTATACGCCGCCTTATTTAGTTTTTCACAAAGACAGAGTATCCATTAAGAACTAATCCCTCATTTCTACCCAAGGTTTGTTCAGAAAACAGTCTAAATCAATATATAGATTTGCCTGTGTTCTTTCCGAATTATTCCGGCAAGGCAGAGTATACATTACATCAGTTAGATGTACATAGACAACTTTGCTTCTATTTGCATATGACCAAAGACTTCAGAAAGTCAGATCAGATTTTTGTGTCCTTTTCAGACAAGAGAAAAGGACTGCCAGTCTCAAAAGTGACTTTGTCCAAATGGCTTATGGATTGCATTTTATAGGCAAGTACTAGGCTATCAGCCCTAGGGCCTATATAAGCTTAGCCAAAAGAGGTTCCCTGGCTTTTGACACCCAAGAAAATTATTTTCCTGTGCCCCTGTCAAGCAGAGCCACAGAAGTGATCCCTGGGGTGAATTTCCTGTTTCCTATCCAATTGTCAAGATTTCTCTTAGAGTGCTAATGAGGAGCTTTGCTTTACATGAATGGATAGTCTGCTCCAGAGCATGGGAAGTCTCGGAAACAGGAATCTATCCCTCCATCATGTTCTGTTATAGGTTCATAGGTACACTAAGAATAATAGACAGTTATCAGGTAAAATAAAAGGTCATTCCACAAGAGCGGTTTCAACGTCTTCTGCTTTTCAGGCTAGGATCCCCATGAATGCTATTTGTGCAGCTGTCACGAGTGAGACCTCATACCTTTATTACTCATTTCAAAGTAAACATGGCTTCCCAGAACAGATCTTTCTTTGGTTCCACTGTATTGAGATGTATTTTCTCTTCAGCCACCCTAGAGTAAAGGTGGTAGGGATGCTGTTCCAACCAGCATGAATTACGATGAGATAGGACAACATAACATTAAGAAGTTATGTACACAAGAACATTCCATGTTTGTTATCCATCTCTCCTATATTCTTGCATCACACCCACCTTCCCCCTCCTTCATTCCTGGAGGAATGGGTAGATAATCTTATTGCTATGTATATAGTTATGATGGTTTGGAGTCTGATTATCTTTTCTAGATAATTGGCATGTTATACTATGTGAGCATACTAAGTTAGTGCTTTGCTTGCAAACGAGATCTGGAGGTTTTACCAGATGCATCGTGGGATAGGAGGTCAGCCTCGAGCTAGTGGAAGCTCTCGAGCTTTTATATTCCACCGAGTCTGAACCAATGCTGTGTTCCGAACCCAACCAGCAAGAATATAGACGAGATGGACAACAAACATGGAACGTTATGGTGAGTACATTACTTCTTATTTTTGAAATCTAAAAAGAGTATAAATGTTTTGGGGAAAACAATGTAAAGATTTTTTTGAAGGTATGAAAGAAGTGGATAAAATAAATATGGATTTGATTAAATATGAATATTTTAAGAATATAAGTAAAGAATATGTTAAAAGAATAAATTATTTTATATGGGTTATATGGAATGAAAGAATAAATGAAATTATGTTTAATGGTAAATGGATTTCAGCAGCAGTATTAAGAAAAATCATATGATTATGGAAAAAGGAATGGGGTCTAATAGGGATGAAAATTTTGCATGATTATGAAGGAAATTCTGAATATGTGTAATATTTATATATGTGTACATATGTAAATATTTTGTAAATAATAGTTATTTTTGTGTATACATAAAGGACCCCTACTCTTTTCGATAGATGCAATGGGGGGATCCTTTACACCCAGCTGAGCTACCACCAACTCAGGCAGATGGGGCCTCTGTTTAAAGTCTCAGCTGAAAGAGAAACAGGATCTTGCATAGTTATTTCAGAGTAAGATGAATTGTCTGATTCAGTGCTTCTTAAGTCAGGGTAATGCAGTTGTATTGGTACATTCAAAATGAAGCGTTACACAGATTGTCATGAATAGAGTCTGCATATTAATTTTTGTCATGTATAGAGTCACTGGACAGAGTCTGTTGGGAATCAAGTCAGTAATGCACAGTGCCAGAATATTCAATGTAGAATAATCAGTCAAATATATATCTTACTGTAACCCAAATTTGAGTACATACTGTTACATTCAAAGTTTTTTCTATGTCTCATCCCAATAAGATAAGAAAAATAGTAATTAACATCTATGTAGTAGCTAGAATATTGAGATTTAGGAGATGTAGTTCACATGATATGGTGTATTTGTTTGAAGTAGCCATTATGTTCAAAGCATATGCAAGAGTAGGTCTTTTAGAGATATTCAATTAACCTTTTCTACATTTGGAGTGTTCTTTTACTTGTGAGTCTTTGGGCAGGTGAATCTAACTGGCTGTTATGGAAGCTCTTTTCACATATTTTTATGAGCTGTTTTTGGAATGGTAGTGATTCTGCTTTCAGTCTGGAGAGGGAGAATAGAATGATTAGTGTTGTAAAGAGGGGCAGTAGTTATTATAGCAATAACCCACGCCTGGGTGTGGGATTTACCCACGGTTGGCATGGTTTGGTCCCGAGGGTGAAGCCCGAGGGACCAAACAAAGCCAACCATGGGTAAATCCAGCATTACCCACACCCAGAAGTGGGTTATTGCTATTATACAATGACATTATTTAAGAAAAGAAATAATTACTTTTCTTAAATAATGGCATTGTATAATGCCTCTTTACTGCCCTTCCGCAGCTGTCTGGTATTCTGCGGCAGTTCTGATGTACTGCGCGCCTGCGCAGTACATCAGAACTGTGGGCAAAAGCAACGGAGAACGCAAGATCTCCATTGCTTTTTTTTACTGTCTCGCTATGTTAAATGGGTTTAACATAGCGAGACAGCTTTAAAATAAGCAACGGATATCTCCGTTGCTTTTTTTTTACTGTCTCGCTATGTTAAACCCATTTAATATAGCGAGACAGCTTTAAAAAAAAGCAACGGAGATCGCAAGATCTCTGTTGCTTTTTACACACTGTGTCGCTATGTTAAAGGAGTTTAACATAGCGAGACAGCTTTAAAAAAAGCAACGGAGATCTCTGTTGCTTTTTAAACCTGTGTCGCTGTGTTAAACTCTTTTAACATAGCGAGACAGTGTTTTATACTAACTGAAAAAGTCCGGGCGACCGGACCTTTTTCCGTTAGTATATTGAGGGATTTACAACGGGCACGCTGGTTGGGCTGGCCAATCAGCGTGCACGTTTTAGGGGAGGAATTGTATAATGTGGAATAATTTATATGTTAAGGGAAGAAAGGAGAAGACTAGCTTGGGCCATCAATGGAAGACAGTCTGCCTTACTAAGGTTGTATAGTTCATTCCATGGAAATGAATGAATGAATCTGCAGATTATATTTGCAATTGTTTGTGTCATGTGAGTGATTTCAGAAGATATTGTAGGCAAAGGAAGGATGTATTTAAGCCTTATGATCAGAACATTTTTGGCAGTTGCTTTCTGGCTTCTTTAGTACAGTGATTGGATATTATGTAGCAAGCCTACTGTTGCTGTGTAACTTTTGAAGCAGATCAGTATGGGGCTTGAATGAGAGAGAGATGGACCAAGATACGTGCTAAGTTATTTATATTGGTTAACCTGATTTATCAGAATCTTGCAAAGAGTGTGCGTGGTTTTTCATTGTGGCTGGTTGCGTTTGGATTATTTTAATGTATTGCATTGCCATGCATTTGTACAATAAAGTTAGCCTGAGAGTATGGGTTAGTATGTCATCTGCATAGAGTTTAATTTTGGTGGGATAAATAGTGGAGGTAAGGTCATTAATAAAGAAAGAGGATGGGGCTAAAATTGAGCCTTGTGGAACACTATTGGTAAATAGTCAAGACAGAATGTTGCACATGGAGTTAGCCATTATGAAGGTTTTTTGAGGTAGTTAGCTAGAGAGCCATCATAAACTTGGGCAATCGAAGCCAAAGGTCTGATGTTTTGGGGATTACTGTGGAGTGATTTATTCTTTCAGAGGTTATTTTAACATCAACAAAATAGCTGCAGTTGGCTTGTTTTTGTCATGCAATGCTGAATAAATTCTGTCCAAGAATGCGTGGACGTCTGTAAGTGAATTATGGCCTAATCTGAATCCATTCTGTTTGCTAGAATTGTATATTTTTCAAGGTTCTAAATTACTTGGTCATACAAGATTTTTTCAGATATTTTAGTAATGGGATAATCTGATCTAGGCAGGCCAATATTCATGTGCATCCTTGGAGGCAGGATATTTAGGTCCTTGGACAATAAGAGCATGATTTAATTTGGGAAGCACTGTGTCAATAGTGGATGAGAGGCTGAAAATATAGGTAAGGGGTTTGGCAATGTGACAGGCAGACATTCTGAGAAAGGTAGTTGGAAGGTCTTTGGGCTAGTGCTATGCTTTGTCTCTAGTTTCTTGAGAAGGTTTGTAACTGTTTTAGTAGAGATTGCTTCAAAATAGAATGCATTTTTCAGGGTGTTTTGTGTGCTTTATGATAAAAAGGGGAGTGTGAGGTGAACAAACATCAGTATTAGTGATGAAAGTAGGATGGGGGAGCAGACTTGCTGGGGTAGTGGTAGAAGTCTTTGCAGTGGTAGTAGGCCATGTAGCATTATTATGGGTAGTGGGACACTGCATGGTCTTTTAACAATAATGTGGCAAACCTGTGTAGAAGGTTGGCATTCATTTTAGTACTAGTGGGCAAGCATTTTTGTTTTGGGTAAGTCTCCAGAAATTTTTGGGATCAGTGGACACTATTTATTTGCAACTGAAGTGGATTGCACTGGCTTCTTTGATCCTCAGCTTACACATCTGTTTTAATGTTATTGAAGAATCTTTAAGGTTTGTGCTTTTTTATTTATGGAAAGTTTGTGTCTAGTTCTTTATGAACTGCTTAATTTTGCTTTTAACCCAAGGGCTGATTTACCTTTGACTCTGAGCCTAATTTGAGGGGGGGGGGGGTAACTTTTTCTGGAGCTTGGATGGGGTTGAATGTGCATAGGGCAGTAATGGCAGAAGTATCTTCATGTAGTGAAGCTCATTTCAAGTTAAGAAGTTCAGCTGCAAACTGACTTTCTTTTGTATCAGGGAATGGCCTGTGGGTGATGAGTATTTGGCAGTATGTTTTAGAGATTTGTAGCCAATTATTGCTTGTATGCGAAGGTGGCCAGTAAGAGAGTATGGAAGATGTAATAATGTTTTTAACCTATGGAGATTTTAGTTATGAAGATGAAGGGATTCTGTTTCTATTAGGAGTATGTCTTGTAGGAGAGGTGACAGTCTGCATGAGGATATGAATTATGTGATTGTATAGAGAAAAGTAGTATTGGATTGCTTGCCTGTTTCTGTAGACCTTGGAAGTCTACGTTAGTCACCGAGAATGATAGTGCATCTTGTAGCAGTTGAGAATAAGGTAGGTATCCCAATCCTTGCCAGTATGGGCAAGGAAGTGCAGGATATATGCACTACAGCTGTGTATAGTTTAACCTTGTCAGCATCCCAATAAGCCACTTTAATGCATTTTCTTCCTAAAGGTGCTTTTTTCCAGAAGTCTGTCTCTGTGTTTCAGATTCTTTTTTTTTTTTAATAGTAGCTCTGTACCTCTACCAAGTTTGTACTTGCTCTGTTGGTCACAAAGGACATTACAGTTATCTACTAGGAAAGCTGAGTGACGACTGGTGATGTTAATGAGGGTGCTCTAACACCAGTAATGTATGGATTGTATTGAAACACTCATTCTTCAGAATGATCCATTTATAGTTTAGGCCATGAGCACAGAGTTTATTATTATGAAGCCTTAAGGCTGGGAGCTGACTGAGTCACATACAGGGAATGAAGTTGTGCGAGTCTGGATAAAAGTGTAGGAGGAGGAAAAGGGGATGTTAGGGTTAAATTGGGATGTGTTTGGGCCTGGGTTGCTATTGCTACCTCCAGCTTATAGTAATAGTATTGGAAGTTAAATTAGAGCATGGTGTCTTTTAATATGTTTGATGTAAGCAGTTTGGCCTTTTCAAGAAATCTACTTATTAAATATGGATGGTTTGTCAGCAGACTAAGAGCATGGTTTTGTAGGGTGGAATAGAAAGACTGAACTTTAATTGTGATGTTATAAAATGCAGTCTTTTGAGAAGATAGTGATGTCCTCATTCACCAGGTCTGCCAGGCCTACTTAAGCCTACCCACCCCAACATTTTTACATGGCTGGCAAGGAGATCGAGGATGCTGGTGCAGCACCACACTGCTGCTGTATGTTTGTTTGTTTACAAGTTTGCTGTCAACTAATTTGTGGTTATTAGCTCTTCTATACCTGTTTGTTCTCGTATATGAGGTTTAGCAAATGTTTGTTTTTTTTTCCATTTTTATTTTGCTTATTTCTTTTGTTGTTGGTGTGTCTTTCAGCTTTTCCCGGTTGATTGGCAGTAGATTTTTATGTGCCGACTTGCCAGGCCTGACACACAACCTTCAACGAAGGAACGCCCATTCACGCATGTCGCCACACAGAAGATGCTCTGAGAATTGAATGGGGCAATGTCTTACTGTGAGGTGACAATGCTATACTGATTAGTTATAATCACTTTAAATAAACTTGAACTTTATTTGGTAATATTGTTAATAAAAGTTGCTGATAGAGAAGTCTTGCATGGTATTTTATGAGCCTGCTCTTGCTAAATAATATCAGTTGGCTTAGTGTTCGCATGCTTGCTTACCATATAAATTAAGGAAATAAGTACCTGTCAGAGATTTTTCTATTTTAATTTATGTATCAGAATTCCCTGTAGCAGTAAGGAAATATGTAGTTTACACTTGCATATTCACTGTTTTTATTATGTAGAGGTAGAAGTCTTTTTTTATGGTCTTAGTAAGGCATGTTGCTTGCTGTGCTTAGATTATTGTGCACAGTAAACATGGAATAATGTTGTCTCTGGTACTCATTTCAAAGTATGTCATTTTCTCAGTCCTCTGATGCTGCTTTCAAGGGAATCAATGATTTGTCCTAAAACAAATTGTGCTTAATACTAATTGATAATGCTCCACCTGCTACAGTAAAGAAATATGTACATCAAAGTATTTTAAACACAAACTATTCATGTTCTGTTGCATGTTAGTGTGGGTACTGTTAGCAGTGACTGTTCCTCTTTCAAGATAGGTAAAGATAAATGTTCTTGCCGCGGATGTTTTATCCTTTAAATAGCATTTAACAACATAATACCATGACTTTTTTCACAGAACAGTAAAAGCTATTTTCAAGAAGGCTTAAGTAGGAGTAAAGATCTTATTAGCACCTAGTTGGCATTTTGCAGTTTTAACCTGTGGTATTTCATTGTCTCTGTTTGCCAGTACAGAGGTTTGTAGAACAGGTATGTGCTTTGAAGTATACCATTGAAAGGACTCCAGGTCATTGTCTTTGTTGGTAGTCCAGATAATTCACTCAGACTTTATTTGCCACATGTGATGGATAGCATAGATTTGAGGAATTTGCTTTCCTGATCCCTTGCTTGCACAAACAGCATAAGGCAGTACTGTTTATGACCATATTCTGTCAGGTGAACTGCCAGCAAACACAGTAGGTATAAAAAATAATACTGCAGTGTCCGTAGGCTTAAGTTGTGCAGAGTTTGAACAAAAATATGTTTAAAGAGGTGAAGTCTTTCTAGCATGCAGGTAAAAGTTGTTGCCATGAACCTAGAGCCTGGGGTTATGCTTATGAATATAATATACTTGGTGACCTAGTTCCCTAGTTATATGGTATTAAAGGGCTAAGGGTACAGAAGAAAAAATGTAATCACACAGTGACAAATACTGGTTCATAGTAAACTTGTAAATCAAATTGCAATAATACATATTTTATATTGGTATAAGGTCATACAAACTTTATTTTTTTTAACATTGCTTAACTGGGTTAAGTAGACTTGTCTGAGGACACTTTTCAGCCAAGGCCTGGGTAGAAAGGATAAGTTATAGAATTATAGCAACATATACAAACAATACAAAGAAAATTAGGCGTGATTACATCAAAGAAACATCTCAGTTTTACATTTTTTAAGCAAAAACAGTGGAATTCACAGTCTGCAAAAGAAATTGCAGAATGTACAAAAAGTGAGTAACAGAGATGCATTAGTGTGCAAGGAGAAAATTATGCATAAAACTGTGGCATTATAAAGATCTTATAGAGTCTTTAAGAAATAATTTTCTGAGAGAAGGTTTGAGTATTACACAGTGTTTATTGAGAAAAAATTAATACAATGGCTAGAACAAAACATAAAGGCATTGAAAAAATTACAAAAGACAATCATCATAACCCCATTTCAATAACCAATTTTTAACAGCAGCACACATAGCAAAGGAATTACTTTTATTAGTAGAGTGCACTTCCTTGCACCTAATTAACCAAAAATAATACAGGACACAACACAATGCAAAATCAGCCCTTCGTATTTCGGGCTTATTTAGTAGAGAATTAATGATAGAAGGCAAACAAAAGAGAAGGCCTTAACCTGGATCTTTGAAGTAGTTACATTTGTTTCCTTTAACTAGATAACGTTTCTGAACAGTTTCAGCTTGCCCATTTGTTGTATAGTTTCAAGGATTACGTTCCAGCTAAGAGGTACTATTTTGGAGAAGGATTTCTCACAGGTAGCAAGAGTGCAGAATGGTCTAAGCAGTTATGAGGAGTCTGCATTTTGAAGCTAGTAGGAAGTATTTTAGATTTAAGTAGTGAGGAACAGCTCATGTAAAAGTTTGAATGCATGTGTGTTAAGGAGATGAGTGGCCCTAGCACCAACAGGTAAACATTTAGCTTTGCTACGTTTAGTGCAGTGGTTGTCATTTATTTTAGAAGGCTGAATAAATCTGTGTGTGTTTTTGTGTAGTTTGGAAGAGAGTGGTATTTTGTATAGAACAAAAGGCAATACTAGGCGGTCCAGATTCTGACGTGAGGATCAGTCAGTACACTGATAGTGCTGCATCTTCTTCACTGGCGAATAAGTGGGATAGTGTGCAGGATATTTTGAGCTGTGTTAATAACTTATTTATTTGGGTCTCAGTATATTTGTTGATAAGGGCCTTTTGTATTTTTTTGGGAAATGCCAAACAACATTATTACTGACATTTTTGAGAACTGACATTTAATTTATTGGTATGTAGCCAGGTCCAGATAGCAGTGAAATTAATCTGAAGGTATATTTTGAGGCAAGTGGGATAGTTTATTAGCCCTTGTGAGGACAATACATCTGCATTGAGTAGAATAGATTTGTGGGACATCTTAGGGAAGGTCAAGAAGTCAGTCCAAGGGACATGGTCAAAACAAGAGAGACACTTTCACATCAATATTTGTATTCCTAGCAGTGCAGGTTTGTAAGACTTTCTTTCCCCATGATGTGATTTTGATCTACACAGACAAAACTTCATTAATGTGGTAGAGAAACAAGCAAGGGGGGAACTCACCCTCTGTGCTGAAAGGATATGACAGTGTAGCAATGGACAATGTCTTCAAAGCAGTTTCTGGTTACAGTGCATATTCCAGGTCAGACCAGCCTTCTAATGGACTGGCTCAGTCATTGCAACTTGAGTGGCCTCTGAATTCGATAGTAACTCGTATGATTTTCAGCTACTGGGGCCAGCCTTGTTGAGATCTTTTTGCCTCCCCGGCCAGTTGCAATATGCCAAGGTTACTTTGCCCTCATCCATCCACAAGTATGGAAGCCTAGGATTGTTGTTTTGTTTTTAGTATGTTTTGTTTTAACAAGAAACATCTTTATTAAATTATCATGTATGACGCAGGCAATCTTACATCTTTATATAAATGAAAATAAACCATACTGACACAGTCTCCATTGCAAACATAACAAACCATGATGACACAACTGTAGCTGCAGACATAATACACCACTTATAATATACCCAGTCATTGTCAGTCAACCATTACATAACTCATTCAAATGCTCCTCTGCATGTATTGATCCCACACTTCCCATTTTTTCCCATTGTAATTTGTACCTATCCTTTTCTAAAGATCCTAAATCTAGTTTTATCAATGTTACCATCTTTGCTACTTCTAGTAAAGTTGGTTTAGACTTTGATTTCCATTTTCTAGTAATTCCTTTTTTTTGGCAGCCATCAAAATTAGACTCAGCAAGACCTTACTATGTCTAGGCAATTCTGATTCTGTATCATAGCTCAAAGAAACATAATTTCCCTAGTTACACCAATTTGCTCACCCAGCATCTCCAACAGAGTAGTTTGCAGGGAATCTTTTAAGACTGCCAACTCATTACACTCCCAGAAAATAAGTTCCCATTTACCTCTTTTTCCCCATCCCACTTCCAACATTAGCTGTCTACCTGAGGAAAAATGCTTTGGAGTCTACTTGGCATATAAAAATGCCTATGTAAACACTTCCAAAGAGCCTAAATCTTATAGACTTTTGTTGTATATTGGGGAGACATACTTATATCCTCCCATTGATTCTTTGTGAATTGCTTATCCAGTCTCTCTTCCCAATCCTTTCTAACCTCCTCTGATTGATTCTTATAGTTATCATTGAATATTTATATGCTGTACTAATGATTCCTTTCTTAATATCAACTTCTGTTCTAGATTCTACTAAAAACTCTACCAGTACTGGTCTTTCAATTTAGGACCACCCAATTTCTTTCTCTCTTCCTATACTCTGATATCAATCCTAGATAGGGAAGGCAATCCCTAGCCTGCAGTCCAAATAAGTGTGTCTTCCCATTCTGTTACCTTTCCCTCTCTAGTCATTTGGTCCCGATACCTTGGTTCCTTTGCCAGTTTTCTCCAATAAATTTCAGGCCCTCTTGCCCATTGTCTGTATACCTAATCGTAGTTAGAATCTCCTTTCTTCATTTCTGTGTTGCCTTAGTTATTAGAATACTTCCTGCTTTTTTTATTAATATAATATTCTATATGATTATTATTTTCCTTAAATGTCTGCATCCAAAATCCCAGTCTCTCCTTGTTTCTTGAGCTTTCCCCATTTCATTATCATTTCTTTCCACTTTGAATTATAGTTTTCTGCTTGCGCTGTGTATAGGAGCCTGATCTGTGTTGCTCTGAGATACTCCTTCAAATCAGGTAATCCCAATCTGCCCAGTTCTGTTAGAAGAATAAGCTTATCCCACTTGACTCTTGCGGTCTTCCCCTCCCAGATAAAACCCTTCAGCTCTTTATTAATTGCTATCCACAACATCTCATTTGGTTGATAAAAATATACCTGACCTATAAGACTAAAGGACCTAAAAACATTTTAACTGCTTGCATCTTACTATCTATATCCATATAACAGAGCTTCCATTTTCTCAGTTTTTATTTTATCTTTTGTCTGTTCTCTTCCCCCATATCTTTAGCTGCCACACCATAATTATTTTTAGTCTATACTCCTAAGTACTTCATTTTGTCATGTCCTCATAAGTATGGATATCGCTGGAACAATTTGTGTGTGGGTACATAATTTACCGCTACTGCCTTTGTTTTGTTTTAGTTTCATTAAATTTGTATCCCAAAAAGGTGTGGAACTGTCTCAATATGTTCCACAGCACTGTAATGTCCCTTTCTGGTTTTGTCATGTATAAAATAATATCTGCAAACAGAGCAAGGTTTTTCTTGACTACCATACCAATTATATCCTTAAATTTCTGAGTCCCTTATTTTCTTTTCCAGTGGTTCTAAATATAATGCAAATAACAAAGGGGAGAAAGGAGACCCCTGCCTGGTTCCTTTGCTCAAGCAGAGATCATCTCCAAGGACCCCACCCACTTTAATTTTTGCCTCTGATTCTGCATATGTCCTTCTTATTAACCGTGTAATTTTCTCAGGAAATGCAAATGCTTCCATTGTTCTCCTCATAAAGTCCCAGCTTATTCTGTCAAATCCTTTCTCTACATCAAGACCTACCAACAACAGTGGTATTTCATTACATTCTGCTTCCCTCTGGATCATCATTGTTCTGTTAATGTCAGATGTTTCCGTCTCTTCCACAAAACCACATCGATCCATATCTATCAATGTTGGCATCATGTTTGGAATTTTTTAAGCCATTGTAGATATAAACACTTTATAATCATGGTTTAGTATTGTTGGATCTGATGGATCTTTCCCCTCTTTAGGTATTACAGCTTTCTTCCAGGATATTAGTACTTCTCTTAAAATATTGTTAAACAAAACCTTCCAGACCTTTATCAATTTTTTTCCCTCCTAGCTTCCACACTTCCACAGGAATATCATCTACTCTTGGGGACCTTCCTGTAGATTGGTTATACATCACCATTTTTCTCTCATCTCCTCCTGTCCTGTTAGTAATTGAATCTCCTCTACATTTAACCTTAGCATACCATAAACATTTCCATGTGTATCTTTTCTTGATTTCCATATTTTTCTGCTTTATAGAGACTTTCATAGAATTTCCGAAATGTTTCTAATACTTCTACAGGATCCCTTATTATCTTCCATGTTATAGGCTCCTTAAGCTTGGTGACAGCGCTTTCTACTTTCTGTTGCCTGAGTCATTGTGCAAAATGTTTTTGTGCTGTAGAGTTATTATCAAAAATCAGTTGATTAACGGCAATCTTTCTGAAGTCGTATATATTATCGAGGTAATCCCTTATTTTCTGCTTGGCATTCTGCAGTTGCTCCTCTTCTTGTTCTGTAAATTCCCCCCTATTTTGCAAAACTTTCAGTCCCTCTAAATAATTCTTGTTACTTCTTAACCATATCTTCCTTTCTTTCCACCCTATTTTCAAACTCCACTTTAATTTTATCCCCCTCCCTACTAGCTATATTTTCAGAAGAAATTTCTCTCTTCTCTAATAGCTGCTGAATAATTATCACTACTCATTCCTTAAATTCCTCTCTCTTCAACAGATAGATGGGAAAGTTCCAGTGTCTCATTTGTATTTCATTACCCTGTGTTTTTATATTAGTTATTATTATTGGTATATGACCTGAAATAGTTATTGGGTGTGTATCAAGACCTTCAGTTAAATACATATGTTCCCATGGAATGTAAATTCTCTGTAGCCTAGTCCAGTTTTTGTATCTTGGAAAATATTTAAATTCACTTTGAACTCCTAGTACTTTAGTATTGTTTTGTTTAGTGTCATATTCAGCCAGCCTTTTCTTCATTTCAGCCTTTGAGTTTTGCAGTTTTATCACTTTATCTGAATATCTGTTTAAAGCTGCTTCCATTTTTCCAGACTTTTATTGTTTGAGTTGATATGTTCCATGAGTGGTTCATTTATTTTAGTCAGGTCTGTGAGCAGTTGCCTTATACTATATTACTAGGTTACTGGAAGTCACGTCTGGAGCTTGCACTGCTTTGTGCAGAACAGCCACTGTACTTTTCGTAGTTCATGTTTTTTCATCACCTTTCGTGGCTGATTTTCTTGCAGGTCCTCTGTATTTCTTTTTTCCTAGCATCCAAGCAGTGCATTTACTAGCCAGTTACTGAACTTTACCCAGAAATCTAGGTCCACTGGCTTTCTCTGCCAAATATTTGTTTACACACTGGGAGAACTAGAATTAAGTTGTTACTCAGCATTCTGCCACCTTGGTGGTCCATTCTTGGCCATCTGGTCTGCCCTGTGCTTGTCTCCCTCTTCCTGTTATGACAGTTTCTGTAGGAATCATCTCTCTACAAGGTCTTCGCATGTCCAAGGAAAATGTTTCCTCACACATTGAGCATTGACCTGACCTAAAATTACCTACATATCCCCAACCAAATCTTCTTCTCTCACCTGTCTGGCCATCCTCACCCAGACATCACCTCCCTCAACTATTAAAGTATTTCTCTGATTGCAGTGATGGCCAGTAAGCCATCCTTCTCTCATAGAGTGGTTCAAATTCTTTCAGCCTCTCAGAAATGCACCACTAGAAAGTGATATGAGGGGAAACACAGTAAAGTATCATTTGGTAACGAGTGATTGGAACTGGCTTCCTGAAATATTTAGGTAAACACAATGGCTCATTTCAGAAATGCATAGGAAATGCAGAAGGTCATTCTTAAGGGAGATTATTATTTTGGGGGATAATCCATTAGATAAGGGGGACTTCCAGTTTATTGTGGTAAAATGGCGGGTGGACCACATGATCCTTATCAACTGTAAAGAGTATGTTTTCCTTTGTAAACAGGAATACAGTCTCCTTGCATATACTCTGGCTAACATTCCCTTACGTACTCCTTGTATACTTGAGAAAAATACAGGAAGGTTTTAGACCATTCATGCAGTCTTTGAGTTTCTTATCAAGTAGTGTACATCTTTTGTTTAGACTTTCCTGTTTGATTTTTTTTCTCTCCAGTAAAAAAGGCAGACTTTTTTCTTTGGGACCTTCACCAGCAGTTGCAAATAGTTGAGCTGTGGCACCTGATGTATTAGTGCTGTTTTGGCAAATGTTGACCATACAGTGATGTGGTTCATGTTGGCGAGGGAAAAGGAACCAGGTGTAGTCAGACCAGAATTTGGAATTTCAAGAGCACCATTTGTGAAAAACTTGGAAGACTTACTAGGCAATAGTCTTGAGATATTGGAGGAAAACATTGGCAGTGATGGTATGTAACAGAGGGTGCCAACTATGGAGGTATGCAAAAAGTGTTTTGAGAGTCGCAAAGGCAAAAAGAAGGAAGGAGAAAACTGTTATAGTTCAATAGGGAGTTGAAAATTAAAGGGATAAGAAGAAGAAATGCAGAGAATAGAACTAGTGAAGAGGAACATTTGAGGCTAGGAAAATGCTTGAGAACAGCCAAAGGAGAAAAGAAGTACCTCCATGAGTCATTATGTAGATCTGTGGACGAGAAAAGAAGGTAGGCAGAGGAATAAAATGATTGGTTTGGGAAAGTCAGAAGTATAGAAAAGCCAGTAAATGGGTATGAATGTTTAAATCAATATTGATGTTTACCATGGAAAAGGAAGGAAGACAGGATGTTAGTCTAGAAGAGTAAAACAGAAGGGGGTAAATCAACAGAGGAGGTGTTAAAGCAGAAGGGATGACAAAGCAGAAGGGATGACAAAGCATAGGAACCTGATGGAATGCCACCAAGATATCCTACAAGGCCGCTGACGGTAGCTTAGCCATCAGACAGAAGTCTTTGACATGGATCCTTTGTAAGGGATTAGCACTAGGAATGGGAAGCAAGCAGTTCTAATGCCCGCCTACAGAACAAAATGCAATGTATGGCCAGAGGAAATACAGAAGCATGAACCTAACTTCATTAGTTAACAAAAGAAAATTGGGAGCATTCATTTCAAAAGTCATTGATTAGATCAGCATAGATGTTCTTCCTTAGCTCACTGTTGCAGTAGCCATCATGTGATGTATCCTATTAAGAATATCTGATGTCTGGCAAGTATACAAGCTTTTGGTGCCTTTCCTGCATACTGTGTATCTACTCTAAGCATGACATTTTGTCAGTGCTAGTGGGATGTACAGGCACACCAAAAATCAAAACTTTCTTACCTTATATATGCAGTGTGAAGATTGATGGTCAGCTTCGGCTACACTTTTGAAGAAGATAAATATCTTTTTTGTGGAACCTGCCTTTTTTTGTAGAAAAGTTTCTGTAAAAGAGCCTATGCTTGTCAGGAAGGGCAAATGTTTTTGCAGTGAGCATATTCCTAATTGTTGCATTAGCCATAACAATATGTGATACAGCCTTATAAGCACACCAATACCTCTTTTTTTTTTTTTTAACTTAGGGGACTTATATAAAGTAAGTTTCTGTCATTTACTCCTAAAAACAATAGGAATAGGCTTAATTCTCCTAAGAGATTCCTTGAGAATAAGCATCCTGTGGATTTGGTGCAAGTGACCATGACAACAGATTCTCCTTCAGCAGATTCCCTTCCCCCAGGAAAAAAAAAAGAATATTACAAAAGAGATTTCTGAAGAATCTTGGACTCCCCTTTCTGTGGTCTGGGTCTAATGTCTCCATTGTCCAAAAGGTCATTTCTCAGATTCCCTCTGGCATGACCCATCTGGTGGCCTCTAAGGTCTGGGATCAAAACAAATCCTTTTAGATCATAGAATTATTATACCCGAGAGTGACAGCTGTTCTCCAAGTTTTGGTGAAGGAGGATAATGCTGCTTCAAATATGGCGGTCTGTCCATTGGATTCTACCCCTAAAACTTTAAGGCCAGGAGACTGCTTAAAAAAAAAGAAAGAAAAAGAAGAGACAAAAAAATTAACAAAAATAAACCTTTTTCCCTTCATTCCATCTTGTCTTTGTGGAAGGCTTCCCAAGGAGATCAGTATAATTTTGCACATAGCCTGTTACGATCCTGTCTCTCCAACTTTCTCTCTTTCTACCCTGGTTAAGAGAAATAGCTCCCCTTGCTCCTTGGAAGAAAAGGAGATTTCTGAAACTGATGAGGGTCTGCACTATGCCTTACAGTTATCCTCCGCTATTCCTTGTGAGTCTGAATCTGAAGACACCCTCTCTTCAGATCCCCACAGTGAAGAACTATCCTTTGGCAAAACAATTTCAAAAATGAAAATGTTTCAGGTGGTGGCTAAGAAGGTGTAAGAATCCCAGAAGAGAGCTTAGTTACTTGATATGGATTCCCCAAAACCAGGGGCTGTACAATCAGTGTTAGGGGCCAAAGGGGATGCCTTTGCTTCTACGTGTACTTCCTCATATTCCCAACTCCCTGCCTCCAAGAAACTTGACAGATTTTCAGGATACTTGAAACGCACACATTATTTTACTAAAATCCTGTAGCAGGTCCTACTATTATTTCTGTGGGTAGGGATAGATAATTTAAACCTTTTTCTGCTTGTAACCATGCACTTGATAGATTTGGAGAAATGTTTTATACATATTCCACATTGGCATTTAGAATAATCAATTGCCAAGTTAATATGCTAATACATAGCAAATCACAGGCCGCTAAGCATTGTTTTAAGTGGCTGCTGTGTCTAGAGCTTTTGCTACAAGTACAGTAAAAGACAGGAATATATGATTAAGATGACAGAATTTTCCTGATGATTTTAAGGCTCATTTACTAAATACTAGCTGAATATGGCTTCATAAAATGAGTCTGCAATTAATGATTTGCTAATGCACAAATATATTGTACAGTATAATAAGTGCTGTGCATATTTAAAGGCAACAGCTGATAACGCTGGTAATATGTGTTCCTTGTGTGAAATGTTGGATGATTTACTTACCATTGTTAGAAGTAAATCTAGAGTTAATGATGATGATTGCTCTTGTGCAATTGGCATGGCTTGGAGAGTTGCTGTTTCATATATTAAATGACTCGACTGATGAAATAAGTAATGTCAGGCATAGAACAAATAAAATAGATTTAGGAAATGATGCATCTATTGTCTGCAAAGATCATTCAACTCCTATGAAACAAGATGATGCCCCTGGCAACTTTGGAATTCTGGATGTAAGTATTCAGCAATCTGAGGATCCAGTTTGTTTAGAAGGAAACAAAATAAAAGAAAGGAAGAAGTTCACAACAAATAAGGAAGAAAAAGAAATTGATTGTAAAGGAAAAGAGAATGCATAGTAAAGAGGACACTGCTTTATGTAACACACAGGTTACAGGGAGTGCTGATATTTTTCTATCAGAAAACCTTCAGTCTACAGAAAAAAAACATGATTTTTCCAAAAGAGAATGTAGAAAAAAGAGGCAACGGGCAGGTGAAAAGGAAGAAATCAAAACTGAATATGGAAGGATTGAAGAACAGTACTGTAAGAAAAAAGAAGAGAAAGAAAGAAGCTGACTACATGGCTCAAGCTGTGGACTTACCATCTGGATGAGAATTTAATACATAATGAAAAAAGTAGTATTAATAAGACTAATAGTGATGAAGATCCTTCATAACAATTGATAGAGCAGATATTACTGTATTAGAAGCTGAAGATTCTTCAGAGCTGGCCTGCAAAGATTTTCTTGTAATTGGAGATTCAGTTATCAGAGGAACTGATATATTTACAGAGAATGTAATGAACATCAAATAGTGTTATGCTTGTCAGGAGCAAAAATAGAAGATGTGAGACAAACCTTGGAATGCCTTAATTTAAGGAAATGGGAATCTGTTTTTATTTATGTTGGTACAAATGATGTCATCTGCAAGGATTCTCTGACTGTTAGTAGGGAGCTGACAGCCGTCTTAGTATAGCTTGTACTGGTGTTAGAACATATTTTTCACAAGTCACCTATAGAAAGGATAGTCAGGTCACTGTGAATGCAAAGATTTTTGGGTAAATACCTACATGGAAAAAATGTCCTGCTTTAAAAAATGGAAATGTGTAGAGCATCCAAGCCTAGTTTTGGGCACACGTGCACAGGCAGAATGGTGTGCCTTTGTTAAGATCAGGGAAGAGAATTTTTGCAGTAGATATTTTACAATATTTGACAAACAGCAGGATTTTTGCCAAGTCGAAAATTTAACAGTTCACAAATAACATTTGATGCATCTCTGATGGTTGTTAATGCTAGGAGCATTAATAATAAAGGTATTTTTATTGGAAAATTTACTACATTCCATCAATATTGATGTTATTGTTTGTGAAACATAGTTAAAGAACAATGACTGGAAAGCAGTTTTGTCAGGATATAAATGTTTTTACTGTAACAGACATTCTCACAAAAAATCAGGTGGCGGTGTTATGATAGGGATTAAAGATCGTTATGAGACCAGTGATTATTACATGTTCAGTGATGATACCAATACTTTAGACAGTAACTGTGACAATAAAGACAACACTGGAACATATAACAATTGATGGAGTGTGTAGACCACCAAAGTCAAGTGCATATGACCTAGAGGAATACATACATTTCTTGCATGAATTCATATACAGGAGGAAAGAATAATATTAGCTGCGGACCTAATTTAACAGAAACAGACTGGAATAATATTGATTCAGCAACGTTAGTAAGGAAATTATTCACAGTGTATGTTCAGGAACAATTACTTCAGATTGTAAAAAAAAAAAACCTACCAGGGACAGAACATTTGAGACATTGTTTGTGTTCCTAAAGAAATTACTATTACTTTAAGTCAAGTTTTGCCACCATTGATGTGCAATGATCATGGGGTTATAAAGGTTAATTTGTTGATAGATAATTCTGCCAAACTGAAATCTAAACCAATGCACAGAAGGTTAATTATAGATTATAAGGAAGCAAAACAGTCACTATATAAAACTAACTTGGAGTGAGGTGTTCAGTGGAAAAACTTCAGATGGAATGGGGAAAGTTTTGAAAGAGAAATGGAGTGCAAAAAAATCAAAAAAATGTTTAATATCAGGGGATATATTTCCATAAGAACAAGATATCTGAGTAAGGTGAAAGACAAAAAATATAAGAAATGGAAGAGAGGTCGAATTACAGCTTTGTAAACTGAAATAAACAAGCTGGACAAACAGATTAAGCATAGTGTGAGACAAGATCAAGAAAAATTGAAAGAAAATTTATATAAAGATATTGAGCATAATAGGAAAACTTTTTAGAGATAAATAAGATGTGGAAGGAGTAAAGACACAGAAAATGATAAACTGTGTGCAGATTCTAAAATTTATTCTCAGACACAACAGATTACAGATATATTTACAAAATATTATACAAAACAATTTGGCTCCCCAAAAGGGATGATGAGGTGTCCTGGTGACATCCAGGTAACCCCAGATACTAGAATCAAATTAGATTATATTGAAAAAGAACTGTGCAGACTGGATCCAAACAAAGCACAGGGAGGAGACAGAACTGGTAATGATCTGAAAACACTTCAGCAAGAACTTAAGGTACCATTATATCTATTATTTACTAGGTCATATAAATGTGGGGTGATTCCTCAAGATTGGAGACATGCGCTTATTAAACCTATCTTCAAGGGAAAGGGGAGCAGGACAAACCCAGAATCATATAGACCCTTAAGACTACTTTCATGTCGTGGAAAAATAATGGAGACGGTAATATTTGATAAGTTATTGTCAGAACTGGATACGATGGGATTTGAAACCATATATCAGCATGCATATGTTGAAAACAGATCTACTACTACATGTAACATGATATTCTATAACAATATAATAGCAGCTATGAATAAAAAAATGTGCTGTGATGTAATTTATATAGATTTGACATCAGCATTTGATAAGGTAATACACAAAACACATCAATAAATTTAGTACAACCTAGGTTTTGATGTACTCTTGATAAGATGGATAGCTGCATGGCTTACAAATAGGACATGTCAAGTATCATACAGCAAATGGACAGGTAAAATCCTTGATTACAGTCAGGGTGTCCAACAGGATTCTGTCCTAGTCCCTTACTTGTTTAGATTGCATCTTTCAGACCTAACTTTTTCAGCTGATGTGTTCTACAGTCTATATGCGGACTACCTGAAATTGGGTAAACTGATTACGTGCGTTACAGATAAGGCACGTCTGCAAAATAACTTGACAAAATTGACCATATGGGCACAGGAGAATAATATACTGATAAATACATAAAAAACTAAGCATATGAGATTCGGAATACATACATTGAAATTGAATATGAAGTACAGCACACAGTGAATGAAACTGTAGACTCATTTAAAGACCTGAGTATATGGGTAGATTCAGCTATGAGTTTTTCTAATCATATCAACCAATTGGTTAATGATAGCCATAGAACTATAGGCTGTATAAAAAGATTTATAAAGTCTTGGAAATCAAAAATGATGAATTCATTGTTAGTTACATTACACCCAAACTTGAGTATGGAAGAACAGTATTGAAACCCTATAAGAAAACAAGCATGAGTAAACTGGAAAGAATACAGTGGAAATATATCAAGGACATCCATGGATGTGAACAAAATAAGTTATTATGACAGACTAAAATACCTGAACTTGTACAGTGTCTTTTGCAGATATCAGAGAGGAGGTCTTATTCAAGTATATAGGACATTTAGAGACAACTACCTCTGGGAATGTTTGGGGTTATCACAAACTACTAGAGAATCATCAGATAACCTATGTAGAAGATTTTATAGGAATGAGAAGTGTACTAATTGGTTCTTAGAGTACCTGATGCATGGAACAGACTACCAAATTACCTTAAAGCAAGTACTAGGTTAGAAATTTTAAGAACAGCCTGGGCACTTCTTATGGGAACAAGTGTTTTGGTATATTGGCAAGCTAGGGCATTTAATGGCTGTGCTTGAAATATTTGTATGTCTATATGTATGTAAATGCATTTCTTTTTAGGGACCATTTGTTTGGGAATTCTTCAAATGAAGTCATAAGAAACTGGAAGAAATCAACATCAATCCCCCATTTCTCCATATGGTCGGGGTGTCATGTCATTTGTTGGATCTCTGTCAATTCAGTGCCACTCTCCTACCTTGTTCAACATCCATGTCTGTCATAGGTCTTCTCTCTCACAATTTATCCATCTCTTTGCTGGACACCATCATTTCTTCTTGTCTATCCAAGTTCATCTTCACTAGATTGTCTTATGCTTTACTTCACATGTGCCCATACCACTTTGCTCTGTTCTGTTTGAACTTCTCTGCAATTTGAGCTTCTTTGGATTATATTCTGATATTCTCATTTCTTCATCTCTCCCACAGTGTGTATCCTACCACCCATCTCAGGCACTTCATCTCCATCACCTGTAGCTTCCTCAGCTGTTCTGCCTTCACTGCCCATGTTTCTTAAGAAACTGGAAGAAAGAGGAATGTTATTGCAGGGACTCAAATAATTCTTTTTGCCTCCTATCCCAAAGTGCCAGAGGAATTGCCTTTCTTCCCCGGCCCATTTTTCGAAAACCTTTAAATCCTCCCAGCAAAAGCCTGCCAAACAATATGAATTCAAGAAAATATGTCAGGGATATTCAGAAAGGAGAGGGCTCTCCTTTCAAAAGAAACATCAGTAACTACCTGTGCCTCTTTACTCCCCCATCCCCTTCCTTACCCAGCCATTCTTTTCAAATTGCAGGCAATGTCCCCTCCTGCCTATTTTTCTGGAAACCGATAACGTTAGATGACTGTTTTGTAAAAATAATCCAGAATGGTCACAGACTGCAATGGGCATTCTTTGTTTCCTTTGGGAATATGACTTCCTCAAAAAAAAAAATCCATCTCTGTCCTTAGATTCTGTCAGGTCTACTAACAGAGGGAGTGATGGAAACAGTTCCTGCATCTCAGAAAGCAAGGACTTTTATTTATGAATGCTTTTAGTTCCCAGAAAGGAAGGCACGTGAAGACCTATTTTGGACCCTTCAAAGCTAAATACCTTTTGTTTGATAGCAAAGTTTAAGATGCTAACCTTACAAATCCTTCTTCTCTACTGTTTTTCAAGACTTTTCTGGTCACTCATACTTGACCCCTACCTTGCACGTTCCACCTTACAAAATGTAGATGTGCTACCCAAGATTCTTTGCGTTGAGATTGCAGCTTGTTTGTATTTTTGCCTTTTGGTATTTCCTTTGCTTCAGGAGTTTTCATAAAGTGCCATTCCTAAGTCATAGCCTTTCACAGATTTCAAGGCATTCATATTTTCTTCTGTTTGGATGATGTCCTCATTTCAGCTCCCTTCCTCCAAGAGACTCTAGGTATTCTTCAGTTCACTATTCATTATTTCAGCAGTCTGGGTTTCAAACTAAACTTGAATAATTAGCATGTCCACAGCAAGACAGTTCCTGTAATTTGTGGGTTACATGGCTTTATCCATTCCAATGATCTTGTATGCCAGACTGCATGTGTGAAAAATCCTAATGTACCTCAAATCAGACTGGGTTCAGCATCTTCATTCTTTAGCCTTCCAAATTCCAGTTCTTGATTTCTTCAGGAAGGTTCTCCTGTGGTGGGCCAATAAGGCCTTCCTTTTTCTCTTCCTCCTCCTGTTCAGTCAGTTATAATATATGCTTTAGACTTTGCATGGAAACATAGTCTCAGATCATCAAGTTCCAGGACATATGGAAACCTGATTAAAGGCACAAGCACATACATCTCAGACAGTGGCTTTTATAAAACTCATCAAGGCTCTAAATCAGCTGTGGACTCCTGTATCTCTTTTGATGTGATAACAGGCAACACAACAGTGATGTGGTATGTAAACAAGAGTGGGCAAGGCCATAACCCCTTTGCAGATGATCTGTGATTGCCTGGGAACTGGCAATTCAGCACAACTTCTTCAGGCCACATACATCCCATCAGAGTAAACACAATAGCAGACGCCTTAAGCAGATCCAGGACAGACCTTCTCAAGTGTTTGCTGTGAGACGAGGTCTTCCAGAAGATTTCCCACTTTTGGGAAGATCCCCAAGTGGATCTGTTTGTCTGCCATCTCAACACATACACACACACACAAATTCTGTTTCAGGACTTCACCCCAAAAGGCCTGAAAAATGGACACATTGTTTTTCCCCAGTAAATGAGAATATTCTGTTCCGTCTTTCCTCCCTTCTCACTGGCACACAAACACACAGTTCTTGTAAGCATCAAGATGGATTTGCCAAAGATGTTGCAGGCAACTTCCTTTTGGCAACAATAGCAATTGGCTGTTTATCATTCTCACTGCCACAGTAGCCTTTAGGCTATATGAATTGTATCTGGAATAGAAAACAACTGACAAACTTCTCAATGCTCTGGCTCCTTCCCATACCTTCACTCTGACTACTTATTGGTCAGCCCACTGGGGGAAAATCAGCAGTCAGAGTGAAGAAAGCTTCAGTACTTTCTTGTCACCTGGAGAGGAGGGTGTTCTGAGATTCCTGAGGAGCATAAATTGGACTTGAAGCTTTTTTTTTTCTGCCAGATAAGTCCCAATAAGGGAACACTTCCACTTAGAAATTGTTGCCATTTTATGAAAATGTTGTGCATTTAATTTGGTGACTAAACATGGTATTTCCCCTTTAAGAAATCTGGTATTTTTTTCTCAGTATCAGAAGTTTTCTGTCACATACCACTATTATTGGCTTAGGGGCGTATTTTTTGATTTGGGGCTAGTTCTGTGGAAATGTGTACTGCTTATATAAATTTTTAAACAAGTGTGAATTTAAAGATTAGTAAGTGCTGTAAATGTGCAGAAAATGCTTTTTATTGCTTGTATATCCTTCATGACAACTTACCTGGTTTTCTTTTTTTCTGTTAACGTGCAGTGTGTTTGAGTGTGTGAACACTTTTGTGACAGCTTACCTTCCAGTCAACTCATTCCAATTCTGCTTATCAGTATTCAGACTTCTTTCTTGGCTGCAGCTTGAATACTTCAGTCTTGCTGGCTCTTCTCCTGCTGTACCCAGAAAGGCAAAACAACATAATAAAGAGCCCTTAGCCCCACTGTGGACTCACAGTGCCTTGGCCATTGCTGACTGAATCTGTAGTGGCTAACCTGTGTTGTTCAGACCACTCACTTGCTTCTCCTGGTTCCATTGGTATAATCATTTTAGCCACCATGGACCAGAGGGCATTTGCATCCTCTTCGACTGTTCCAATGTTCGATGCAAACATGGGAGAACCATCTTTTTGTGGACAGAGAGAGAGAGAGACTGGGGGATGCTTCTAGGGTTAACCAGGAAAAGAAACCTCTTAAGGGTGAACTGACATCTCAAAGTATGTCTTCTGTCAGGGTGTTACCTGCAAAGAGAAAAGCAGAAGTCTAGATAGACATTGTTCATCTGAAGACATGGTCTGTTAGGAAAAGATGATTTTTCCTACCTTCGTCAAGCAGTTGCAGGCTGCTTATCCTGGTGTTCAGAAATTCTTACCTGGGGGCACCTAAAATGCCCTTGTTTCATTTTTTTTTTTCATAATTTGTGACATAGGCAAACTTACATTTATATAAGAGTAATCAAACCATATTTGATAGAGTTATGTAAAGTAAAACTGTTTTCCCTTATAGTAAAAACATGTATTTGATAGAAAAATATATGTAATTTGGTAGAACTGTTTTTCCTTCACAGTAACAGAGGTTTGGTAAAACTGCTTTTTATCATAGTAACAGTGTGGTATTTTTAGAACACAGCATTTGCAATTACAGATAAGAAACATGCAGTAAACAAGTGTGATTAGCTCACATAGAATGTGTTTGTGTGGAACAAACGGTATTATACTTCTGAATATTTTTTGTTAAAATGTCATAAATGGTTGAATGTATACAGATATTCAAGAGAATGAACTTGCTAAATGGAAATGGCTAACACAGCAGAAGAAAGTTAGACTATCCTATCAATGAAAGAACATTTCGGCCTGCTGAGAACTGGTTTTCTCTGGATAAGATGAGACAAAAAATGCTTCAATACAGGAAAATAATGTTTTCCTCAAGGAGAATTTTTTGAAACTAGTTAAAAGTGGCTGTAGAAGACTATTTGGTGAACATTTTATAATTTGAGTCAGCTGAGCTAGTGCAGTGTATCTGACAGTGATCTGTGTTGAAAAGAAAATGGTGTAATCCCATAATCTGCTTGTTTCAATAAACATTATAAACTTACAAATATATAGTTGTACAGTTAGTCTGAGTACCTGATGATAATTCAATTTAACAGTGGTGTGCCAGACTTAATTCAGACCTTTTAAATATTTGTAAAAGTACTACGACAAGCACTAGTTAATATTTTGTTGGCGTCAACCTTAATACAGTTAGTATTGAAAGCTCAGCAGTATCAGGAACTTCCAAGTGGGTGAAACTGAGATTTTGTTTTTGTATCTGCTCTGAGACGGTCACCAGCATTTTTGACAGAGAGGCTGTTTGCAGTTTTGGTCTACAGCCTGTTAACCTGTTATCCATTTCTGAAAATGGCATGCCTCCTTTCTGAAATAACATGAATACCATCAAGGACATAAGTGATCAGTGCTAAATGCTCACATTCTATGGCTATAGACTTAAACCAGACAGCTAATAAAGTTAGGAAATTATTACATCAGTGGTATGAACATACCAGTAGTGATGTTAAATGTAATACAGCAAAGTGAGAAAGTTTTTGTGTGTGTAAATGGATTCATTGTTTTGATCAGTATGTAGAAATGTATAAAACTCCAGTTGAATGTTTTATCTGTGGAGAGAGAGATCCTTGTTTTTGTTTAACATGTCATAAAACTGTTACAGCAATTGTCAGTAAAGACTATGCAGGACGAGTCAAAATTGTCAGATGAAGTCAAAAGTAATTTTGTCTAGCCAGTTTATACCTTTTATAGAGAATTTCAGTCATTTTTAATTAAATCATGCTAAAAGCATAATGAGAAACACATGGATATATATTAAAGAAACATGACATACAGGTTAGGAAATGTGCAAAGTTTTTTAGACATTTTGACGAGGGCTGATGTTACTATACGTATGGCTATTGATTTACAAGAAATTATGGGTGAGAACACTGAAACTCACAAGTTACAGGATGTACAACAGAAACTTTTCAATGCCATTGCAAAGGAAGCAGAATTATACATTAAGGTAAGGGAATTACAAAAACTGCTGCAGGAATATACAATTGCACATGCATATTCACAGAGATACATGTCTGAACATAGGTTCATAGATTCATAGGTAGGTACTAGGCTATTGGCCTTAGGGTCTATATAAGCCTAGCCAAAAAGGTACCCTGGCTTATTTCAGATAAGTTTAATGCGCCAAATGTGCAGGTAGTGACATGCTCTTCAGTTAATCTCTACCAACAGTCTTATTTTGTTACAAGCCATTCTTCATTGGAATGACAAGAAATGTATTTTTTACAATATATTGACATTTGAAGAGTGGCTTTCTTATACAGCTAGCAATACATGGAATGATTCACCACTAATATTTTTTTGGTATTTTTTCCGAAATGTTACAAGACTTTCATTGTTTCTAATGAATGCAGGCTTTGACTCCAAGTTAGACAAATTGATAGAAATACTCATGGCATACTCCCAAGGTCAAACTTTGACTATGAATTTGTTAAGAGTATTTTAATATAACAGTTTTTGACAGGATGCTAGAAGAGCAGAGCATTTTAAATTGGCTTTTCAGATTGTTTACAGAATAGATGACAGGGAAATGAGTGATCCAGAAATGCAAAGGAGGCTAATGCATGCATTTCTGCAACAAGTAAAAGTACCACCAGGTGACATTAAGTGTATTTATGAGGAAGCTGCTGACACATTAGAGCAGTGCATTCATAAGCTAATGAGAAGGAGAGTAATGAGTGACAAAGGAGATATTTTTACTGATGAAGATGGGTTTGAAATAGTAGGTGCTATGGGACAAGGAGAAGTAAAGAAAGGAGGGGGGAAATGAGAACAGGGACCTACTGAGAGCCCCTTCGGCTACAGGAAGCCCTAATGATAGACAAATTGCATGTTTTTTTTTTCTGTAGAAAATTGGGAACATATCAAGCAGGACTGTGTATAGACTACAGAAAGTGGAAAAATAGGCAGGTAGAGAAAGGAGTATTTTCAAGGGATTCAGAAAAACAATCCAGAAAGGAAAAGCAAAGTGAACTCTGTGTTAATCAAAAGTGTATGATATTACAGGTTAGCCTAGTAGAGAGCAAGTGAAATGGGGCAGTGCCCCTGACAGATGAACAAAGAGATATTTGGAATGCCATAGAGAGAGAATTTCAGACCATATGGGCAGGAACAAAAACAAACTGTGAGAAGTTAGAAGTTCCGATTACAGTGTGAGGTACAAGGGATTACATTACAGTTTCAGATTTAGCAAATGGATTTTTTTGCAGTACCACTTCAGAAAAGGAAATGGCAAAGGTTTGCTTTTACCTGTGAAAATCACCAGTGTGTCATGACTAGATTACTTCAAGGTTTTCAGAACAGTCCTATCATTTTTCATCAGATAGTTGGGACATTCTTACAGGATGTGAGTAAAGATGACAAGGTTATTTGTTACATTCTGATAGTCAGAGACTGTGGAAGAACACACATCACAGCTAAGGAAAGTTCAGAGACAGTTGCAAGAGGCAGGGTTCCAAGTAAACAAAGACAAAGTGCAGGTTTTGCCACAAGAAGTACAATTACTAGGAACCATTATCAGACCAACAGGGAGGACTCCTTGTCAGGAAAGGATGAGGGGCATTCTGAAATTGCCAAAGCCTTTGGCAATTTCGGATTTGCATAAATTCATGGGAATCATAAACTTCAAGAGGGAATTTATAGAGGACTATGCAGAAGCTTCATCTCCTCTCTCTCTGAAATGTTGGCAGATCAAAAAGAAAAGTTGACTCTACAGTGGAGTTGCAGTGAGGAAGAGGCATTTAAAATGTTAAAGCAGAAGTTGGCACAGGCAGCAGAACTGATAGCTTCTACCAGTAAATTACCTTTTGTTTTGGAAGCAGCAGCAGGGAAGGACACATTCTTAGTGGTGTTATTACAGCCTTGGCACAAGAGGCATCTCAGGGAATGGACACTAAGTTAAGACTGGTTACATTTTGTAGCAGGAGAATGACTCCTGTAGAAAAAGGGTATCGTCCTTGCATTAAACAGTTTTTGTTCATTTACTGGGAAATAAGCAGACAGAGTATTTGACAAGGTTCTCAGGGGTTAGAGTTCAAACTCCACATTTGGCAATCAAAACTTTGCTAAATGACAGTGAGATAAACAAAATCACTGAAGGAGTTGGGAGGATGGCCTAATGGTTAAGGTGTTTGCCTTACAAACACAAGGTGCAGGGTTTGAGTCTCACAAAGGATAATTGGCTAAGCTTAAAATGGCTCCCAAGGGCAGTTAGCTTAGTACTAATCTATGAACCTATGAACCTATGAGTTAGACTTTTTCAAAATGGATAACTACTTTCAGTATGAAAAATGTACAAATACAGACAAGGGGACAAGTACTACTTATCCAATTTTATTGGATATGAAGGGAAAGTGCATGGCAGATTTGGAGAAACCAGATAAGTTACCATTACAGGCAGATTATGACTGCCACATTTCTACAGTGTATGTGGATGGTGCACATTTTTGGAAGGATGAGAAGTACTAGTACTACACTGGATTTGCAGTAGTGATATTGCAAACAGGAGACAAACAAATTATGGTCAAGTTTCCAGGATATGTGTCAGCACAAAGTATTGAGCTAGAGGCTGTAAAATATGATTTGCAGCATTTACATCCAGTAAATATTTACAGTGACAATGCTTATGTAATCAATTCTCAGACTACATATGGCAACATGGGCTAGAAGAGGGTTTACTGATAGTGCTTAAAAACCTTTGAAACATGCTTATGGTCTTACAGGATACGTGGAAATTGATTAAAAAATACAGGTTGCAGGGACAATTCAGTATTTTAAAGTTAAAAGCTCATCAAAGGACAAATTATAAAAATGCAAAGTAAAATTCTTTGGCAAATGCTAAAGCAAAGGAAGCAGCTGAGAAGGGTAAGCCTTTATATCCTGAAGAGACTGAAGGGAAACTTTGAGAACTTCAAGTTTCTGAAGTTCAATTTTTGGAGGAAGGAAAACAAGTAGATGATGATTTGAAAAAAAAGATTCAAAAGGAAAAGGGAGAGCAAGAGGAACTGGAAAAATGTTTGTTACAGAATGATGGAGTAAGTGGGTATTTTTATTATTTTTCCCAGAGAAAGGGCTAAAATTGCCATACATTTCATATCAGTTAGCAAAACAACTAGTGAAGTTTAATCAGCAAATTTTGTGACATGTAGGAACTAAAAAGTTATGGCCAGTAGTGCAAGAAAAGTATTGGAATCCGCATTTGGAAAACTATGTCATGTTGTGCAGAATGAATGCTTGATATGTCTGCAGATAAATGCAAAGTGCAATTAGCCACATTTGCATAGGGTACCCATGGCAGATGGACTATGGTACTCTATTCAGCTTGACTATGCAGGACCATTACCTGTCCTGCAAAGGGTGGTTATCGCTACTTGTTGGTAGTGGTAGCTTTTTTTCAAAATGTGTAGAAGCAATTCCAACCAAGGGAATGACAGCTAAAGTGACAGCAGAAGCACTTTGGAAAAACATTTTTTTGCATTGGATGGCCCAGGGTGATAGAGTCAGACAATGGACAACAATTTATCTGTAAAATGATGAAAGTGCTTTGTGACATGCTGGGAATTCTGCAAAGGTTTCATGTTCTGTATCATCCAAAAATCAAATGGAATGGTAGAAAGAATGAATACAACCTTAAAGGACAGGTTGAAAAAATGTGCATTGAGAAAGGAAATAATTGGGTCAATCACTTACCTAGCATTTTGATAGGAGTCAGGTCATCACCAAATACCAAGACAGGAATATGTTCATTTGACATGATGACATGCAGACAAATGACTTTACAGTTTCCTTTTGACTCATAAGTATGGAGTGAAAGACCATTGTTAAAAGCAGCAAAGCATCAACAATGAATGAAAGACCTGCAGGAAGTATGCCAAGATAGCCAAAAGGCAAGCATTTCATTTGTGGAAAAAAGTTCCAGCATTGCCAGAGGAAGGGGATGTTTAGTTGGGAAGTAAAGTAATGGTAAAGAATTTCAGTAAAACTGGTCCATGGGACAGTAATTGGCAAGGACCTTTTGAATCAAAGGAAATGATTGAACCATTGGTCCTAAGAGTACAGAATGTAAACAAGTCTAAAAAAACATGCTGGTACATATATGTCAGTGTAAAGTAATTAAACAGGGAGAGCAAATAAAGGGTAGGCAAATAAAATTTTATTTATCTATTTTTCAGATGCCCATTTACTGGTTTGGGAGACCAAAATTGCCAAAACAGGAAGAAAAAAGACCATTATTGGTAAAAGCTCACAGAAAACAGACTTGGAAACAGAAATTGATACAGTTATTATAATATATCCAGTGGATGTTGCATATAGCTTGAAAGGCTAATCAGTATCAAAAGACAAGAAGGGATGGATATCTGATTTTAATACAGTTACAGTAATGCAAATGATATATACAGAAGTAAATAATGAAACTGAATGCTTGGTATGTGCACCAACACCTATGGCAAAGGATAGAGTAAATTTTTCAGCAATACCCATGGAACTAAAAGATTTGCTAAAAATTAGTAACATGAATAGAGTTTGTGGCAAATGAAACAAGGTAGAAGTTCCAACCGTAAAAGTAGTGACAGTTCCAAAAGGAAGTGTTTGTATACAACAGACAGGTTCAAAACCAGGAGGGGTCAGTGAATGCAATATCATAGTAGCTATGCAATGTTTAAATAAATACCTGGAAAAGGAGTTAGAAGTCAGGGCAGAAGTGAGAAAGCTTTTAGATCAACAAAAATTGGGAAAAGAAATAGAAATAATAAATACAATTGAACAGATCCGAGGTAATGTCCCTTAGAAAATATCAGGAACGATTTAGTACAATTTGTACATTACAGAATTTTGGAGGATGCAAATGATAAGGACATACATGAGTTTGCGACTAGTCTTAATCCAAGACTACAGGAGGGCCCAATAGGTACATTATGTGAGGGAGAATACTATGTTTACAGTACAAAAGCGTATAAATGACTTCCTATGGAATGGGAAGGAACCTGTTATGTAGGCTATATAATATCATCAATGAGATTAACTAAAGAACTACCTGAAGGTAAAATAAGGAATGTCAGGAGAAAAAGGGAATTGGAAAACAGTATTGATACATTAGATCAATCAGGGATCTACAGTTGTGACATAAATGCAGCAGAAGCAAAATGGTTAAAGAGTATGGATTTAAGAGATGGGCCAATAGCAGGAATTCTTGCAGCATATGGAGCTGTAAAGAGTATATGAGAATTGAGAAAGCTCAGTAAATTATTAGAAGTACTGGCAAATGCCACATTTGGGAAAATTACAGGCATAACAGTGGACATGACAGCTATTAGGACATTGGTAGTACATAACAGGATGACACTTGATTATTTACTTGCTTCCCAGGGGGGTCTTTGTGCTGTACTTGTATTCCAGACAAGACAGAATCCGTAAAGCAACATTTAAGTAAAATCAACTAGTATCTGAAAAGGCTAGAAAGACATGGAACAGTGACTGGACTGATTGGTTAAATGGTTTATTTTCAGGACGATGAAAAACCATTATCAACAGTTTTAATTGCTATAGTAGCCATTATTTTGTTGTTCATAGTAATGTGGACATGTATTAAACTTTGTATTAGACCATCAATCGGTATCTATTGTAACTAATGTAGGTGGTAAAAAAGTAATATAACTAATGGAGACATGATATTTCTGTAAAATTCAAAGTTTGATTTAAATTTTAATTGACATTTTTTTGGTTTTCAAAATAAAAAAGTGGGTATTGATAAACCTATATAAGTAAAACTGTTTTCTCTTATAGTAATATGTATTTGATAGAAAAATATATGTAATTTAGTAGAATTGTTTTTCCTTCTCCGTAACAGAGGTTTGGTAAAACTGCTTTTTATCATAAACTGCTAAACAACTCCAAAGAACAAAGTAAAAATGAAAAAGCAGCAAACCAAAGACCAGGAAGGAACCGGACCAGTTATTTATTCTGATGAAGTTTGTGGTGTTTTATTAAACGAACAAAAGCTTATAAGTTTTGTGGTCTGGTTCCTTCCTGGTCTTTGGTTTGCTGCTTTTTCATTTTTGCTTTTTATCATAGTAACAGTGTAATATTTTTAGAACACATGTCTGCAAATACAGAAAAGGAATATGCAGTAAACAACTGTGATTAGCTTAATAGAACAAAAAGTATAATACTCTGAATCTTTTTTGTAACAAATTGCATTAACAGTAGAGGCTAGTTGAAATATAAACAGCTGAATTTATACAGATATTTAAGAGAATGAACTTGGTAGAGGGAAATGGCTAACACAATAGAAACAAAGTTAGACTATCCTATAAATGTCTATAGTTGTGAGGAAATCATTCTGTGTTGTGCAACTTATAAGTATGGCATCTAAGTCCAAGGAAGTCATTGTTCCACTGTATTTGGCATTCATCAGACCTATCATTGAGTACAGTGCTCCCTTTGGTATGTACCTAACCAGGCAAATCCAACAGTTGGAACGTCCACAGAAGTTCCTCACTAAAGAATAAAGGGCGTAAGTAAACTGTCCTATGCAGACAGCCTCAAGGCCCCATCCCTGTATTCTGTCTCCTACAGGCTTTTGAGGGGACATCTATGCATGGCATACAGGGCATTGTGAGACCCCACTCTGATGGACCTCCTGCATATCCACAAAACAAACAGTATCAGAATTACCCATTCTAAAGACTTGCATCTTGCATGTGATAGACATAGGACCTGCTGGAGAGAGACAGGTATGTATCCCAGAGACTATCCTGTCTATGGAATAGAGTCCCCATCCATTTAAAGCAGAGTTCCTCCCTAACCCAATTCAAGTGCAACTTGGACAATTAGATGGGGAACAGGAAATTCATCCCTGGTTTGGCACCTGTGTCTCTAATGGACACAGGCAGACTATAAATGGTTTATCTCCCAGGCCCCTGCTTGTAAATATTTAATCTCCCAAAGTCCCAAACCCCTGCTTGCACTTATCAAGGGTATCAGAACTTGTCAGAGATTTGGGATGCATGGCTAGGCTTAAAAAGACCCTTGTGGTTGTTAGCCTAGTAAAGACATAAGCTTATGAAAGAACATTTCGGCCTGCTGAGAGCTGGTTTTCTCTGGATGAGATAAGAATGCAGGCAGAATGTGTTAGTACAGGAAAATAATGTTTTCATGAAGGACAAAGTTTTGAAACTAGATAAAAGTGGCTGTAAAAGACTATTTGGTGGATATTTTATAATTTGAGTCAGTTGAGAAAGTACATTGTACCTGACCATGATCTGTGCTGTAAAGAAAATGCTATCATCTCACAGTAGTGTTTGGTTGTCTTGTTTCAATAAACATCATAAACCATATGGTTGTACAATTAGTCTGAGTACTTGCTGATAATTCAATTTAACAATATTAAGTTCACATTTACAAACATTATACATGAAATATATTATCATATAATCAACGCAACATTACATAAATTGTTCAATTCCTGACTTCTCTTAAACCTTGTTCCTCCTCCAAAACACCTTTCTGCATGTGTTGTTCCCACAATTTGCATTTTTTTTGTTTTCAATGTAATTTATTCCTACCCTTTTCTAAGTATCCCACTTCTTGTTCTTTTATCTCTCTGAATATTCACCACTTCAAGTATAGCTGGTTTAGATTTTGATTTCCATTTTCTAGTAACTGCTTTTTTTGGAAGCCTCCAGAATTAAACTTAACAAGGCCTTACAGTGTCTAGGCACTTCAGATCCTGTATCCCAGCTCAAAAATTATTTCCTTAGTTGGACTCATTTACTCTCCTAGGACTCCAGACAAAGTATTTTGTAAGGAATTTTTTAAGTCTGCCAACTCATTACACTTGGAGAGCATATGTACCCAGGTACATTTTTCGTTGTCATTATATTCCTAACATTTACTATCTATCTGAGGAAAACTTCTTTGGAGTCTGCTTCAGGTATAAAAATATCTGTGCAAACATTACCAGACAAAAATCCTAAATTTTCTAGATTATGTTGTATATTTGGGAGCCATACACATGTCCTTCCATTATTTCTTTGTGAATTGCATATCTAACCTTTCTTTCCCATCTTTTCTGACCTCTTCTGATTGATTCCTGTACCTATCATACAGTATTTTATATGCTCTACTAATTACCCATTTTTTAACAGCAGCTTCTATTCTACATTTGGTTAAAAAAGCAGTGCAGATCTTCATTTAGAATTCCTCTATCCCTTTCTGTGTTCATATTCTGGGACAATCATTAGCCTGCAGTCGAAATGTCTTCATGGACTCTTCCTATTCTGTTATCTTGCTCTCTCTAATTATTTGTTCCTAGTACCTTGGTCCTTTGCCAGCTTCCTCCAGCAAATTCCAACCCCCTCTTGCCTATTCCCTGTACCCCTAATTGCATTCTTCCCTGTCACCAGAATTTCCTTTCTCTGTTCCCATGTTTTCTTAGTTCTTAGTACACTTTCTGCTACTAATATATTAATTTGTGTGACTATTTTCCTTAACAGGATTTTGTACACAGATCCTTTTTTCCTTATTTCTTGAATTATCCCCTCTTTTCATCATCATTCCTTTCCACTTTGAATTGTAGTTTTTTTGGTTGTATTGTATATAAAAGCCTTAACTGTGTAGCACTAAACTATCCCTTCAAATCAGGTAGTCTCAAACCTTCTTGTTGTATTGGGAGGATGAACTTATCCCACTTGACTCTTGCCCTCTACCCCTCCCAAATAAAATCCTTCAAATCCTTATTAATTACTATCCACAAATTCTCCGGTTGATAGAAATGTGCCTGACCTGTGTATAAAACTATAAAGGGACTAAAAACATTTGCATCTTGCTATCCATATCTATAGACAAGAGCCTCCAGTTTCTCAGTTTTTGTATTATTTTCTTAGTCTCTTCCCACATATCCATTGCTGCCATAACAGAATCTTTTTTCGTCCATACTCATAAAAACTTAATTATCGCCTCATAAATATCAGTATTAATGAACCAATGAATTTGTGGGTACATTGTTTATAACTATAGCCATTGTTTTATATTCATTAATTTTATGTAAAAAAAAAGCCTCAGAACTGTTTCAGAATGTCCAACACTGAGATATCCTTTTCTGTTTCCTTTGGGTACAAAATAATATTATGTGCAAATAAAGCCAACTTTTTGTGAACATCATGCCAACTATTATCATTGAATTTCTGAGTTCCTTATTTTCTTTGTCAGTTTTTCAAAGTATAATGCAAATAACGAAGGGAAAAGATGACACCCCTGCCTGGTTCCTTTGTTCAGACACAACTTATCAAAGAGGAACCCTCCCACTTTGACTTTTGCCACTGATCTCTCATAGATCCTTCTAATTAACCTTATGATTGTATTGGGAAATGCAAATGCTTCCATTCCTTTACTTGTACAGTCCCAGCTTAATCTGTCAAATGCTTTCTCTTCATTAAGACCCACCAATAATAGCTGTATTTTCTTACATTTTCCTTTTGTCTGGATTGTCATTGTTTTGTTAATGTTGACAAATGTTTGCATCCCCTCTGCAAAACCGTATTGGCCCATATCTATCAATTTGGTATTACTTTTGCCTTTCTTTTAGCCATTGCAAACATAAATACTTTATAATCAGGTTTAAAATTGAAATGGGTATATATGACGTTGGGTCAAATTGGTCTTTGCTTTATGTATTACAGCCACCACACCTTTTTTTTTCAGGATGTTGATGCTGCTGATCCTTCAAAAATACTGTTAAAACCTTCAAGACGTTTATCACTTTTTTCCTCCTAGTTACCAGACCTCCACCAAAATACCATCTATTCTTGGGGACCTTCCTGTAGATTTGGGTATTCATCACCATTTTTATCTCATCCCATCCTGTCTTAACTGTTAAGTTGTTGAGCCTCACGTACATCTAACATTGGCATATTTAAGTCTTCCATAAATATTTCCATTTGTGCTTTTTCTTGATTTACCTACTTCTCTGCTTTATGTAAATCTTCATAAAATTTCTGAAATATTTCAAACACCTCTACAGTATCTCTGGTTATTTTACGCGTTATAGGCTTCCTAAGTTTGGCAACAACTCTTTCTACTTTCTGTTGCCTAAGTCATAGTGCCAAACATTTTTGTGCTCTGGAGTTTATCAAAAAACAGTTGTGTAGCATCAGTCTTTCAAAACTCATGCATATTATCTAGGTACGGCCATATTTTCTCTTTAGCACATTGTAATTGTTCATCATCATCTTCTTTGAAATTCCCCTTATTTTGCAATACTTTAACTTTGTCAGCCCCTCTAAATAATTCTTGTTACTTCTTAAAGCAGATCTCTTCATTTTATTTCTATCCTGTTTTTAAACTCCACTTTCATTTTTATCACACTTACTAGCTATCATTTCTGGAATATTTTCTATCTTCCATAATAACTGTCAGATAATTTTCAATACACATTCCTTCAGTTCCTCTCTTTTTAACAGGTATGTGGAGAAGTACCAGTGTCTCATCTTTACTTCGTTACTCTCTATTTTTATCTTAGTAATTATTGACGCATAGTCTGAAATAGTTATTGGACGTACATCAATGTTCTGAATTATATGTGCTTGTTTATGTGAAATAAAAGTTCTGTCTAGTCAAGCCCAGTCCCTGTACCTTGGGGACAAATATGTGAATTTTCTTTGAGTTCCTTCTACTGAATTCACATCTTTTATACCAAATATTTTCATAAATTTCTTCAGAAAGCTAGCCTCTTTTGTTATATTTTCTTTTTTAGGCCTCGTAGATACACCCTCATTGTTGCAAATTAAATTCCAGTCCCCACCTATGCGTAATATTCCCTGCAGAAAGCTGATTTCTCCCCAGATTTTTTTTATCTCCATAATAGCAGTTTTAGGTGGGATATAAATACATGACACCATAATCTTAATCTCTTGCCATTAGCCCCTTATTACCACAAATCTGCTGTTATCTTTTGTTTTTCTTTTTCTGTTACTACTGGAGCTCTTGTAGCAATTAATGTACATAGTTCTATAATCCTTTTTCCCTGATATTGTATTGAATGTTCATCCTGAAATCCTTTCTTTATCGAATTCACATGCTCGGTTCTTTCCAAATGCGTCTCCTGTAGCTTTGGCATTTGCACTTTAGATTTATTAGTTAAGTATTCTTTCCTTTTTATCTGTACCTGTGAGACCATTCACCTTCCAAGATAATATGGAAAGTGTTGCCATTATGGTAAGAGGTCATTATTTGCACCTATTATATAATGCAGTTTTTTTTAATGTCTGTTTCCAGGTTTTGTGATACATGCACCCATTATTGTTTGACAGGTTAATCTTTTATACAATTTCTTTTGTTGTCTTACTTCTTTTCTTGATCCCTACTGTTAGACCTCATCAGTTTTGCCTTTGCTGCTGTCAGCACTTTTGTTGCTATTCTCCTTGCCCCTTGGTATTGTACCTCACCTACACTCATTACACCCTCCTTCCCACCTCTTATAGGCAATTTTGCCATAACTGATGCTCTCACATACTACCTATATTGCAGTGCTGGCCTTCCCCCTTTTACCTTTTTAGCATGTTCAGCACACTGTTGTCTTTAGCTGTGACCCATTTATGTAGCTTGTTTACTCCAGCAGTTTGCTCTGTCTTCTATCTCATCTTTGACTCTTGCCCAAGCCCAGCATATTCTCTTCTCCTAAAGTCCCACACCATTGTCTTTGTATTGTTAACCTTCCCCTACTCTACAAATTTACATGGACTCTGACTGTCCATGCCTTAATCTGAGCATACATGACCCTTTTGTAATGATTGGGGCCACATCTTGGAGTCTGCTTTCTCTGGTACAATTTGGCAACAGCTCCCAGGGCCCATCTTGGTCCAAGAAGTCAGACATCTGCCACTTCCTCTCTTACTTAGAACTCTGTCCCCTAGTCTGTTACTGGCAAATTCAGACTTTTCAAGACTGATATTTTCTTCTTTGTACTGCATGCCTTGTTTTTTTCTTCACATGTCTTTCCTCCTTCCTTGATGTGTCTGGGAGGAGGAAACCAACTCCCCTTCAACTATTCCTTTACTTGTGCTGCAAAGTCACCTAACCTAAGTTATGGCCTTCCTGGCCTCTTAGTCCATTCTTGAATTAGTTTTCTTCCACTTGTCTGACCTTGTTTCTAATGACATGCTTTATACAGATTGGTACTTCACATCAAGCTCTTTCTCCTTCTGTTACTCCTGAATAAACTGCACTCAGGCATCTCATTGTCCTTCCTCCTGTTTCTGTGATGCCAGCAGTGGCCCCCATATATCTGTATTACTGTTTGCAGTAGTCCCATCTTATCTTCACTGCTTGAATTTCAGAGTAATACTCTTCAAGTCTGCTCTCTGTCATAGTTTTTTGCTCATCTGCTATTATCTGTGTCCTTTTTTACTTTTATCTTTCTAGTGCCTGAATACCTTCCCCTTCTGCTACTTTGCAACTGCCTGCCACTTACACCTTGGTTTAATGGTGATATTAATGCGTTGTACTTATCCAACCCATACGTAGTAGCCCCTGTCTCTTTACTGAGGTGGTGCCTTGCATAGAGTTAGTATGTTTGCCATGTTTCTAGCCCGCCCTGCTGACCTCAGTCCTTCCTTATCTTCAGGATGCTGGCTAGTGGCATAGGTAACACTACTGAGAACACTACCTCTAACCACACATGCACACACTTTTCTGGCATCTGTCTGCCTCCTTCCTTGTCCTTCTTGCTGCCTCCTGAGCTGACTCCTTTGATAGCTAATAAATGCTTGTTTGAAGATGCTTCTTCTATCTGCGGTTCTGACTTAACAACAGTGCCTGCTATTGTATGCCTTCCTAATTCATAGATACCATTAATTTGCCATGACCCTTTGCTGGGCCTTAGTACTGTCTCTGTTAACTTCTTTTAATCAGTTCATTCATGGTGAAGTAGGTCATAGCTCTCAACCTCTTAATGCAAGAAATCTTGGCAAAGCCAAAGATAATGGGGGGATGAAGGACCCAATAGGGACAGATTTTAAAAATTGCTCTTATAAACATAGAAAGTTGCTGGAATAGCAGGTTTTGCATTAACATGCATTTTCTGAAGGACACAAAGTCTTGAACTTAAATATTTGTCATTATGTTGTGACCTTAGTCCTCAATGATTTGCCAGAAAACTATACATTTTATGAGGAACAGACTAAAAATATGAGGCAAAAATCTGTACATTTGAGAGGTATAAGGTGTAGATGTAAACCTAAGACTGGTAAGGCAGTCCCTGCTGATTACTGGATATGTTTGCTTTTAACTTAGTATAACCTAGAACAACATGCTGCCTGCATTGGCAGAACAAGTCATCTGGTGTCCATAAGGCATAAAAGCATGAAAAATAAGTGACTAAACTGGAATCTTCAGCAGCACGAAATATTACACTAACAATTCCATGTAGTGAAAAAAAAGCAAAAATCATCTAGCAACAGATTAATGAAATATAAAACGTGTTTAAATCAGAACACCATAGATTTTTAATATTATACTCTAGATTTTTTATATTAATACATATTCCAATGTAGTATCCCAAAATTACACTTTTCTTACTGAACAAACAATTCCACCACTGTTGAATATCATTAAAAAAAGGTAATTAGGCAGGAGAAGTAAGGGTTGCAAGCAGCTGCTTTAGTTTATGTGGAAAGAGACCTAGCAAGACTTAGGGACCTGATTTTTTTCCATATCTATGTTTGTATTCCACAGCTTAAATGTTTTATTTATATATATATATATATATATATATATATATATATATATGGGTTCATGTCATTTGGTCGACAGTTCATTTGATCGACAAGCATTTTAGGTGGGGGGCTTCGCACCCCACACCCCCCAATGTGGGGGGCTGTGCCCCCCACACCCCCCCTAACTATATATATATATCAACTCCAGGGTCGCACAACATTGGGGAAGGGGGCAAATGCTTGTCGATCAAATGAACTGTCGACCAAATGAACTGTCGATCAAATGACATGAACCCATATATATATATATATATATATATATATATATATATATATATATATATATATATATATATATATATCTATAGATACACACACACACACACACACACACATATACATGTGTGTGTGTTTGTATGTGCACGTGTGGCTTTAAGAATAGGGCTGGAACAATTTATTTAGTTCTTGTAGAATGTCAGGTTCTGTAGCCCCCCCTTCCACACACCAAAAAAAAATGCAAAATCACACATCTAAGCAGACTTTCCTCATTAGTTTGCTTTGTCAGGTTTCTTCTTGGAATAAAACTTGCTTTTTTCCACTTGATAAGGTAGAGGGGGAGGTGCTGAGAAAAAGAACGCATAAGTGCTCTGTTGTAAGAAAGATAAGTCACCGAGGTATACTGGTTCTAATAATGCCTTAATGGCTTCTTTCATTATTTAAAACTGACTAAAGATAACCTATAACTCTTTCACTTATTAAACTCTTCATAAAGCATCTCAGAAGCCTGTGAGTTGGAATAGTTGTTTATGAAAGAGAATAATTAAACTGCTTTGAGCATGATGTATGCAGTCTTGTTTCATTGAAACAAAATTGAAATTCAACAAAGTGTCCCTTAAATCATTGCAGTCCTAAAAGATGTATGTCGTAATTTAAAGGTGATTGCATGCACTGTGTGCACCTTTTAAATTATTCCGTATTTCCTTAAATGTACATTAGTCTGGTGTGCTTTATTATTTTCAATAAATGTATTTTTCTTTTAATATGAAGATTATGATTTTACAGATGTTATTGCTGATGAAATGGGACATCTGTCTTTCACAGACCATCCGATGCTCTGTTATAGCTTTTCTCATGGTGGGCAATGAGAATGAATCCTCTTTTTCTCATCATTAGTCACATGATGTTTATATAATGGTGTCCATTAATCTTATTGGGGAAAGACATCAAATCATGACAGTCTCACTTATACAAACATGAACTACTACTTGTCTGTTTTTCTTGACTTTTTGTCTGTGGAGAACTGTATCAGCACTTCTTATGTTGCTGGTCATTACTCTAATGTTTGGTGAGTGTCAAACAGATGACATGAAATTTGTCAAGATCCACTCCCTGATGACCTCTCCAGTTGCTATTTCCATTAGGAATCGCAGCCTTTGCAGTTTGTTTGTATGTAGGCATTGTTTTATTTTCCATGTGCTTTTCTGTTTTTTCCCCCATGCTTGTTCATCTGTGGGGTTAGTATGTGTAAGTGAGGGTATAGGAGGTTGAAATTCCCCCAGATGAGGATCTTGTCTCATGAAGAACAAAAAAAAAAGTTTCCTGCTTCAGTTTACTGTATTGAAGTTTGTGATCAGTTTATTGATATTCAGTTTGTTTGGCTGATTGAACCCACAAGTTACTTCACAAAAGGTAAAGGAAACATTTTGGGCTTCACATGCTTTTTTGAGCATTTGGGTTACTTTTGTGGGAGAACCTGACACAGCCTTAGAATGCTGCCTCACTTCAGTGTTTTGTTTTCTTTTAGGACTTTTTCTATTCTACTCCTAAAACAAAGCCAGCCATTCTTTCTGTTTATATTGCCTACCTGCCTTCCTTTCTTTGCTTATCCTCAGACACTACTTACCTAATTTTCACTTTGTGATCTGGCCATTTGAGGAAAGGATGTCCTGTTTGCTGGTTGTTCAACATTCCTCTGTGTGTACATTAAAGTAGTAAATATTAGTTTATTTGAACTGCTCCTTCATGTTTCATGCATTCAGCTAATTCTTTGTGTAATTCTTATGTTTCTGAAGAAAAAAAAATTATAAAAGATGTGTTTCCTGTCAGAAAATACTCCTTAATATATATGTTAAGTATATGCAACAGCAGTTCTATAAGTGTACACCACCTTGCCTATTTTTGTAGTAACAGAGACTGGGACTCGAGTGACACTTGGTATTAATAAACCTTGCTAGGTTTGGGAAAGGAGGAGTTACATATGGAACATCCTTCAGGACCACTCCAGGTGGATGTATTTGTAAATGACATTGAAATGGGTACCTGTCAGAGTTCTAGGGCAGCAGAGTTTGGTGGAGAGTGAGCCACAGAGGTAGTGGTTTGCATCACCTTCAAAATATGTATAGGAGAATAGGATGACGTTAGATCCCTTATCACAGTTTACCTTTGAAGTAATTGCCTTAGCTCTTTCACTGGTAATCCTGTTACCACATACATGCTGTTTCTCCTGGTTGTTTTAAGGTCATAGAGGACAGCCGCAGAGTCACTTTGAGATGTGGAAGGTCCTGGACATACAAGCAGGATAAGTAAATTCTTAGAAGTCATTTGTTGTCAGTTTATAAAGGGGCTGTGAATAACCACGTGGCCTGAGTTCTTTATTCAGAAAAAAATAGTCATGGGACTTGATGGTGATAATTGGCTGCAGAAACAAATGATCCAAAAACAGATCCCTATATGGAGACTAAGTAAGCAATGTCTGGTTAAGTGACTTGGTGAAGGTCATGCAGTGGGAGAAGAAGTTCTTGAGGTAATAAAACCCTGTACCACAGAAACTGCAGCACACAGTCTTAACCCATTTTAACAACTACTGTACATAACATGCACAATAAAAGTTATGTAATAGAAGAAGAGGCTTTTTTCAAAATAATGGACCATCGAGAGAATTTTTTAAATCATTTTAGTCACCTTGTTGAATTGGTCTTCATTACAGGATATGTTAGCATGTGGTTGATTCTTAACCAAGTGACTTGAGTGGGTATGCAAGACTTGCAACATTTAATTACTGGGTCAGAAAAGATGGCTGTCCACAAAAATAAGAGACTATTTAAGAAATTAAGAAACAAAAACACATTTGCATGTGAGTAAATTTGTTATATTTTGGAGGAGGGGGTGACAACTTTTTATTTCTTGAATCTGTTATGTTTTACTATAAGTAATGTTGGAAGCCTGTAATAATGGTGAAAATCTTTTGTATTAATGAAAATGAGGTTTGCCCTTCAAATTGTCTGAAATTTGTTTTAGTAGGATAAGTAGTTCTTGTATTGGGTGGGCTTACTGAATCTCGGAAAATATTTTAAATGCTTGTTACAGTCATTTTATCTAAACTAAAGCAATTTCAGCATACCTCTCAGCTGTACACATTTTCACAGAATGTCCAGATTTTACCTTATATTTTTGGTTTGTTCCTCATAAAAATTTTATTTATTTTTTGACAAATCACAGGGATGATCTAAGGATTTTACAGTCACTAAATAATGACACACATTTGAGTTTCAGACTTCATATCCTTCAGAAAAATGCATGCTAACACAAATTCTGTTATTGTAGCAACTTTCTGAGTCTATACGAGCAATATTTAAAGTGTGTCCCTATTTTTGGGCCTTTGTTCTGCCATTATGTTGGTCTTTGTCCAGATCTTTTGAGCTAAGAGGTTGACAGGTATGGATTTAAGTTAAATTTCTATGTAAGGACTAATGCAGTGATGGTAATATAGGGTGGTGTAGTAGTGTTTGTCCATCAAGATAAACTAAGTTAATAGATTTTGTATTATACATATGAATAACAGGGTGAAAGTGAAAGATGGCAGTAGTTGAGGAAAGGGTGAAGCATAAGTGGTAGATTCGCACAGTAAGGCAGGAAAGTATAAAATAGCTGTCTGACCAGATGGAGTGAATGCTAAAAGTGATGATTGTGTGGTAATTATGTTGGTTCTTTAGATAATGTGTGATGATGAAGAAAATAAAAGATGGGAGTTGATAGCTGCCCCAACTGCATGATGGATGAGAAATTTGATGGAAACTTGATTGGCGTTTATAATGCCTTAGGGCGTGTGAACTTGTGCTAATTGTGTTTATAGAAATTGTAAAATATAAGGCACCAAATATCTTTTACACTGTTTTTGGCATGCTGATGGAAGATGGGGAAAAGGAATGTGGTCAAACAGGAGGGTTGCATGATACAAGATGAAAGACTGATGATATTAAATGTGGAAATAATCTGATATTGGATAGTTCACCATTGAGAGTGTGCATAATGGCTGCAGCGGTGGGAGTGAGAATGAGTGAACTTTAAAACTAAAAATAAAAAAAGCACCATTAAGGGGCTTGAGGGATTGAGAATATAAAGTGAAGTAGTGAGAAAGGTGTATTAAATAGGAGTGTACTGCGAGGACATAAAAAGTCTATACAGCATATATTTTTCATTGCTAAAATATGCCTGTTTTGCTGGTTGAGGGTATTTGAGGGAAGTATGAGAAAAGCTTTGTGAATGACAAGCTGGTAGGTTATTGACAGTGAACAGTTTATTGATGGCAATTTATATTTAGAAAGAGAAAATAAAGTGTGCATATGAATGAGCTAATTAAAAAAGTGTGAAGTTAGGTACTTAATATTTAAGGAATGAGAAGTAAAGCTATTAGAATGAAGATGTTCATCTGTTTTTTGCCTTTAGGAGAATAATGATATGAGGTATTTAATGGTGTGTATATATATATATATATATATATATATATATATATATATATATATATATATATAAACATTTGTTTATAGGGGCAGTATACTAATATCAAAAGACCATTGGTAGGCACAGTCCGGATGAATAGGATCATATAAGAAATAAAACAGATACAAGGATATGCTAAAATGGGTATACTGTGGTAATGTCGAAGTGGAATTGGTTGAATGATGGGATAATCGACCCACGTCCGCGAAAGTGACAGCATCGAATTCCGACATTGTTGAAATACGTCTCGACTTCTACCTCAGAAAGGGCTTTAACATAAGTCAAGATAGGGGTGAAATTTGTACATTCACAATGTCAGGTTCGACATTGTCGCTGTTCGGTCTCTGGACTTCGTCTGAAGTGGATTCAACCGATTCCACTTCAATGGTGTCATAGTAAACTGCTAAAATGTATATAATATGTGATGTCCTGCCTCTGAGCCAGTGATCAAGGAGTCTCAATCCTCATCACTGATGCCAGTGGGGAATGTTCACTGGGTTCAAAATAGATACACACAGTATTTGCTGATGCAGTCCTCTCCACCAAGTACAATTTCCCTTAAGAACACACAGGGAATGCGCACTCCAGTCCTGGGGCTGGTCTTTCTCTGCAGGCCCCAAATAAGACTCCCCATTGATTACTGTAGAGCTGAGTCCTTAGCCAAGTGTTCCAAGTGAAGTCCTCCACCACCCTCTCTGTGAAATCACTGCTGTCAGTGTCCCTGTTCAAAGTAGCTGTCACACAGATACACTTTTGAGATTTGATTTTTCATGCATGGATACCCACCTGGGAAAGGTACACTTTTGAGATTTGTTTTTCATGCATGCATACCCACCTGCAAAAGGCTGGCACAGCTTAACCCCTCTGCAACCTCCACCCAGACTATAAGGTAGATTTACTGCTGTCAGAACACACAAAGCCAGCTACTTTAAAGCTCTTACCAGGATACCAATTTACAATTAGTAAAAGTAAGACTTGTACAAATGGTAGGGTTTAACCAAGCAGCAAGACTTTCAGGAATGTGGAGCCACAGTGCCAATAAATAAATGCAAGTACTCTCAAAGGTTAAATATTTTCTAAAAGACCCACCACAATGAAAGGTTCAGATATATTTAATAATAAATAGCATAAACATACTAAATATCTATTTACAGTAAACTTCAGAATTTCAGTCACAGGAAATATGAAAAACAGCACAGATGGAAGACTCAGACAGATACAGAGAAAAACATTTAGCTAATATCACTATATTTTTATTAACTGACTGAAGAATTACTGTTCCCTAGTTACTTACTAAATCAAGGCAAGATGAAAGTGGATGAGTGTCTTGCCAGCTCCAAAAACAGTGCACTCCTCACAGCTCTCAGTAGTTTTCAAATACAATTTCAGTACTGGCTACAGAATAATATCACATTTGGTCTCCTGACTCTGTGGTTCCCACACTACCCTCTCACTAGAAACTGAGCGAGGATCTGGCATTGTTGTGTCACAATATATGCATAGAACTTTAGCTAAGGTTTATTACAGCATTTGGAAGCTGGAAAACAATACCAGCACTTCCACCCTTCCTGCAGAAACTAACAAGCCATTCTCTGGCACCCCAGGGTGGCGATCAGTTTACCACTAAGGACTATAGAGCAGGATCCCAACCCAGGCTTTTTACAGACATTGCATCTCTGGCTGGATTCAGATCTGTGAGAGAAAATCTTTTATGGCCTAAACCAAGTCATTTAATTACAGGCTATTTTTCTTAAGATTAGCTGGGCTGAGCTTAACCCCTTCCCTTCCAGTATTCTCTGTTAAATATATATATATTTCATCAGTTACAACAATGCTGTCTGATATACATGTATATTTATTTTCATTCCTGCAAGACCCACTGTTGATATATTTTTAACACAAGCAACTTTACAAATACATTTGTAACGGAAACATCTGTACAAATCTGTTTGATATTCAAATGACATATAATTCTTTACAAAACTCCAGCTAACTGTGCTGGCATATGTTACACATGCACTGCCCTACTACCCCTGGAACAGCTGACCCTACTACACTTCATCACAATATATATCAGAATCACATTTATTGGCCAAGTATGCATGAATAGCATACAGGAAATATGACTCCGGTTTCAGTGACTGTCCAAGTATGAATTACATAAATTACATACATACAACTATTAAGAACAAGACAAACGACATACATGTAGCTATTAAGAACAATACAAAAAAGTAAATATACATATACATACAAGGTGCAAAGTGCAACTCATTGCAAGAAATACTGAAATAAACTCGGAAAGAAACAAATATTAACCATATGTAAACAATACTGCAGAATCCTCGTAGGCTTGGGAAAAGGAATACCCCAGCCTAATAAGCTGAGTTAACCGTTTATGAACTTGATGGCTTGTGGGGAAAAACATGTTCTTATATCTACACACACATTTACAGATGCAAGAATATGCTACAACATTTAGTTCAAGAAGCATTTTACAATGTCAAAATGTGGATGGAAAAAATTGAATTATGCTTAGCTGAGCATTGTGGATAAGTGTAATCATAAAGACTGAGATGGTTTATGCTACAGGAAATGCAGGATGTCATCATGTAGAGAGGTATGAAGATGTTAGAGGAGGCAAGTGAGAATAGTTGCTAGAAAGGATACCATGAGCAGAAGACAGAGAAAAGGAGAGAGAGAGAGACAGAATGAAGAGGAGTAGAAATAACTGTGTGTGAGAGAGAGAGATGCAATGAGAAGAGGGAAGTAGGATAAATGTCTATAGGTGAGCAGTATCAAAGTAATTACATAAATACATAGAAATATTTTTGGCATGGGCTGTAATGCCCTTCTAGCCTGCCAATATATAGGTTCATAGGTTCATACTAGGCTATCTGCCCGAGGGCATTTACAAGCCTAGCCCATCGTTTTGTGGCTTACGCCACCCCTTTAGTATGGGGAACTATACCCATTATTTTGCTGTGCCTCTGTCGAGCAGTGACACTGAGGTAATCCCTGGGGTATATCTGCGATCTCCCATCCATTGGTCAAGATTTCTCTTGAACAAGGCCAGCGAGGTGCTCTGCCTCACATGATTTTGTTCCACAGCATAGGGAGTCTTTGGGTGATGAATCTATCCCTCCAGCACGTCCTATTAATAGCCGTGTCAAGGTTTAAGTCTCCGCCCTTGTGGCTCTGATGGATCTAGATTTTTGAGGTGAAGCATATTCATCAAATCTGGGTTTGACATGGCCTTGTATGTTAGGCAAAGGTCACCTCTGAGCTGTGTGTTTACTGAATAGAGCTGGAGTTCTTTCAGTCGGGCAGCATAGGACAGATTTTTGAGACCCTTTATCCTTTTGGTGAGGAACTTTTGTGGCCTCTCCAGCTGCTGCAAGTGTCGGGTCAGATACATTCCGAATGGGGCATTGTACTCAATCATTGGTCTGATGAGTGATGAGTAAAGGGAGACTATGACCTCCCTTGATCTAGATGAGAATCCCTTCATGACTTCCTAACTACTTTAGCTACATGAGTGTCGAATGACAGACTACTATCAACCTGGGTCCCCAGGTCCCTGATAACTTCTTCTGTGCTCAGTGGATTGCCACCTATTTGGTAGCTAGGGGTAACCTTGTTTTTCGAAGGGTATGACTATGCATTTTTTGGCATTTAACTTTAGGCCGTGGCTCTGGCACCAGTTATCCGTTTCTGTGAGACCCTTCTGAAGGATATCTGTGTCAGATGTGTTTTTGTCAGCCATAACCCTCCTGTGTTTGCTTGTACGAAAAGTAGATGCCAAACAAGAGTGGGCCCAGGACTGAGCCCTGTGGGACACCACTTGTGACAGGCTTTGAGTCTGACGCCAGCAGCTCTGACCCTGTGGGTTCTGTCACTCAGCCAGTTTGCAACTCATCAATATCAGTCATTCCCATAATAATGTCCAAGTGTCCATATGAAGAAGTAGGTGGTAAAAGGTTAATTTATCAGACTCACTAATAAGAAAGCTATTTTTGAGGAAGTGGTAGAATATTTAAATCTGGTATTTTTCCAAAGAGGCTATGACTTAAATTGGCTTATGAAAATCATTACTGAAGTGTTTTTGCTTAGTTCTAGTAGCACAAAAAACACCAGTCTGAAATAGTTTCAGACCAGGGAGACATATTAAGCTTAACAAGTATTTCACTCTTTAAATACAAGGGGGCTTTTCCACTTCCATCTTCTACTGAAATGAGTCTAATAAGAGATGTACTTGGGGACAACTGGAAGATTATTTTAGGGAGTGGAGAATTAGCTAAGATTCTTGGTGACGGCCCTTCTTAGACATAAAAATAATTATAATGTGAGGTCCTTCCTAGAACACAATCAGGCCACATTGTCAGAATCGCACAGCATATTTAGTACATACAAATGTGAAAGATACAAACAGTGCTGATTTATTAGCAACACTAAATGTATATGTTAAAGCACTGAATTTTAATGTTTAACATTTGGGCTAAGAGTAAATATAATTGCAATTCACAGGGAGTTGTTTACTTGGCATATTGCAATTCCCATCCAAGGTTTTAAGTTGGTAAGACCATAAGAAAGCTGTCAAGAAGAATTTACAAACATGGCTTGGCTATTAGAAATAAAGACACAAGTAATTCTTTAGCCAAACACTCCCTAACTTGCTCTAACTTTAAGAAATTCCAGTTCTTTGTATTAGAGGCCATCAGTGTTAGTTTGTTGGCAGTTATAACATATTACTTATAGGTTCTTAGGTTCATGGGTGTGTCCTAGGCTAATGGCCATGGAGCCTTTAAAAGCCTAGCCCATAGAAGTGGATTGGCATCGTGCCGCCCGACATTGGCTCCCAGTGCCTTTATCAAGTAGAGCCACTGGAGTGATCCCCAGGGTGAACTTTCTGTTTCCCTTGAAGAGGGCCAGTGAGGTGCTCTGATTGACATGTATGGGAAGTCTGTTCCAGAGCATGGACAGTCTCTGGGTTATGAACCTGTCCCTCCAGCATGTTCTCTTGTGTGGTAATGAGGTTGAGGTCTCTGGAACATGTAGTGCGAAGGGATTGGGATTTCTTTAGATGTAGCATTTCTAACAGAGTTGGATCAGACATGGCTTTGTAAGTCAAGCAGAGATTGCCTCTTAGTAGATGATATGAGACAGAATAGCTGGAGTTTTTTTACTCTGTCCATGTACGACATGTATTTAAGGCCTAGGATCCTCTTTATGAGGTACTTATGTGGCCTTTCCAGCTGTTGCATGTGTCTAGTGAGGTGCATGCCAGATGGGGCGTTATACTCGGACTGGCCTAATGAGGGAAGAGTAGAGAGAGATGATGACCTCTTTCTTCCTGGATGCAAAACCCTTGGTAATGAGCTGTGCAACATAGGACTTTCTGACCACAGTGGCAATGTGGTGGTCAAAGCAGAGGTTGCTGTCAATCTGTGTCCCCAGATCTCTTATAACACATTCAGTGGGCTCCCATCAATGTGGTAATTAGTGGGAACCGAGTTTTTCCCAAAGGGGATGATGACACATTTTTTGGCATTAAGCTTAAGACCATGCTTTCAACACCAGCCATTAGTCTCAATGAGGCCTTTCTTTAGGATGTCTGTATCACTTGGGGAGGTAATAATGACTCCCAGCTTGCAGTTGTTGGAGAACTTGGTCAGCCAGAGTCCCTCTGTGTTGGCCTGGACTAGTGGGAAGTAGATGCCAAATAGGAGAGGACTGATCTTGGTGGCAAATTAGACTGTAGGCAGATAAGTTTCCTTGGCAAAATGAATCTGTAAACATTAAATATTTCCTGTTAGCTCAAAGGCTTTAAACGCTAAACACTGTTATTGGAAGTTTGATAAATATAGTCACAGTTCTATGTTTTTATATTTAACAAGCTACTGGCAAGTTTGTTTTGTTATTAGTATTGGATTATTTTGGATAGTGAATAGCAACAATGACTGGTTTTTGAAACCTTTTATATACATTGTATATGTTTTTGTTGCATTGTAACTTTAAGAGTAATAGAGGGAAATGAGGACCATTCAATTGCTTCATGAATGTCATGTGATTCCCTTGATACCAGTATTAAAATTTGGTTTGTGCTTTTTAGTTTTAACTCTGAAGAAGTTCTGGTGTTATTAAAAAGAGCAAAAGGGCTCAGTGGAAACCTGCATCTGAGACTCCTTTCATGCTGCTTATGTAGGATTGTTTGGTGGTTTCTTGGCTTTTTTTATTATATGATGCTCCTGGTTGTTTTGCGGTCTTATCTTTCAGTTTCTGTTGGTCCACGTGTTTTAACTCATTCACTTCAACTGCACAGTTCTATCATGTATTTATTTATTGACATTTGATTACTGGGAAAGTCTGACTAGGTAGGAGCCCATTTTTAGAGGTGGCCCAGAGAGAAAAGCTCCAAATTATTACAAAACATTTTAAGAACAATAATTTTACAGTCTTCAAAATAAAAGAAAATCATCTGCAGTTTAAATAACTATAACAAATTAGACATAATTTAAAAACATTGGTTAAGAAACCAGTACAAGGTGTATGACAATCATTTAATATTTGGAGAAATTTTAGACAGTTTGCAGAGAAATTAAAGGTAAGTTAGTCTAATACAAATAGGAACTGCAGTATGAAGTGAGGCCAAAACAGGCTTATAGTATAGTTCGAGAAAAAGTCATGGAAGAGAACTGGATAGCAGTAAGGAAGTAAGAAATGAAAGGAGAGTAAGGAGTACAAGTAATGAAAAGGAACTTCACATCCTAGTTATGAGCAAGAAGAGAGTCAGATTTTAGCTAGGAAGTGTTTCTGAGTGATTTTGAAAGCTGGAAAGGAGGGTATATACCTGGTGGATACAGGTAAAGAGTTCCAAGCCTTTGTAACCTTGTATGAGTACAAACAATGGCTTGCAGATTGGCTAGGTTTGTAGACAGAGAAGAGTTTTGGGCACTAGATTGCAATGAGTGACCAAGAACATAGCTGTGTAGAATGTTTTTAGTGCTAGCAGACATATGGAAGCTGAATAATTTTATAGGTGGTAAGAAGGTGAGTATATGTTAGTTGATGTGGCAATTCTAACCAATTGCGGCTTTTCAGCCTAATTCATATGGCATTTCCTACAAATCTGTGTGTGTATGTGTGTTTATACATATATATATTAATATTCACTTTTTAATGGTGAAATGCTGAAATCCCGAATTCCAGTATTTCGAAATTACAATCCTGAAAGCCTCGCAAACGTGAAATCTGAAAATCGCAAATGTCAGAATCACGAGAAAATCTAATAAATAGCAGATATAGCTGTAATACGACATATGTCGTACCGAAACTGCAGTGGCATCTCCGTGCTTTCCCTCACCCAGAAATATCGGCGCTGTTTACACTACAGTGGAATCACACAAAGGCAGTAAAGTTCTGATAATAGATTGTTACATTTACCACCTAATACGGAAAGCTCCCGAAATAAATTACTGGTGCTGTAAGTGGAAAAGTCAATGAAATGCAAAGGTAGGCTAATCACAACCCCTGTACCCAATGATGAACAACTGTGTAAAACAGTGGCACATGTACATACTGTTGGATCCCATGGAGGTTAAAAGATATGCTATGTGTGGTGAATTAAAGCACAGAGCAGCTGTGTCCAGAGATGCACCCTGTTTACTTGTAGAGGATGCATTAGCGTCCACTTCTTTAGATGTTGTGTCAGATCTCCCTAGCAGACGAGCTTTACTGCAACAAGTTAGAAGGGTTAGAAGGAAAGCTACAACACCGAAATCCAGGACAAATATCACTTTACACACAATAAATATACAGGAGTACCCCAAAAAAAGTGGCACATCTGTTGACAAATGTGTAGTGGATGCTACTGGTGAGAACACAGTGATAGTCTTCAGCACAGTGAATAATCTGTACAATCTGAGCCGTGTTTCTATTTGGTTGACGGATGGCACCTTCTTTTATAAAGGTGGCATTTATAGACAGATGGTTAATCATAAAAAGTTTGAAACACTATTGTCCAATCAGGAAGCTTATTCTACCATATATTTCCTGAAAGCTATTGCTAGAGAACTACAGATGTGAGTGCCAGAACGAGTGGATTTTTTAATATGTAATGCATTGTCACAATTTCATGTTGTACTGCACTAAATATGCAGGGTTTGCATTGTGAGGTGATTTGCAAAGGAGGAGGGTTACAAAATATAAAAAAGACACTGCAGTAGATATTTTCGTGACTTTGAGACTTCAGGACTGTGAGATACGATATTGTGCGACTTCCCGTTTGTAATCTTTCGTGATTGTAATTTCTAAATACTGAAATTCGGGATTTCACTATTTCAAAATTATAAAGTGAACCCATATATATATATATATATATATATCGATATGGATCAGTGTCATTTCGCCGAAAAAGTCTGCCATACGGTCCAAATCACTGAAAATCCATATCGCCAAAAATAGTACGGACAGTGTATATGCCCTTTCCCCCACTGTAGTGCGATCTCTGAGTGAGAATATTAAAGTAGGGGGATTGTGGGGGGGGGTGTAGCTCCCCACCCAGTGCAGTTTAATGTTGTCTAGTATTGTTTTATATTGTCCAGTGCCTATGACAACGGGAAGCAAGCACTTTATAACCTGAGTAAGTGGGGGGGACCCAATTTATTTCTGGACACCCCACATTTTCATATTCCG